>NC_080092.1:55134776-55441699 GCF_950005125.1 Chionomys nivalis | reverse complement strand
GCTGGGCTGGGCAAAGGGCAGAAGGAAGCCGGGAGCACCTGTATATACCTTCAGGGATGAAGCGTAGAGTCCAAAGAAAGGAAGTGGCGCATCTCTGGGACTACTGCCCATCATCTCCCAGACAGGCAGGCCTGTGGCCTTAGTCTGCTCCCCTTCTCCCCTTAAAACGCTCTTAGGGACCAGGGGCTTTGCTAGAAGTACCCTCTCTGGGGAAACCACTTGTTGCTGGGACACGGAAAGCTCTGGGCACCTTAGCTATGACCGGAGCCTGAACCTCTTCCCTGGGGCCACTCTTCCCTGGAGGCCTTTGAGGCCTCCATCCCTAGAACTCTTTGGGACCAACTCCTCCCTTCCTCCAAGGCCTATGAAATGGCCTAAGGGACCTTGGCTCTGCCACTAACTTCTCAACGGCTGATTTCTTTCAACCATTAACCACAGGACTGAGATATGAGGAAACAGAATCCCAGCTGGGCTCCACACCCCCATCTTACTCTTTGTGTGTGTGTGTGTGTGTTTTAGATAGGATCTCACTATGTATTCCTGGCTGTTCTGGAACTTGCTCTGTAGACCAGTCTGGCCCTGAACTCACAGAGATCCCTCTGCCTCTGCCTTCTGTGTTCTGAGGTTAAAAGTGTGTGCCACCATGCCAGGCTTCCTTTATCTTTCTCGACCCATCTTTTGATGAGAATCCTTGCAGGTTATATAAACATTATATGAAATCAGCACATGGTAGGGTCCTGGACCAGTAAGGATACTTCTCTGAGTCTTAGTTTCCTCATTTGGAAAATGGGCACAAAACAGCACCTCTCTTACAAGGGTCTGGTGCCAGGATGCAATGGAAAAAACAGAGGATTTAGCTTAGGGCTAGCGCAGCACCTAAGGCTCAGGGGCGCTTGTCATCAGCCAGGCTATCCCATCAGTCCAGAATGTATTTCTACTTCCAAGCCCCATGTTCTCCATTTTCATCTGGCTTTCCAGGCAGCCTGCCCTCGACTTTAGCCTCCTCCCTCTATTTTCTCTGCTTTCTCTGCACTTCCCACTGGAAGGAGGTCTGAACTGGTCATCTCAGTCCCCAGAGTGGCGGTTCCAGACAAGACCAGAGTTATTTTTATCTCCTTAATCAATAACCAGGAAGCTCCAAGCCCAGGTTCACCTGAGAGCCAGAGAGGGCTAGAGGGCCCTCGAATCCTGCCTGTCATGTTGTCATGGGAACTATCCTGTGTCCAGAATGGAAAGACCCAGGTCTTCAGAATTAGGGAAAAACAAGAAGAAATGAGAGGATCTGCGGGAAGATTTTTGAGTCTCCCGTTTTCCTCTGAGAGTGTCCTTGTGATAAAAAAGTAGCCTCCGGGGACCATCCAGTCACTGGGAAGATAGATGGCCAGGAGCCTAGTTTGGAATGGAGCAAATGGATCTGTGTCTAGACTGCTCACATTCTGTTAACACGGGGAGCTGAGTGGTTCACTCAAGCCTCCTAGCTTTGGTTTTTCCCTTTGGGCAAACAGAGAGGTAGAGAACGTTCAGAAAACCGCATAGCTGCTGGTTTTAATCCTGGCTGTGGCACTAGCATATGTTCTATGACTTTCTCTTTCTGGATCTTGGTTTATGGCTTTCACGATAAAGAAATTGGAGCTTGGTGATGGTGCACACTTTTAATCCCATCACTCGGGAGGCAGAGGCAGGCGGATCTCTGTGAGTTCGAGACCAGCCTGGTCTACAGAGCTAGTTCCAGGACAGGCTCCAAAACCACAGAGAAACCCTGTCTCGAAACACCAAAAACAAAACAAAACAAACAAACAAACAAAAAAAAACCCACACACATAAAGCCTACATTTGGAGATAAATGAACACTTGGGTCACAGTCCTGCCTCTGAATGGCCTGGGCAGTTGAGGCTGTAGACCTGAAATTTCCATCCATTTTTTTCCTGCCTCTTCTCTGCTCGCAAATGTGATCAACTGTCAGGCCCTTTTCCTTCCAGCCATTTCCCACTAGCCCTTTGCCTTCCCAGAGCCTCCCATCAGCATCACCTCTCTCGGCCACAGTTCACCGCCTCTGCTTCAAGACCAGCAGTGCTGAAGGAGAAACATCCAGCTGTTCCAAACCTCTCACTGGTTCTTGTTCTCTACTGCCCAAGGCGACAAGACAAATTCGCAGCTCTCCCTGCATTTGTCAGGGTTTGTTTGTTTGTTTGTTTGTTTGTTTGTTTCTTTCTTTCTTTCTTTCTTTCTTTCTTTCTTTCTTTCTTTTCTCCCTCCCTCCCTCCCTCCCTCCCTCCCTCCCTCCCTCCCTCCCTCCCTCCCTCCCTCCCTCCTCCCTCCTTCCCTCCCTCCCTCCCTTCCTTCCCTCTCATCTCTTTCTGTTTTCTTTTTGAGACAGGGTTTCTCTGTGTAGCTCACTGCCCTGGAACTCACTCTGTAGACCAGGCTGACCTCAAACTCAAGAGATCCAACTGCCTCTGCCTCCCAACTCGGGTGCTGTGCGCCACCGGAGTCTGGCTTCTTACGGTCTCTTCTAAGCACAGCTTTATCCGACTTCCTGGCCTTTGCCATGCTGGCCCATTTACCTGAATGGTTTCTTCACTTCCTTCCCGTCACCTGCTGGTATGTCTGCATTGCATACAACTATCTGGGGAGATGATACACTCCCTCTTAGGATGGAGGTGCTCACCCTCCACCATCTTGCTCAGATGGACTGTCATCCTGAACTCTTCTTGGCCCTATTTCCCAATGTGTGTTTATTTTCACGTGTGTGACGCTGGGTATAGAACTCAGGGCCTTGTGCACATGGTGGGTAAGTGCCCCAACGCTGAGCCACACTCCAAGCCTTCTGCTCTGTCTCACCTGTCTGAGACAGTCAGTTTCCCACCTGAGCTCCTGAAGGATGACAGGTGCTCAAAGGACAGGAATCCCCTGGAACTGGTTCCTGGAAGCCTGACCCACTACCTCAGCAGGGTCTTCAGCCTTAAAATGTTTAGGTGTGGGAAGTGAGAACAGGGTCTCATGTAGCCCAGGCTGGCCTAGAACTTACTAAACATCAGAGTCCTAACTTTACTTCCCCCATTCCACAATACAGTCACGTCACCTTCGGCTCATCTCTAGAACCCGCTCCACTCAAGTCTTGGTTCTCATCCAGAAAGAGGCAGGACAGAACGTATTAGGCTCATAGGAACTCAAGGAGGGGCATCCCACCAGAGAAACCGATGATGGTGACAGCGACCCCCTCCTCACTCCAGCCCCCTGGGGTGAATGCTAGCCTCACCTGAGCAGCGCTTTTGCAGCCTCAGGATCTCCAGGTGCAGGTCTCGAAGCAGAGCCATCTGCTCCTTTTTCAGGAAGCTGATGTGGCGTTGCACGCTCTGGATCTGATGCTCCAGGGACACGGTATCCATGGCAGCCCAGGCCTGGGCCTCACCTGGATGAAAGGCAAGATGAAACCATGTCTTCAGAGGCCATTTGCCTGCCCCACCTTCAGGTTCTGTCCTTCATGCTAGGTCCTCTTGACTCCAGGGATTCCCCACCCCAGTTTCCTCTACTAGCCTTCTCGAGCACTGAGTGAGAATGTCCTCAGAGAGGTTGCTCTTCCCATTCAACAGTCTAAGAAGCAGAGCCCAGGGATGCCCTGGCTTTGTTTTCCTCAGACAGGAAATAAGTTGAGAAGTTGGCTAAGACAGGAAGACAACTTTGGGTCTAGCCTTCACTAATGTCTCACATGTGGCCACCTCTCTCTGGGGTCTTAGCTTTCCATAGGTTAATAAGGAATCTGACAACTATGCTCAGAGCAACATTATGCCTAATAGCCAGAACCTGCAAACAACCTAGATGCCCCTCAACTGAAGAATGGATGAAGAAAATGTGGTATATTTACACAGCGGAGTATTACCCAGCTGTAAAAACAATCACATCAGCCGGGCGATGGTGGCGCACGCCTTTAATCCCAGCACTCGGGAGGCAGAGGCAGGCGGATCTCTGTGAGTTCGAGACCAGCCTGGTCTACAAGAGCTAGTTCCAGGACAGGCTCCAAAACCACAGAGAAACCCTGTCTCGAAAAACCAAAAAAAAAAAAAACAAAAAAAAAAAAACCAACAATCACATCATGAAATCTGCAGGCAAATGGATGGAACTAGAAAATAATCATCCTGAGTGCGGAAACTCAGACCCAGAAAGACAAACATGATATGTACTCACTCGTAAGTGGATATCCAATGTAACATAAAGGATAACCAGGCTATAATCCACAACCCCAGAGGGGTTAGGTAACAAGGAGCGCCCAAAGAGGGACACATGGATTTCCCTTGGAAGGGGAAATAAGAGATCTCCTGGGTGGACTGGGGGTGGGCGGGCATGGGAACTTAAGGGAGTGGATTGGGCAGGTTGGGGGAAGGTTGAGAGGGGGCAGTATTGAAAGAGACGTCTTGATAGAGGGAGCCATTTCGGGGTTAGGAAGAATCCTGGTGCCAGGGAAACTCCCAGGAACCCACAAGGATGACCCCAGCCAAGACTCCTACCAATAGTGGAGAGGGGCCCTGAGCTGGCCATTTCCTGTAATCAGATTGGTGACTATCCTAACTGTCATCAGGGAGCCTTCATCCAGCAACTGATGGAAACAAAGGAAGAGATCCACAGCCAAGCACTGGGCTGAGCTCCAGGAATCCTGTTGAAGAGAGGAAAGATTGTATGCGAGCCAGAGGGGTCAAGGTCACCACAAGGGAACCCACAGAAACAACCTGGGGTCATAGCAGCTCACAGATTCTGGACCAACAGTCAGGGAGCCTGCATGGGACCAACCTAGGCCCTCTATCTATGTGTAGCAGCTGTGTAGCTTGGTCTATTTGTGGAACTCCTGGCAGTGGGATCAGGACCTGGTCCCAAAGCTTGAGCTCAACTTTGGGAATCTATTCCCCATGTTGGCTTGCCGCTCACCCAGTTGCAATACAAAAGGAGGCGCTTAGTCCTACCTCAACTTGATACGCCATACTTTGTGGACACCATGGGAGGCTTGCCTGTTTCTGAACAGAAACAGAGGAGGAGTGGATGTGGGGGCAGTGGGGAGGTGGGGGTAGGGAGGGAACAGGAGGAGAGGATGGAGGGGAAACTGGTTGGGATGTAAAATAAATGAAAAAAATTTAATTAATAAAAAAAAGGGAGCTGAGGTGATAAACCTTGAAATCTGGTCCAGTTATGACCCCCACTTGCACTGCAGCCCTGGAGCTTCTTTGAATCACCAGGGAAAGAGAGTCCTGATAGGTAGCACAGGCTAGC
The DNA here is from genome assembly GCF_950005125.1 of Chionomys nivalis. NCBI lineage: Eukaryota > Metazoa > Chordata > Mammalia > Rodentia > Cricetidae > Chionomys > Chionomys nivalis. The sequence continues at coordinate 55,436,440 of NC_080092.1, read as the reverse complement.
CTTGAACTCTCCACATTCCCGTCTCTGACTTTGGAGCGCTTTGGTTACAGGTGTGTGTGTGGTTGTGCCTGGCTCACAGGAGGGAGGGAGAGCTGAAGAGCTGCTTACTAACATGTCTCTCCGGGCTGAAAACAGGAGGCAGAGTCACTCTGTAGAGAAGAATGGAACTAAAATCAGAAGACCCACACTGTGGATCCCATGGCGACAGAGAAGCATGCACCTGAATCCTACTCATGATGGCTGGATTCCTGGAAAAGCCAAGGTGGAGGCAAGCGGTCTGGGGTCCAGGACCCAGAACCCATGTCTTCTCTGCCAGCTACTTAATTATTTTGGGTAATAGAGCTTACATTATGCTGCCCAGGCTAGCTGTGAACTCTTACGCCCCAGTGGTCCTCCTGCCTTCTGAGTAGCTGAGATTACAGGTATGGGGCATTATATGTGACCCTCCCCCAAAGTTCTGTGGGTTTTTTATTTATGTATTTGTTTGTTTGTTTATTTTCGAGGCAGTGTTTCTCTGTAGCTTTGAAGCCTATCCTAAAACTCACTCTGAAAACCAGGTTGGCCTCAAACTCAATAGAAATCTGCCTGTCTCTGCCTCCCAAGTGCTGGGATTAAAGGTGTGCATAGCCACCACTGCACGGCTATGGTTTTTATTTTTAACTTGCTAAACTGGGGATTCCACCTAGCACCGTGCACATGCTAGGCAAGCACTATACTGTGAAATTACATCGCAGTTCCCTCTTCCTAAAACCCTTAACCCTCCTCCTTTTCCTCCTCCTTTTCCTCCTCCTCCTCCTCCTCCTCCTTTTTAAGTTTTTCACTACAGGGTTTCTCTGTGAACAGTCCTGGATGCCCTGGAACTCACTCTGTAGACCAGACTGTCCTTAAACTCCCTGAGATCTTCCTCCCTCTGCCTCCCAAGTGTTGGAATTAAAGCATGAGACACCCTTCTGGGCTTTCCTTGAAATTCTGAAAGATCTGACTCCACCTACTCTGGGGACTTCCTCGGATACTGAGAGAGGGAAGTCATGGTGTAAGATGGTTCTTCATTTGTAGGGTCACTCCAAGCAGGTCCACCTGAGAACCTCACTTCCATGAGCTCCTGTCTGGACCTTCTTCCTTAGCGTCTTCAATTCAAAGAAGGTACCCAATGTTTACACTGGACACAACCCTGAGTTTGAATCCTGGCTCTTTCCATTATCTTTTTGTTGACTTTGAGCACAAAAGTTAACATCTGGGAGACATTATTTTCCTGATGTAAAATGGAGATTAAAAAGACCTGGAGAGCCAGGTGGTGGTGGCGCACACCTTTAATCCCAGCTCTTTCCATTACCCATAGACTGAACAACAAACGATACAGCTACCTTTTCCAGGACTTGACAATTAACCTAAATTTTTCTTTTCAGGATCCTCTAAAGATACCATTGCCTCCAGATAGCAGGAAGTAAATTTAAGAATATGACATCCATATTCCCAAGAGGTGGGGTGGGTGGTTTCGGTCATTTAATGGATTATAGATATTTGTCATTGTTTAGGGGGTGTTGGTATAAGTTATTATTGATAATGGCTAGAAAAAAAGCTAAACAAAGGAAATCAGATTCAAGATTCTTGTTTTGAAAAGAAAAAAAGGGGGATATAGATATGATAGTAGATTATTGAATCTACTCTGAAAAGAATAAAGAGGGGATATAGATATTTAAGATAAAAAGGTAGATATACTTTTAAAAGGCAACTACTGGGGCTGGAGAGATGGCTCAGCAGTTAGAGCACTGGTTGCTCTTCCAGAGGACCCAGATTAAATTCCCAGCACCCAAATGGCAGTTTACAACTGCTTGTAACTCCAGAGATCAGACACCTTCACCCCAAGGCACATAAAATAAGTTAAATTTAAAAAAAAAAGCAACTTCTAGTTTGAAATGTTTTACATTAGATTTGACTTTTGTATATTTTTTTACAAATTTTATATACTGATACAAATTTGAGATTAATTTTGTTAAAACATAATGTATGCATAATCTAATTTTGTTCAAAGCATTGTACCTATACAGCTCATTTAACAAGGTAATGCAAATTTCTAATCTTTAAAATGTTATTATTACCAACTGTTTAGGATAATAAGAAAATGCAGGTTAGTAATTAGTCACCTATTAAAATCAAACTTGTAGCCACATAGGTATGTTTCCAATGTCAAGCAAAGATATATTTTAGCTAGATGGGTCAACCTCAAACACTTCAGAGGTCTACAGAATATGACATTTCAGATGTTTTAACAACGTAGGTTCTTTTGTATGACAATGAGACATGTCTGCTCCTGGCAGCACCAATCTACTTTAGAGAAGATCATGGGTACCAAAGAAACTCCACATGGAGTTTACTTTCTTTGTGGCAAAAATAAACCACCGGGCAAACAAATGCCCTTGTCCCAAGTGCTGGCAGTATGCTGTCCTAATTGGACAAGCAGGATACAAAAGAGAGTGACTGCCAAACATTGTTAAGACAAGGAGGGTCAGCCCTTCAGAAATATGCTAGGCCTGTAGGCTGAAGATGGATGCCCTTCAGAATATCCTGGTTCAAAGAAAAGTCTGTCAGATATGCTAGGCTGGTAGATTGAAGATGGATGTCCCATCATTGCAGAGGAACTCTGGGTGACTGTCCAAGAAGCCAGCTGTTTCTGTCATTACACACATTTTTTGGAAGTCGCTTGCTTGCACTTCCTGCTTACTCAGTTTATATTATTTCCTTCTTGGGTCTCTGAGGGGGTTGAAGACTAAATAGTTATAGTTTTCCTTGTTTACCTGATGTAGAAAACAAGCTATGATAGAAAATAAATTAGGTACAAGACTTTGAACTCACCAAGATAAGATAGATATGGAGTATTTTCTCTAAATTTGTCAAATGCAAGTGGACTTGACATTGTTGATGTATTTATTACCTATATATATTGTATATAGTCATTGCATCTATCTATCTATCTATCTATCTATCTATCTATCTATCTATCTATCTATCTATTTTTGGTTTTTCAAAACAGGGTTTCTCTGTAGCTTTGGAGCCTGTCCTGGAAACCAGCTCTTGTAGACCAGGCTGGCCTCGAACTCACAAAGATCTGCCTGACTCTGCCTCCCGAATGCTGGGATTAAAGGTGTGCACCACTACCCCCCAGTCATTGCATTTACTGTATATAGTTATAGCCCTCTTTTTTTTATTTAAGACAAAAAGGGGAAATACAGTGATGTTTCATTTGTATTTTAATAAATAAAGCTTGCCTGAAGATCAGAGAGCAAAAATACTGCACTGATCAGCCATACAGACCAGGCAATGTTGGCACACACCTTTAATCCCAGTAGCCACACTAGTTTGCCACAGGAACTGGGCAGCAGTGGTGCATGACTTTTTAATTCCAGCACTAGAGAGGAATAAAAAACAGGAGGAGACAGGTTTTAGTCTCATTCTGAGGATTCCTGGAGGCGGGATCGTCACTTTTGGACTTAGGTAGAGATAAGAGCCAGTGGCTGCTTTGTTTTTCTGGTCTTCAGGTTGAACCCCTATATCTGCCTCTGAATTTTTATTAATTGTGCTACAGCCTGTTCTACAGAGCGAGTTCCAGGACAGCCTCCAAAAGCTACACAGAGAACTCCTGTCTTGAAAGAAAAAAAAGAAAGAAAGGACTGGAGAGATGGCTCAGGGTTAAAAGCACTGGTTGCTCTTCCAGGGCAGCTGGACTTGTTTCCCATCACCCATGAGGCAGCTCACAACCATTTGTAACTCCAGTCTCAGGGGATCTGATGCCCTCCTCTGGCTTCCAAAAGTACATAGTCATACAAGCAGGCAAAACACTCATGCACATAAAAAAACTTTTTTTTTTTTGAGACAAGATTTCTCTGTGTAACAGTCCTAGCTGTCCTAGAACTCACAAAGATATGCCTCCCTCTGCCTCCCAAGTGTTGGGATTAAAGGCATGTGCTACTACCACCCAGCTACATAAATTTTTTTTTCAGTAGAGCTGGATGGGTTGTGGTACACACCTTTAATGTCAGTACTTGGGAGTCAGACAAAGTAGATTTCTGTGAGTTCGAGGTTATCCTGGTCTACAAAGTGAGTTCCAAGAAAATCAGAGCTGTTGTTACACAGAGAAACCCTGTCTTGGAAACAAAACAAAACCCAACCAACCAAACAAACCAAAAACGATAAAAGATAAGTACACATTTAACCCCAGCACTTGGGGAGCAGAGATAGGTGAAGTTCTGTGAGTTCAAGGTCAGACTGGTCTACAGGGTGAGTTCCAGGAGGGCTGCAAAGCTACAAAGAAACCCTGTCTCGAAAAACAAAACAAAAAAACAAACAAACAAAAAAAAAGATAAGTACAGATAACTTAGTACAGCAACTCAGTATTATACTCCTTTTTTCTTTTTCTGTTCTGTTCATTTCTCTGTGAATAGGCTAAGTCTTACCTTGGTCTACCATCTCATCCATCCATCCATCCATCCATCCATCCATCCATCCATCCATCCATCCGTATCTACTGCTGAAGCACAGGACACAGCGATAAACATAATAAAGTCCCTTCAATCATGAAGAAGAGAATCAACCAACTGGACAAACAAATGAGATTAAGCGTGTTACTACAATCTGTGTAAAGAATGCTGGGATCCAGGGCTGGGATTGGCCCTGGCCCTGCACACGCTAGGCAGGCACTCTATCACAGAGCTGCAGCTCTAGCCCACAAGACCTCATTTACACTCAGGACCAAAGAAAGTTTGTTTAAGTAATTTTTAGGCTGAGTTTTTGTGACAGGCAAGATCCTACATGCCCCCAAGTTTCCTAGCCTCTTTGTGTTACACGTCATCTTGTATTATCCTGGCCATCCTCTTGAGTGGGGTGGGACTATGCAGGTGATGACATCTTGCACTAGCGTGTTCATCCTCTTGAGTGGGGTGGGGCTATGCAGGTGATGGAGTTTTACTCATTGATTAACTTACAAAGGTGAGGGGTGCTGGGTGGCACTTACCTGTGGTCCCAGTGACTGGGGTGACTGAAGTAGATCACATGAGTCTCTGAATTCTAGGTGAGCCTGGCTGGACACAGAGGAAGAGCCCATCTCACAAAAAAAGAAGCTGAGAAGGAAACGTGTGGGAAAATGTGTCTAACAGGGACGTAAAAATGATCAAAGTTCACCATATGCAAGGAAAGAGATGTAATGAACTCACCATTTTGTATAATTAATATGTGCCTAAAGATGGAGGAGAAACCTCAACAGGACAAAACAGCAAAAAATAAGATGAAAAGGCTTGCAGATATGATTACAGTTCCCATTCAACTGGCTTTGAATATATTAAAATTATGAATATGAATAGGACTGACCTATTAGATGAGTCGTTCAAATGAACTCAGAATGGAAAACCCGGTTAAAACCCACCAGACTCCTGGTAATTAAACATGAGTCATAACGTTATTTATTCTTTAAAAAATAATTTTTTGTATTCATTCATTTTGTGTGTCTGTGCATATGCACATGCCATGGCATATGAGTGATGGTTGGGACAGCTGTGGGAGCTGGTTCTGCCCTACCTCTGGGTTCTGGGATGAAAATCATGCTGGCCACAAATCCCCTAGCCTGTTGAGTCATCTTGCCAGTCTAACCTCCTTCATTTCTTTGAATTAATTTATGAGGATTATCGTTATTATTGTTTTTTGAGGGTCTTGCTATGTATTCCTGATAGGACTGGAGCTCTCTATGTAGCTCTGACTGGCCACAAACTCATGACAATTTTCCTGTCTCAGCTTCCTGAGTGCTGGGATTACAGGCATGAAGTCCCATACCCTGATATAGCTTTTTTTTTTTTTTTTTTCAGTGCTGGGACACAAAATCTAGGTGTCATGCATGCTGGGCAAGTACTCTACCAACTAGGCTACATCCTCAGGCCCTATGACTTACAGTGTGTGTCTGTGTGTTCATGTGTGCATTTGTGTACAGGTACATGCGTGCATCTGCTCACATGTGTGTGGGGGCCAAAGCTCAACCTCTGGAATTGTTCCTTACGCAACCTACACTTTTTTGAAGACCGGGTCTCTCAGTCGCCTGGGACTCACTGATTAGGTGAGGCTGTCTGGTCACTGAGCCCCAGGGACCTGTGCGTCTACATCCCAGCACCGGGATTGCATGTATGTGCTGGACACACTGGCTCTAGACATTAGACTCAGGTCCTTAGTCTGAGCTATTTCCTCAGCTCTGAAATAAAGATTTTCAAAAAAAAAATAAGGCATGGTGACACAGGCCCAGCATTTGGGAGGCAGAGGCAGGAAGATCTCTGAGTTCAAGGCCAGCCTGGTCTACAGAGTAAGTTTCGGGCCAGTTAGGGCTACACAGAGAAACCCTATCTCAAAAAATAACAATAAAAACAAATTAATTCATTTATTTTTTGCTTCTTTTTTTTTTTTTTTTTTTCTTTTTTTTTTCGAGACAGGGTCTCTCTGTGTAACAGCTCTGGCTGTCCTACAACTTGCTTCATAGACTGTAAACAGAGACTCAGGCAGATCTCTGAGTTTGAGGCCAGCCTGGTCTTCACAGCGAGCTCCAGGATAGGCTCCAAAGATACACACAGAAAACCTGTCTTAGAAAAAAATTAAGTTTTTTTCTTAGAATTTCATACATGAGTACTGTATTTACAGTATTCCCACCTCCCACTACAAACAAAAATACAAACACTTAGTGAGACCATTAGTGTTGCTCTTTTTTAAAAAAATAATTTATTTATTTTTACTTTATGTGCATCAGTGTTTCGCCTGTATGTATGTCTGAGTGAGAGTGTCAGATCCTGGAGTTACAGACAGCTATGAGGTGTCATGTAGGTGCTGGGTCTTGAACTGTGATCCTCTGGAAGAACAGTCAGTGCTCTTAACCACTGAGCCATCTCTCCAGACCCTCCAGTGTTGCCCTTTTTTAAAGGCTGATCACTTGAGATTGGATAACTTATCGGGCCCTCATCACTAGAGAAGATCAATTCTCCATCTCTTGGCAGCCACTGATTGTCTGCAACTCTTCATCTAGGGGTAGGTAGGTCCTTGATTTAAAAAAAAAAAAATCACTCTGGCTGAGAGTGGTAGCACGTGCCTATAATCACTGCATTTAGTAGTGTGAGGTAGGAGCATCTCGAGTTGACTGCCAGCCTGGACTAAACAGCACAACTATCCCAAATCTATCACTTGGCATTATCTCCCCAGTCCAAATCACCAGCTTCCCGGGTCTTAGAGCTTCACTGGTGGTGCTCTAAGACCCGGCTTCTTGCTTCCGCCCTGTCTCATTATTTTTCACCTAGGAGCCAACCCCCCTTTAGCAAATATAAGCCTGTCATATCTCCCTATCCTTACCTCAGAACTCTCCAGTGCTTGCCATTACACACCAACCCCAAATTCTTTCTTTTAAAAAAAGATTTATTTTTACTTATGTGTATATGCATGTGTCTCTGTGCATGTGTGCGTGCAGATGCCTGTGGAGTCCAGAAGAGGTTGTTGGATGCCCTGCAGCTGGAGTTATAGGTGGTTGTGAACTCAGATATGGGTACTGGGAACTAAACGTGGTATGCACTTTTAACGGCTGAGCCATCTCTCTGGCATCCTTGTTTTGTTTTTTCTAAGACAAGACTTCTCTGTGTAACCCTGGTTGTCCTGGAAGTCGAACTGTAGACCAGGTTGGCGTCGAACTCAGAGATCTGCCTGCCTCTGGAGTGCTGGGATTAAAGGTGTGTGCTACCACCCAGATATTTTTTTAAATTGCATTAGTTTATTTATCATACATGCCACACCATGCATGTGGAGGTCAGAGGACAACTTGCAGGAGGCTGATCCTGTCCTTCACCATGAGGGTCCCAGGGATTGATCTCAGGTTTTCAGTGCCTGCACCTGCTGAGCCCTCTCACTGGCCTGTTCTTCTTTTCTTGTTTTTGAGCCAGGGTCTTGCTTTGTAGCCCAGGACAGCCTCAAACTTGTGATCCTCCTGTTTCTACCCATGCAGTGCTGGGATTATAGGTGTGCACCACTACACTGGGCAAAACCCCAGGTCCTAGCCAAACGCTGCACAACCTGCCTCTGGTTTTCTTTGCTCTCATCTCCTGTGCTCCTGCTGTTGACCTCTGCTGCTCTAAGCATGCTAGTGCCTGGGGTTGTATGTGTGAAATGTCTGCTCTGCCACTGGTAACTTTTACCAGACTCCTCAAGGCCCATCCCTCCCTTCAATCACCCATTCAAATGCTGCTTCCTCGGGGCCTTTCCGTGGTCGCCCCAAATAAAAAGACTTTAGCCAGTCACTCTGCTCCCTTCCTCTGCACTGCTCTTTCATGGACTTCCTGGCCCATGGGTGTATGGAGCATTTGTTTACTGTCTGTTTCCCTTGCCAGATTGTTAGCAACAGAAGAGCAAGGACTCCTTTTGTTTTCCTCCAGTTCCCCAGTGCCTAGCACAGTCTGCAGCAAATAAAGAGTCCCTCGGTAAATATCTGCAGAACGCACAAGTGAGTGGATCTGGGGGAGTCTGATGGCAGGGTGGATCTGCTAAGACAAGACAGACACGATTAGGTCTGACATCCCAGGGGTCCTCACAGAAGGAATAGCTGTCAGATGCACTACCTAACACTCTGGGGCCTAATGCAGGGGAGCCAGATGAGTTGTAGGCCTGTGAAACTGTATGTACAGGGAGGAAAGGGCTTGTGTGCACTCCAAGGAGTGTAAGTGCCATTCTAGGCCTCACACAATGCTCAATTGGGGAACATCCGAGGCCCCAGGTGTGTTTCTCGACTTCTCACATTTGTGTGGGTGCTGTGTGCATATCTGAAGGATGAAGGTGTGTGGGCCTACCCTAGGAGGAAGAGAGAGATGTCTGTTCCCACTCCCTGCCATACAAAGGACTGTGAAGGGTGAAAGTCCTTCCCACACAGCCCCGGCGCCTGGACGCTGGCCACAGGAGAAATGGAGTCAACCAGCTGTTTCTGTTCTTTCCCGGATGGGCTCGACCATTCGCTTCCAGCTAGGCAGGCTTCTCTTTCTTCTTAGGGCAGAAATTTGGGTCACAAATGCTTTTTGGCAAGTTTTCATTCTTAGACATTACTGTGCGGATTGTTTGGGGAGGGGAGGAGGAGAAGTGGGACAGGGGAGCTAGGAGCAGCCAGAACTCTGTGTCGCTGAGGAATCACACGCACATCAGAAGGGCTGAGGCAGGCAAACGGCAGGCTGTCATGACACACATGCAGTCCTAGAACCACTGGGCATCAGAAGCTGCATCCTAGATGCAGGTAACAGCAGCTGAAGGGCTGACGCTGCCAGCCCTGCCTTCTTCCTGCAGAGTCTCACATCTGCCTCTGCTTGGACTCTGCGCCTCTACACTTGGTATTTCTAGTTCTTTCCCATGTTAATTTTGTATCTTGATGGGAAAAGAAGTTCATTAACAACAAAGTACCAAGGGGCTGGAGAGATGGCTCAGTGGGCAAAGGGGTTTATGACTTAGGTTTGATGAAATGGACACAAGACCTAGGGTCAGCATGGCAGGATGAGAGAATTCACTCCCACAAGTTGTTCACTGATGTCCACAAGCACGTCATTGCACACACACACATGTACCCTGTGGACAAATTAAGTAAAGCAAAAACATAGTTTTTTAAAAAAAATCACCCAAGCAGGGCAGTGGTGGTTTAGGCCTTTAATCCCTGGACTCGGGAGGCAGAGGCGAGCGGATCTCTGTGAGCTCAAGGCCAGCCTGGTCTACACAGCGAGTTTCAGGACAGGCACCAAAGCTACACAGAGAAACCCTGTATCGAGAAACAAACAAACAAATACAATCATCCAGAATTAAAAAAGGACCCGTGGCACGAGGTTCAATCTCAAACACTGCTGACACATGTCTCCTGGGTCTGAAAGGTACAAATTTCTCCCCTTTGAAAAGGCTGGTAGAAAAGGCCTCAGATTCTCACAGCTTCAACCATCAGCTAAGCAGCTGGCACAGGAATTTTCTGTCCTGGCACAATTCTGACTTTAGATTTTTGTTTTAAATTTTATTTATTTACTTGTGCATGTGGCAAGCATGAGGAACACGTGAGGGAGTCATTTCATGCGGTCTGCTGTGTGAATCCCAGGAGTGGAGCTCAGGACATAGGGCCCTCATCTGCTCAGCCATCTTCCTGTCCCTACTACTTCTGTCCTTGAGGCCTGGCCCCCTGACCCTGGTGAGTAACTTAGCCCCTGCTGGTCTCCACTTCCCGTCCCATCTGCCCACAACTGACACAGGCATAGGGAACAGTACTCGCCTCTCCTCAGTTCTTAACAGGTATTTGGGTTGAGCGTATCCTAGGAAGCACAGAATCATGGTACTCCGAACCCGAGACATCTCAGCCAATGGCTTTCACGTTTTGCTCTACAGAACTCTAGAATTCAGCATGGGGGGATGTGCAGATGCCAGAGGGTAGGGTTGGTGGTTTTGCTCTTGTTTGAGACAGCATCTCTCTATGTAGACCAGGCTGGCCCCCAACTCACAGAGATCCACTTATCTCTGCCTCCCAAGTACTGACATTAAAAGCATGTATGTGCCACCACACATAGCGGGTTGGTGGCTTTGTTTTTAATAAAATTTTATTGAGAAAAAATGTTATTGTCCACATGTGCACACATGTCTGGTGTGTATGTGTGTAGGCACAGCGGCCCTTATGCGACGGTGAATATGTAGAGGTCAAAGGACAACTTTTGGGGGTCGCTTCTCTCCTTCTATTTTGGGATCTGGAACTAAACTGAGACGGTTATCTGAGTTTATATGCTGAGCCATTTCTCTAGAGCCCTTTACTGGCCTTTTCCAGGGTAAACTTTTGCACAAGGAAAGGTGTCTGCTAACCAAAAGTTTGAAACTGGGGCTGGAGAGATGGTTCAGAGGTTAAGAGCACTGGCTGCTCTTCCAGAGGTCCTGAATTCAATTCCCAGCAACCACATGGTGGCTCACAACCATCTGTAATGAAATCTAGTTCCCTCTTCTGGCCTGCAGTGCAGGTGTACATGCAGGCAAAACACTGTACATAATAAATAAAAATTTAAAAATGTTTGAAATTATTTTTATTAATAACTTTACTTTTACTATTATTGCTGTTGTTGAGATGTTCTCACTCTGTCAGAAGTCCAGGATGGACTGGCACACACTATGTAGCCCAGGCTGACCTCCAACTGATGGCAATTTTCCTGCCTCAGCATCCTTAATGCTAGGATTGCAGGCATATGCCACCATACTCGGGTGAATTCGCAGCTTTCCTAAGGTGTTCAAATTTCTCCTGTCCCCCACCTTTCAACCTGCTCTATGTTCTCCAGTTCTTTTCTTCCCCACCCTTCCTTCAAGCCAGGCTAGCATCTTGGAGCCCCCTGTTTGGATCACATGGAATTTTCAGTGTGCCCTGCCTCGTGTCTTGACTGATTGTCTTGTCCCAGCTTCAATTTTGTTCTTAGCGCTTCTTTTCTCTTTGGGGCTGAAAACATCTGTGGGGTCAACAGATATCTCTGTACCACTCTTAATGTTCTTTAAGAATGCATGGCTCCTTATTTCTAGGGGAAGGCTAAGCTTTATTTTGTTGTTGTTGGTATAGCCGAAGCAGAAATATGAGCTGGGAGAGGTGGAGTAATGAATGAGTAAATAAATGAACCCATATGTTTATGTTCTTTATTTTTCTCTTCACCCTCTGACTCAGAGGCCCAGGGCAACAGGAAAGCAGATCCCTGACGGCACAGGCAACGACACTAACTCACAAGTCTCAGCACTGTTGCCAGCATTTTACACATTAACTTATCTTAAGCCTACACTCGCGATCCTATTCGTGCACCCACTCCAGAGATGAAGAAACTGGACTTCAGAGAGGGGAAGCTCTTTGCCTGACATAACAGCTATAGTGTGTAGGCGCTCACTCTGGAACACAGAGCCTCTCACAAGGCAACCACACTTTACATCTGCAGGCTAAGCTCCTTCGCTTGGATACTTCCTCTTGCTCTCCAGATAAGCTCTCCCTGTAACCATGACTATCCCCTTGCTTTCTACACTCCACCCAGTTTCTGTCTCCCGAAATCTGATCTCTTCTTGTGTCCTGTAGTCTTCTTCCCGGCTGTTTGGACTCTGGGAATCCCTTGTAAGAAAGCAACCACACAGCCAGTTGTACAGCAGAGAGAATGAATTGAGTCTTACTGGGAATCACCAGGGCAAGTAAGTACACGTATTAAAAAATAATTACTCTGCCACCCCCACTAAGTCCTTGGCTCTCCTGAGGATGAGTCTGGAGCCAAGATTTGGCCTTTGACAAATGTCTGGGACTCTGTCTGCAAGGTGGAGGCTGGTGGTGGAGCCACATTCTCCAGGGACCTGTGATCCTCCTCACTCCAGAGTCCCTCCTCCCAAACAGCCCTCAACTCTGGTCCCCCCCCCTCCCGTTCCAGTTAAGTGCCCACAACCCCAACCTCAGCATTGCTGAGGATTCAGGTACGTGGGAGTGGGGTGCCCGGGAAAAAACTGGACCCCGACCTTTACTTGATGTTCTGCGGTTTGTGCCTCGAATGAATTTGACTCCCAGAGCCGGCTGGGGCGCGCGGGTGGGGGGATGAGGGGTATGCATACCACGGAGCATAGGGAAGAGAGGGACCAGCCAGGACACGAAGAACAGGTACAACGGCACGAGTGGTGGGAGGTGGTAGGTGGTGGTGCGGACTACTTTGGACTCCCTGCCAGCGCCGGAAAGGGCCCAGGTCTAGCGGCGGAGGACAACTTCTGCCAGCAGCCCGCGTCCTGCCCGCTCCCGCGCGCTGCGGTGCCCGGCCCCGCGCAGCCCTCCCGACCGAACCTGTGCTCTGGCGCTCCCTTCATTACCCCGGTCACCCGGCCAGCGCCCACCCTCGACGACCACCGCCCGGCCTCCTCACCTGCGGACCCGAGGGAGCCGGCGGGCCCGGCCCGGGCCTCGCTGGGTCTCGGGAAGAGCTCTTCCCCCGCGCTAGCTGCGCTCAGGGATCCGCAGCGCGCGGCCAGGTTGCGGCGCCATCAGCTGCTGCGAGGCTGTCGGGCGCGGGGCCGGGGCTCCGGGGGCTCCGGGGGCTCCGGGCGTAGAGGCGGGGGGCCCTGGGCAGGCTCCGGGCGTAAACACCCAGCAACGTGACCGGAACTGGCGAAGGAGCTGGAGGGGGCGGGGGGCGGGAGAGATAAGGGGGAGGGGAGGGACCTGGGGCACGCGGGGAGGGGCCGTGGGCGGGGCGGGGGAGGGGAGGCTGGTGCTGGGGCGGGGGAGGGGAAGCCCCGGGACTACAGGAGCCCCGGGAGCCTGGCCTCCGCACCCTGCAGGCAGCCGAATCCTCAGAACTGGCCCTGGCTGTGAGCTGAGAAGGGAACTGGGGTACCGCAGGCGACTAGGCGAGCGGGGACGCGGCGACCGATCAGCACCGCGGACAGCGCCCATGCCCGCAGGCCGGGATCCGCTCCGCCCCTCTGGGAGGGGCAGCGCCCTCAGCCTCCTAGGAAGGGCTGGGATACCCGGGAGCTGCTCGTGAGAGAATCTGGAAATATGCTCCTGGTATAGGCGGCACCTAGACTGAGCTAGACCTCTCTCTAGTTTTGTGACCTTGGGTGCGTCATCTCACCTCGTAGATGATTGTACCTAGAACCAACAGAAGATCCTTTATAAGCACTAAAGTCCCTAAAATGTGTCAGGAGCTGGTGTTCAGCCGTTGTTTTGCTGTGAATAGGTTCGCCTTATAGTTCTGGCTCCATCAGCATCTTTCTCTTTCCCAGGCCGATGGTGGTGTATAGAATGCACCTTTGTATTGTCTCGAGAATTAAATGGGTTAATACCTGTATAGGGGTGAGAGCTCTTTAGACACCTGTACGCATGATGGTTGATGGCAAGGGATCTGATTCTCTCAGTAAGTGGCAGGTGGCTCCAAGCTCCCAATGGCAACTCATTTCCATCCCTTCCTCGTCACATTGAAGGTGGTGGTTTCAGGGACTCAGACCAAAAGACTGGTTTGGATTTCCACACTCCTTTGCAAGCCAAATATTTGTTTTCCTTTTGAGTCAAATTTTCAGACCCCCCCCCTTTTTCGACGAAGTCTCAGTATGTAGCTCTAGTTGGGTTGGAACTCTCTTGCTTAGTAGACCAGGTTGGCCTTGAACTCACAGAGATCCTCCTGCATCCACTTCCTGAATATAAAGGTGTGCATCACCATTCCCAGATTTCTTCCCCTGTCTTCTCCCTTTTCCTTCTTCTTCCTCCTCCTCTTCTTTGTTTTCTTCCTTCCTTCCTTCCTTCCTTCCTTCCTTCCTTCCTTCCTTTCTCCTCCTCCTCCTCCTCCTCCTCCTCCTCCTCCCCCCCTCCTCCTTCTGTTTTTTTGTTTTTCAAGACAAGATTTCTCTGTGCAAACTTGGCTGTTCTGGAACTCACTCTGTAGACGAGGCAGGCCTTGGACTCAGAGATCCACCTGCCTCTACCTTCTGAGTATTGGTGTTAAAGGCGTGCACCACCACTGCCAGGCTTCTTATTGTCTTTACAGGATAGCATTACTGAACTGTGAGGGTCTCCTGCAGGGATATGAGTTCTGATAAGTCACCTAATGCCCTAAGTTGTATGAGGTGTCAGAATGACTAACGATGTTTTTTGTCTCCAAAAGACATGGTGTGAAAGAGTCTGAAACCCTAATGCTAGCTCTGCTACCTGCTAGCTTAATAATTCCAGAAATTTCTAGAAAACTTCAAGCCTCTCTGATCTCCTCCTTCTCCTCTTCCTTTCACTTCTCTTCTTGTTTTTTATTTTGTCTTTGAGATAGGGTCTGACCCAGAAGTTCAAACTGATCCTGAACTTGTGGTAATTGTGCCTCAGCTCTGGACTGCTGGAATTACAGGCACGAGCCACCATACACTCCTGAACTGTACTTCTCCAATAATTTGGGAAAAACAACATCTATCAACAAGATCCTTATAAAAGTATCTTGAGGGATGACTGGAGAGATGGCTCAGTGATTAGGAGCATTGGCTGCTCTTCCAGAGGACCCTGGTTTGATTCCTAACATCTACCTGATAGTTTATGATGATCTATAATTCCAATCCCAGGGGATCTGATGCCTTCCTCTGGCCTCCCCTGGCACTAGGCATGCACATGGCACATAGACACACCTGTAGGAAAACATTCGTACGAATATATATATATATATATATATATATATATATACTGGTTTTTCAAGACAGGGCTTCTCTGTAGCTTTGGGACTTATTCTGGAACTCACTCTGTAGACACCAGGCTGGCCTTGAACTCACAGAAATCCGCCTTTCTCTGCTTCCTGAGTGCTGGGATTAAAGATGTCCACTACCACTGCCTGGCTAAAAATAAAAATTTAAGGTGCTGGAGAAATGGCTCAATGGTTAAGAGCACTGGCTGACCTTCCAGGGGACCCAGGTTCAGTTCCTGGTACCTGCATGGCAGCTCACAACCACCTGTAACTTCTTCTGGACATTATGGGAACCAGGTGTGTAAGTGACGCACACATTTCAGTGAAACACCCATATACATAAAATGAAATAAACAGAAACTTAAAAATGTTATGAGGTTCAAATTAAATGTGTATGCATGTGTGTGTGTATGTGTAGTACAGGTGAATAGGATTGCTATGACCAATTCCCAGATGTTTTTCTCCTTGTCCTGGATAAAAATGTGTCCTGGGACTCTGGCTTTTCCGCAGCTAAAGTAAACAGCTATAGAAACACATCTGATATTGATCCTATTCCATGGAGGCTGCAGTTTTGGGAAAAGAAGTGCGGCTTACAGCTTCCTGCACCCAATCAAGCTCCCTGCTGGATATGAAAGCCCTCTACAGCTGCCCTCTGGAAATTGTCACACATTTGCTTGCAAAATATTTATATGAAAAGTGATAAATAATGTGTAAAAGCACCCAATGAGCAATGCCTCAAAGGAACTGAACCAGCGGAGCAGGAAGCCACTGTGGAAGAGCTAGGGCCTGGGCTCTAGGGCTGGGTTTCTCAAAGCCATTTCCTGGAGCAGCTGTAGAGACCATCGGCTGTTCCACGGAGTAGTGTGAGCAGACCCGTGTGCACAGCAGTGTGTCTAAGGCTGGAGGAGCCCTGGAAACATTCTGAAAGGGGACACTGAGATGGCAATAATAGTAACAATAAACATTTATGGAGCACTTTATGCATGCCACAGATTTTTGTTAAATACTGTTTAATTTCCCCCCTATTTTTGAAGTTAAGCAAGGTAAATGAAACACAAAAGTATATATCTCACCTTAGAGCAGCCATTATGTTTAGCGAGGCCCTTTATCTACGCAATCTCATCTTAACTTCTGAGGACTCCTGCCGCAAAGGCAATTCCCATTTGCAGGTGGAGAAAGGGAGCCTGAAGGGAGATTACACATAACAACGCAGCTGGGAAGCAGCAAGGCCAGGATTACAGCCCTCGTCCACCTAGCGTCATGGAAAGTGAGCTTGCAACCACCTCATTATCAGGGCTCCCGGACGGACGGACCCAGCTGTGATGGAAAACACCCATAGCGGTGAAGGTCAAAGTCTGCAAGTACTTGGATGCGTCCCAGCTCTGACTTTCCTGACAGTTGTGGCAGTGAAGACCACGATATGTTTGCCAGATCACAGTTGAGCCTCAGAGCTTCTCCCTTCTGCTTCAAGTCTGTCCACATCCTCCTCCATTCAGGGCAGAGCGGCCAGGAGTTCGCACCTCACCTTTTCCCCTTTTCATACTGGTATGCCACTTTACCTTGTTTTTATTCCGTGCCCCTCCCCCCTAGAACTCTTTTTTTTTACTTTTTCTTTTTTTTTATTAATTTATTTATTTATTAAAGATTTCTGTCTCTTCCCCGCCACCGCCTCCCATATCCCTCCCCCTCCCCCAATCAACTCCCCCTCTCTCATCAGCCCTAAGAGCAGTCAGGGTTCCCTGCCCTGTGGGGAGTCCAAGGACCTCCCACCTCCTTCCAGGTCTATTAAGGTGAACATCCAAACAGCCTAGGCTCCCACAAAGCCAGTATGTGCAGTAGGATCAAAACCCAGTGCCATTGTTCTTGACTTCTCAGCAGTCCTCATTGTCCGCTATGTTCAGTGAGTCCGGTATTATCCCATGCTTTTTCAGACCCAGTCCAGCTGGCCTTGGTGAGTTCCCGAAAGAACATCCCCATTGTCTCAGTATGTGGGTGCACCCCATATGGCCCTGAGTTCCTTGCTCGTGCTTTCTCTCCTTCTGCTCCTGGTTTGGACCTTGGGGTTGTAGTCTGGTGCTCCAATGTGGGACTCTGTCTCTGTCTCCTTTCATCACC
This sequence comes from Chionomys nivalis, assembly GCF_950005125.1. Lineage (NCBI taxonomy): Eukaryota > Metazoa > Chordata > Mammalia > Rodentia > Cricetidae > Chionomys > Chionomys nivalis. The sequence continues at coordinate 55,419,110 of NC_080092.1, read as the reverse complement.
TGATGAAGGTTAATATCCAGGAGGATGTCTATATGTTATTCTTTGGGTTCAGCTTCTCTAGGATCACGAATTATAGGGTCAATGTCCTTTATTTATGGCTAGAAACCAAATATGAGTGAGTACATCCCATGTTCCTCTTTTTGGGTCTGGCTTACCTCACTCAGGATAGTGTTTTCTATTTCTGTCCATTTGCATGCAAAATTCAAGAAGTCATTGTTTTTTACTGCTGAGTAGTACTCTAATATGTATATATTCCATACTTTCTTCATCCATTCTTCCATTGAAGGGCATCTAGGTTGTTTCCGGGTTCTGGCTATTACAAACAATGCTGCTATGAACATAGTTGAGCATATACTTTTGTTGTATGATAGGGCATCTCTTGGGTATATTCCCAAGAGTGGTATTGCTGGGTCCAGGGGTAGGTTGATCCCGAATTCCCCGAGAAACTGTCACACTGCTTTCCAAAGTGGTTGCACAAGTTTGCATTCCCACCAGCAATGGATGAGTGTACCCCTTTCTCCACAACCTCTCCAGCAAAGGCTATCATTGGTGTTTTTTATTTTAGCCATTCTGACAGGTGTAAGATGGTATCTTAAAGTTGTCTTGATTTGCATTTCCCTGATCGCTAAGGAAGTTGAGCATGACCTTAAGTGTCTTTTGGCCACTTGAACTTCTGTTGAGAATTCTCTGTTCAGCTCATTGCCCCATTTTATAATTGGGTTGATTAGCCTTTTACGGTCTAATTTCTTGAGTTTTTTATATATTTTGGAGATCAGACCTTTGTCAGTTGCGGGGTTGGTGAAGATCTTCTCCCAGTCAGTGGGTTGCCTTTCTGTCTTAGTGACAGTATCCTTTGCTTTACAGAAGCTTCTCAGTCTCAGGAGGTCCCATTTATTCAATGAGGCCCTTAATGTCTGTGCTGCTGGGGTTATACTTAGGAAGTGGTCTCCTGTGGCCATGTGTTGTAGAGTACTTCCCACTTTCTCTTCTATCAGGTTCAGTGTGTTTGGACTGATATTGAGGTCTTTAATCCATTTGGACTTAAGTTTTGTGCATGGTGATAGACATGGATCTATTTTCATTCTTCTACAGATTGACATCCAGTTTTGCCAGCACAATTTGATGAAGATGCTCTCTTTTTTCCATTGTATACTTTTAGCTCCTTTATCGAAAATCAGGTGTTCATAGGTTTGTGGGTTAAAGTCCGGGTCTTCTATTCGACTCCATTGGTCGACTTCTCTGTTTTTATGCCAATACCAAGCTGTTTTCAATACTGTAGCTCTGTAATAGAGTTTGAAGTCAGGGATGGTAATGCCTCCAGACGATCCTTTATTGTATAAGATTGTTTTGGCTATCCTGGGTTTTTTGTTTTTCCATATAAAGTTGATTATTGTCTTCTCCAGATCTGTGAAGAATTTTGATGGGATTTTGATGGGGATTGCATTGAATCTATAGATTGCTTTTGGTAGAATTGCCATTTTTACTATGTTGATCCTCCCAATCCAAGAGCAAGGGACATCCTTCCATTTTCTGGTGTCCTCTTCAATTTCTTTCTTCAAAGACTTAAAGTTCTTGTCAAATAGATCTTTCACTTCCTTGGTCAAAGTTACCCCAAGATATTTTATGCTATTTGTGGCTATCATGAAAGGTGATGCTTCTCTGATTTCCCTCTCTGCTTCCTTATCCTTAGTGTATAGGAAGGCAACTGATTTCTTGGAGTTGATCTTGTATCCTGCCACATTACTAAAGGTGTTTATCAGCTGTAGGAGTTCTTTGGTAGAGTTTTTGGGGTCGCTTATGTATACTATCATATCACCTGCAAATAACGAAAGTTTAACTTCTTCCTTTCCAATACGAATCCCCTTGATCCCCTTATGTTGTCTTATCGCTATTGCTAGAACTTCAAGCACTATATTGAAGAGGTATGGGGAGAGTGGACAGCCTTGGCATGTTCCTGATTTTAGTGGGATGGCTTTGAGTTTTTCTCCATTTAATTTAATGTTAGCTGTTGGCTTGCTGTAAATAGCTTTTATTATATTTAGGTATGACCCTTGTATCCCTAATCTCTTCAGGACCTTTATCATAAAGGGGTGTTGGATTTTGTCGAATGCTTTTTCAGCATCTAATGAAATGATCATATGTTTTTTTTCTTTCAGTTTATTTATATGACGGATTACATTGATAGATTTGTGTATGTTGAACCAGCCCTGCATCTCTGGGATGAAGCCTACTTGATCATAAAGGATAATTTTTCTAATGTGTTCTTGGATTCGGTTTGCCAGTATTTTATTGAGAATTTTTGCGTCGATGTTCATGAGTGAGATTGGCCTGTAATTCTCTTTCTTGGTTAAGTCTTTGTGAGGTTTTGGTATCAGGGTGACTGTAGCTTCATAAAAGGAATTTGGCAATGACTCTTCTGTTTCTATATTGTGAAATACCTTAAGGAGTATAGGTATTAGCTCTTCTTGGAAGTTCTGGTAGAATTCCGCATTGAAACCATCTGGTCCTGGGCTTTTTTTGGAAGGGAGGTTTTTGATAACAGCTTCTAATTCTTCGCGACTAACAGGTCTATTGAGATTGTTCACCTGGTCTTGGTTTAACTTTGGTATATGGTACTTATCTAAAAAACTGTCCATTTCTTTTGCATTTACCAGTTTTGTGGCATACAGGCTTTTGTAGTAAGATCTAATGATTCTCTGAATTTCCTCTGTGTCTGTGGATATGTCCCTTTTTTCATTTCTGATCTTATTTATTTGCGTGTTCTCTCTCTGTCGTTTAATTAGTTTGGATAGGGGTTTGTCGATCTTGTTAATTTTCTCCAAGAACCAACTTTTTGCTTCATTGATTCTTTGGATTGTTTTCTGTGTTTCTATTTTGTTGATTTCCGCCTTCAGTTTGATTATTTCCAGTCTTCTACTCCTCCTAGGCGCGTCTGCTTCTTTTTTTCTAGAGCTTTCAGGTGTGCTGTTAAATCTCCAATGTATGCTTTCTCCGTTTTCTTTAAGTGGGCACTTAGTGCTATGAACTTTCCTCTTAGCACTGCTTTCAATGTGTCCCATAGGTTTGAGTATGTTGTCTCTTTATTTTCATTAAATTCCAGGAAGACTTTAATTTCTTTCTTAATTTCTTCCTTGACCCAGGTGTGGTTCAGTAGCTGATTGTTTAGTTTCCATGAGTTTGTCAGCTTTCTGGGGGTAGCATTGTTGTTGCCTTCTAACTTTAATCCATGGTGATCTGATAAGACACAGGTGGACACTGATATTTTTTTGTATCTGTGGAGGTTTCCTTTGTTACCAAGTATGTGGTCAATTTTCAAGAAGGTTCCATGAGCTGCAGAGAAGAAGGTATAGTCTTTCCTATTTGGGTGGAGTGTTCTATAGATGTCTGTTAAGTTTATTTGCTTCATTACCTCCAATAATTCTCTTAGTTCTCTATTAGGTTTCTGTCTGATTGACCTGTCCATTGGTGAGAGAGGTGTGTTGAAGTCTCCTACTACTAGTGTGTGTGGTTTGATGTCTGCCTTGAGTTTTAGTAATATTTCTTTTACATAAGTGGGTGCTTTTATATTAGGGGCATAGATATTCAGGATTGAGACTTCATCCTGATGAATTGTTCCTGTTATGAGTATAAAATGTCCATCTCGATCTCTTCTGATTGATTTTAGTTTGAAGTCAGTTTTGTTAGAAATTAGTATGGCCACTCCTGCTTGTTTCTTAGGCCCGTTTGCTTGAAAAACTTTTTCCCAACCCTTTACTCTAAGTAGATGCCTGTCTTTTTGGTTGAGATGTGTTTCTGGTAAGCAGCAGAATGTTGGATCCTGTTTTCGTATCCAATCTCTTAGCCTGTGCCTTTTTATAGGTGAATTGAGTCCATTAATATTAAGTGATATTAATGACCAGTGGTTGTTTACTCCGGTTATTCCTATTGTTTTTGGTAGTAGAGTTTGTGTGTCTCCCTTCTTTGAGTCGTGCTGGTGAAGGGTCGCTAGATGCCTGAGTTATTGTAGGCATTGTTGGCTATGTTGGATTCCTTGGGTTGTGATTTTCCTTCTATTACTTTCTGTAAGGCTGGATTTGTAGCTATGTATTGTTTGAATTTGTTCTTATCCTGGAATGTTTTGTTTTCTCCATTGATAGTGAATGATAGCTTGGCTGGGTATAGTAGCTTGGGCTTGCATCCATGGTCTCTTAGTTTCTGTAGTACCTCTATCCAGGACCTCTGGCTTTCATGGTTTCCATAGAGAAGTCAGGTGTAAGTCTGATCGGTTTACCTTTATAAGTTACTTGCCAGCCGGGCGGTGGTGGCGCACGCCTTTAATCCCAGCACTCGGGAGGCAGAGGCAGGCGGATCTCTGTGAGTTTGAGACCAGCCTGGTCTACAAGAGCTAGTTCCAGGACAGGCTCCAAAACCACAGAGAAACCCTGTCTCGAAACCCCCCCCCAAAAAAAATAAGTTACTTGCCCTTTTTCCTTTGCAGCTCTTAATATTCTTTCTTTAATCTGTATGTTTTGTGTTTTGATTATTATATGGCGAGGGGATTTTTTTTGATCCAGTCTATTTGGTGTTCTGTATGCTTCTTGAATATTCAAAGGAATATCTTTCTTTATGTTGGGAAAGTTTTCTTCCATAATTTTGTTAAAAATATTTTCTGGGCCTTTGAGCTGTGACTCTTCTCCTTCTTCTATCCCTATTATTCTTAGGTTTGGTCTTTTTATTGTGAACCATATTTCCTGAATGTTTTGTGATGAGAATTTGTTGGCTTTGCTGTTTTCTTTGATCAGTGCGTTTATTTTCTCTATGGTGTCCTCAGAATCTGAGATTCTTTCTTCTACCTCTTGTATTCTATTGATTATGCTTGTTTCTGTAGTCTCCGCTCGTTGACCTAGATTTTCCGTATCCAGCCGGTCCTCAATTTGTGTTTTCTTCCTTACTGTCTGCTTCATTCCCTAGAGGTAGGGCACTCACTGAATCTGCAGTTGACAGCCTCTAAGTCCCAGTGACCCTCCCCCTGCTGTCCCATTGCTGTCCCAACCATGCCCACTTTGTAAGTGGGTTCTGAAGATTTGATTCAGTCCTCATACTCCCAGTCCCTATTTTTTTTTTTTTTTTGAGACAAGGTTTCTCTGTGTAACCCTAGTTATCCTAGAATTCACGCTGGAAACCAGACTGGCCTCAAACTCAGATATCTACATGCCTTTGCCTCTGGAGACAAGGATTAAAGGCATCTTCCAACACCATCTAATTAAAAACAAACAGGTCCTAATTACAAAAACAAAACAAAACAAAAAGTAAAAAAACTCATAAACGTAGGACATGCTTTCCAGGTGTTGGTGGAGGCCTTTAATTCCAGCAGTTCTGAGGCAGAGGAAGGCAGATCTCCGAGTTTGAGGACAGCCTGGCCTACAGAGTAAGCTCCAGGACAGTTAGGGCTATACAGAGAAAACCTGCCTTAAGAAAACAAAACCAAAAAAAAGGAATGTTCATATCTCATATTTAAAACCTAATAATCCCACCTTCCTCCATCTTTAATTTCACTTCCCAAAGTTTTTCTTGTCATTTTCCCCATCTCTTTTCTCTCTGAGACAGGGTAGAGTTTCTCACACCCCAGGCTGGCCTTGAACTCACAGAGATCTGCCTGCCTCTGCCCCCTGAATGCTGGGATTAAAGGCGTGTGCCACCACCACTTGACTAAGGGTAGAGTTTCTCACATCCCAGGCTGGCCTCCAACTCACTATGCAGCTGAGGATACCCTTGAATTTCTGATCCCCTGCCCCCACTTTCCAGTGCTAGGATTACCTGCTTGAGCCACCGTGCCTCATTTTGTGCTGCACTGGAGATTGAAGCCAGGGCTTTGTGATGTTAGACAAGAACTGTACCAAACTGAGTTATACCCCCAGCCCCTTTTGTTTGATGTGGGGTCTGTCACTGTAGTGAAGGCTAACCTGGACTAATAGGTCTAAATAGCCCAGACTGACCCCAAATGCAAGCCTGAGTATGCTGAGATCACAGGGCTACCACATCCACACTCAACACATATGCAGTAACAAGTCTGCCCTGGAGGTGATTTTAGATCTTCTTTTTGGTTTCCGTGGTTAGTATGTTAATTTCATGGAATAAGATTGAAGAAATGTTGCTTAGAAGGAATGATCAAGTCATGCCAGACACTCTAACTCCAAAGCCCTGTATTTCTCTTTCCTTCTTTCTCTTGTTCCTTGTTCGCTTACATGTGGGTGAGTGAATCTTCCTGTCTTCATGCCACTGCTTAGCTGAGATGCTTTGGAAAGCCTGGGTGGGGATACTTAGGAATCTTAGTATTAAAACAAAACAAAACAAAACAAAACAAACAAAAACCCAAAAGCTCTTACTATATCATCCAGGCTGGCTTTGAACTTCTGGACTTAAGCTAGTCTTCTGCTTTAGTTGTCTGAGTACCCAGAATTGCAGACCCATGCCATCAAGTCAACTTTTGTAATTTTGTTTTGTATTGAATAGTGGAGATGGCATGTATGGACAGAATGGCAAAGGTCGGTAGCAGGTCGGTTCCTGGAAATTTTTATGTGTGAAACAGGGTCTCACTATGTAGACCAGGCTGGCCTTGAACTCACAGTGATCCTCTTGTCTCTGCTTCTTGAGTGTTAAAATTAAAAGGCATGAGCCACCATCATGCCCCGCTTTCCCTGGAAATTTCTTTTTCTCCTTCTCTCTGTCCCTTCCTCCCTTATTTTTGCTTCTCTTCTCTCTCTCTCTCTCTCTCTCTCTCTCTCTCTCTCTCTCTCTCTCTCTCTCTCTCAACTGGCTGTGTAGGTGAGGATGACCTTGAACTTCTGACCTTTCTGTCTCTATCCCCTGAGCCCTAGAATTACAGGATACCCCCATGCCTGACTTTACAGACATTTCACAGTTCCTTTTCACCAGGTTTAGGTTGCCTCAAGCCTCCGATCCAGTCATCCAGGCTAGTCTCTGCCCTTCTACAGCAAAGACAGAATCTGGTGTGGATGGGAGGTTGGTTGCTCTGGTGGGGTTGGGCCTACGGTGGGCAAGTGTCTCGGCTGATGCCATGGTACTGTTTTAATTACTGCCGTATTATAATATTTTAATCTTTTTCAGGGCACATCCGTTTTTATTTTAGGCTTTTAAGAGAGTTTAATTTTTTTATGCTTTATGTTTATGGTAAGTAGAGCAAACTGTTTAAGGGGACAAAACACAACGGGATTAAAGATCTCTGAGAACCTGACTTCTGGCTCGGTGCTCCAAAGAAACCCAGATATTCAGTATGGTGAGGCCATGGGTCGGGAAAAGGCGAAGGAGACTGGGCGGTCCGGCGCGCTGCTGCAGAGAAGTGCGGTGACCCCGCCGGTGCGCGGAGGGTGGGGCGCACCGCCGGCAGGAGGGCGAGCGCCTCCGGGTCCCGTGCCGTCTCCGCGGCCGCTCCGCTGGGCAGTGGCCCTGATGCAGTTAGAGCCGCCTCTGCGGCGCACGGAGCTGCGGGACAAGGCATGGCGGGTCGCAGGGCGCCGGGGGAGAAGCGCTGGCAGTTGGTGCGCTGGTGAGTGGGCAGCGGCAGCAACCCGGCTTCGCGAGGCCCGGGAGCGGGGATGCCAGCCCAAAGTTTCTTCCCGAGCGGAGAGACACAGGATTGGGTTAACATAGGTGCCGGGCTGCCAGATCAAAGCCACTCAGCGTCCCTGTGCAGCATCACCCTAGCTACTCTCCAGAGAACAGCCCGGGGCACCGATGTCTTCCGGCTTCCCAGTGTCTGGATGCTTAGGGATGACAGCGGGGACCTGGCCCCGGCTTTCAGGGTCTTAGAGTGCAGGTCTGCCTCCTCAACCCGCTGTGGCCGCAGGGAGAATTCTAGATCTTCAGGAAAGCCAAGCCCTGCCGGTGTCAGGTGCTTTGGAAGGGTAGCAGGCACACTGGTGGAATTTCCTCATCCTTCACCTCACCTTAGCTTCCTAACTGTGGGGATACTTGCCTACCTCCAACCCTGCTCCCCTAAGTAGAGTCTAGAACCTGAGTCCCAAGAGGGCACCAGCCACTGCCCCACCCTTCTATTCAAAGAGATGCCTCAGCTCACCTACGCAGGCTCACTGGATGGGGACTCAGTGAAGTAGGCCTGGGAGATTTGGGAGAGGGAGGAGGATTCATGAGTAGATTGGGCACTTACCCCTTCCCTCACTGCAGTCCTCTGCTAGGAAATTTGTCAGTCGGGTGTCAGGTTTCCAGTCTGCAAGCTGGGAGGGTTTTTCAAGGTGCTGCAGCCCAGTCAAGGGAGGGGAGCCTCCGGGTGGCCCTGGGAACCATGTTCTCTGTACCTTCAAGCCTGAATGGCTCAGGGCTGCCAAGGCTTCTGCTTGGTGGGACTGGTTTTGATTAAGTATTGGTATCCACTAACGAGAGCAACACCTAGGGCAAGTCCCATGGTTCTGAAGTAATGAGAACTCAGGCATTGCATTAGCAGTCATTCACAGTAACTAGTATTCAGAAGAAGACAGTAGCACACCCGTTTTACAGATGAGAAAAGTCAGGCAGGGAAAATGATTAGTTAAGACTACACAGCAAACAGGGGTTAAAGTGAGGATTCGAATGTAGGGCTTGCTTGAATGCTTTCTCGTTTTGGTCTAGTTTTTGGACTGTCTCAGCACCTCAGCCTGGCCAGGCATTCAAGTTCACACTGTTGAGAGAAGAACCTAGAGTCTGTAACTCCAGCTCCAGGGATCTGACTCCCTCCTCTGACCTCCTTGAGTATCTGCACACACATCATACACACACATACACAACAGAGAGAGAGAGAGAAGAGAGAGAGAGAGAGAGAGAGAGAGAGAGAGAGAGAGAGAGAGAGAGAGAACATAAGACACATGGTAAACAGCATGTTTGAGGTTGCTACTGACATAGAGTTCTGATTTGTAGTACATGTTTAAAATTATTATTATTATTATTATTACATTTATTCATTCATTTATTTATTTTTTGTGTATGAGCATGTGCATAGTATGGAGATCAGAGGATGACTTTCAGTAATCAGTTCTCTCTATCATGTAGGTCTTAGTGATTGAACTGAGGTCTTCAGGCTTAGGGGCAAGTGCCTTTTACCTGCTAAGTCATCTCACCTGCCCAGATTTGTTAATGGTATTATTATTATTATTTGGTTTTTTGAGACAGGGTGTCTCTGTCGTTTTGGAGCCTGTCCTAGAACTAGCTCTTGTAGACCAGGCTGGTCTTGAACTCACAGAGATCCACCTGCTTCTGCCTCTCGAGTGTTGGGATTAAAGGCGTGCGCCACCACTGTCTGGCCTTATTAGTTTTGAGATAGGGTTTCTTCATATAGCTCTTGGAGTCCTGGAATTCGCTCTGTAGACCAGGTTGGCCTTGAACTACAGAGATCTTCCTGCCAACATTATTGTTATTATCATCCCTTTTTTTGTTTGTTTAGTGTGTGTGTGTGGGCACGTGCACACATGCACATTTGAGAGTGACTGGAAGGACAGCCTCGGATGTTGTTTCTCAGGCACTGCTCATCTTTTTAAAGTTATTTTTTAGATTTATTTGTTTTTATTTTGTGTATGAGTGTCTTGCCTGCATGTATGTCTGTGTACCATGTGCATGCCTGATGCTCACAGAGACTAGAGGAGGGTGTTAGATCCCCTGGAATGGAGTCACAGACAGTTGTGAGGAACCATGTAGATACTAGGAACTGAACCCTGCTCGTTTGGAAGAGCAACCAGTGCTCTTAACCACTGTACAATTTCTCCAGCCCCTTACCTTGCTTTTTGACACAGGGAAGCTTATTGAGTAGGCTAAACTGGTAAACCAGCAAGCCTTAGGGATCCCTCTGTCTCCACCTCCCCAGAACTGGGATTACAAACACTCTTGGCTTTTTTTTTTCTTGATTTTTCAAGACAGGGTTTCTCTGTAGCTTTGGAGCCTCTCCTGGAACTAGCTCTTGTAGATCAGGCTGGCCTCAAACTCTCAGAGATCTGCCTGCCTCTGCCTCTGCCTCCAGAGTGCTGGGATTAAAGGTGTGCACCACCACCATTGTTGGCTTTTTAATGTAGGTTCTGGGGATCAAAATGAGGTTTGGCAAGCCCTTTTCTGAGTCAACTTCCCGGATGAAGACAGAGTCTGTTGAAGCCCAGGCTGGCCTATGACTCACTAGGCAGCCGAGGCTGTTCTTGAACTCCTGATTCTCTTGACTCTGCTTGCCCAGGCTTTTCTTGAACCCCTAGGGCTCAAAAGATCCTTCTGCTTCAGGCTCCTTATCTCTCTCTCTCTCTCTCTCTCTCTCTCTCTCTCTCTCTCTCTCTCACACACACACACACACACACACACACACAAACACACATGCACACACACCCCAACATTGTCTTCTTCAGTTACTTCCACTTAGTTTTTGACAACATCACTCAAAAACTGGTACTCACCTCTCAGCTAGACCTATTGCAAGTTCCAGCAATCCTCGTCTCTGCCTCCCCAGCTCAACTTTTTACATAGGTGCTGAGGATCTCAGGTTCTCACATTTGTGTAAGCATTTTACCGACTTAACCAATCTCCCCAGCCACAAAGTCTTTAAGTTATGATGATACCCAATTTATTAATTTTCTTCAGCTTTTAATGTTATTAATAAGAAAACACCATGAAGGTATATATTTCTTATTTGTAATTTTTTTTTTAAGACAGGGTTTTTCTGTATAGCCTTGGCTGTCCTGGAACTCACTGCATAGACAAGGCTGGCCTTGAGCTCATAGAGATACACCTGCATCTGCCTCCCAAGTGCTGGGATTAAAGATATGCACCACTGCCTGTGTGTTTTGTTTTGAGATGGTCTTACTATGTAACCCAAGCTGGCCTGCAACTCCCTATGTAGACCAGGCTGGCCTTGACTTGAATTTAGAGAGATCCACCTGTCTCTACCTCCAGAATACTGGGATTAAAGGGATTAGCCACCATGGCTTTTTTGAGACAAGGTTCCTTAAGTTTTTTTATGTGTATGAATGTTTCGCATATATATCTTACCATGTTTGTGCCTAGTCAGAAATGGAGTCAAATGTCCTGGAACCAGAGATACAGAAGATTGTCAGTCACTATACGGGTACTGGGAATCAAATCTGGGCTCTGCAACAAGTTCTTTAAACTGCTGAGCCATCTCTCTGTCCCAGAAACATAGTTTCTTGAATTTCATTTTTTCCTGCCTCTACCTCCCCTCTTCTGGGATTATAGGTACATGCTACCATGTTTGGCACGAAGCCTTGGTCATGTTTTCTTCTTAAGGGTTTTATAGTACTAGCTCTTATATTTAAGACTTTGGTTTTTTTTTTTTTTTTTTTTGATTTTCGAGACAGGGTTTCTCCGTAGCTTCTTGGTTCCGACTTTGGTCTTTTTCAATTAAAATTTGTTTGTTTGTGTGTGATATATGAGGAGCCTAACTTCATCTTTTGTATGTGGGTATCCGGAATATGATGTCTAAGTACATGCGCACACCTGTATCTTGCATCCAAAACCATTTGGTCTGGGATAGTTTTATGTGTTCAATCCCAGCACTTGGGATATAGAACCAGGCAGAGATCCATGAGTTTGAGGCCTGCCTGGTCTACAGAGCTATCTGGGGCTACATAGTGAGATCCTATCTAAAACAAATAAACAAGTAAATCTCAAAGCAGTCTAGAAGGATAGTATTTTTCAAGCAGGGATGTGGTGGAAGGAGACGCTAGCAGGCTGGAAAGTACAGGATGCATCTGGACAACATTGTTGCCGGGATTAGCTACAGGATTAGATTTATGAAGGAGGAGAGAGCAGAGCTGTGCTTGAGAGAGAGGAGCCAGGTGGCAGCAGGGCTTGAATGCCCAGCTAGGATTTCTATTTAATTTGAACAATGGGAGCCTGTACTGGCTACTTTTGTGTGTCAACTTGACACAAGCTAGAGTCAGAGAAGGAGCCTTTGAAGAGACGTCTCCATGAGATCCAGCTGTAAGGCGTTCTCTCAATTAGTGATCAGTAGGGGAGGGCCCAGTCCATAGTGGGTGGTGCTATTTCTGGGCTGGTGGTCCTGGGGCCTATAAGAAAGCAGGCTGAGCAAGCCAAGAGAAGCAAGCCAGTAAGCAGCTCCCCTCCATGGCCTCTGCATCAGCTCCTGCCTCCAGGACCCTGTCCTATTCGAGTTCCTGCCCTGACTTCCTTCAGTGATGAACAGTGATGTGGAAATATAAGCCAAACAAATCCTTTTCTCCCCATCTTGTTTTTTGGTCTTACTGTTTGGTTGCAGCAATGGAAATCCTAAGACAGAGTCATTGAAGGTTCTTGAGCATTGGGTTTTTTGTGTGTAGTGCTGGGGATGGCACATGCACACAGAAGCCAAGAATGTTCTGTAGAGCCCTCAGCAATGTGGCTGTTGGTGACAAGGAACTTCTAACTTTCACTAGCAACTCTGCTATTTAGCAGAGTGTTGACCTTAAGGACAGTGCTCACAAGGCAGTCAGAGGACAGCCTCCAGGAGTCAGACCTCACATCCCGCTTGTTGGGGCAGGCAGGGTCTCTCTTGTTTCTGTTGCCACATTGTACTGAGTTAGTTCTCCAGGCTAGCTAGCCCACGAGCTTTCCTGATTGTCTTGTTCTTGCCTTCCTGTGACCATAGGAGTACTAGATTTTTATGTGGGTCCCAGTGATTGAACTCTGGTTGCAGGGCAAGGCTACAGCATTTGCCTGCTGACCCGTCTCTCAGAACCAAGTGATAATTGTCTCATTTCCAAGTGAAAACAAAACCCTGAACTCAAAGTGGCAGAGACAAAATAACTAGCCAACCAAAACTCAGACCAAAAATACTTCAGTCCATTTTCCTGAGCTGCCCCGGGAGTGACTGCCTTCCAGACTGCATCTCCTGGCACTGTCTCCTGGCTCCTTAGAGGAGCTTCTAGGAGATCATGCTGCATACGGTTCGGCCTTTGTAAGGTGCAGCTCACACTGCTGGAATCCCCTCTCTCTGCTGCTTTTGTTGGATGTCTCTTGGCTGTGTCTTTCTTGGCAGTTGGGGGTTAGGTTCTGGAAAGAGTGAGTGTTACCCTGGGAGTCACAGTCCTGACTATTGCAAGGATTCTGTGGCCTGGACCCAGTTACTTCCTACATGGGCAAGTCTCTGTTCCATAGCTGTTTTATGTGGGTATGATGTCTTCATGACCTCTTCTAGGGATTACCTGCATACCCATCTAAATGTCATTGGCTGTGCCAGATGTTCAGACTTCTGTAATAAAACACCATAGGCTGGAAGCTTATGCACAAGAACCAGGTATTTCTCACGGTCCTGGAGACTGAGATGTCCAAGATCCAGCTGATTCAGTACCTGGTGAAGATACACTTCCTGATAGATGGAGCCCTCTTACTGTGTCTTCTTGTGCTAATGGGGGCTAGCTAGCCCTCCAGGATCTCCTTCAGAAGACCCCTAACCCCACTGATGAGGGCTCAGCTCTCTGGACTGACTTACTTTCTGCAGTGTTCTACCTCCTGACACCAAGTCCCTGAGGTTAGGATTCAACAGGAATTTAGGGACTACAGCAGTCTGACTGTTCAGAGTACGCACAGCAGCAGATCTCAGCCTCTATTCTTCCAGGGATCAAGACACCAGTTCTTGCCGAAGGTTTTTAATTGATTAATTAATTCAATTCAATTTAATGAATTTTGTGGGAAGGATGCATGTGTGCCATTTGGTGGAAGTCTCTTCTGTCTTCCCACCACATGGGTCCTGAGTCATCAGGTTTGGCAGCCAAGTGTCTTTACTCACGGAGCCCTTTTATGGGACCATTGTTTAAGTTTTCTTTTTTAAATTTGTTTATTTCTTATTTATACAGGTATGTATCTTAGTGTGTCTCCCTGTGTGTGTGTGCCCACAGAGGCAGAAGAAGATGCTAGGTTCCTAGAACTGGAGTTATAGGTGGCTGTGAGCCCTTTGATGTGGGTGCTGGGACCTGACCTAGGGATCTCTACACGAGCAGTAAGCACTCTTAACTGCGATAAGCCTTTCTCCAGCACCCCATGGCTCAAGTTTTAATGTCTGACAGTGGATTGAAAAGTTAGCCATTAGACTAGGAATATAGAGTGCCTACTTTGTACAAAGTCTGATTTCAATCCCTAGTCTCTCTCTCTTTCACACATACATCAACCTCTGGGCAGTAGCTAATTTCCTTGCAAGAACCGTTTGGTGGGATTTCAGATACACAGCAGGGTGGCCAGGAAGATATTTGCGGATGGTCGCTTCGTGTTTTCTTAGGTTCTGTGAGATCCAGTTTGGCAAACTCATTTCTTTTCTTTTCTTTTCTTTTTTTTTTTTTTTTTGTTTTTTGAGACAGGGTTTCTCTGTGGTTTTGGAGCCTGTCCTGGAACTAGCTCTTGTAGACCAGGCTGGTCTCGAACTCACAGAGATCCTCCTGCCTCTGCCTCCCAAGTGCTGGGATTAAAGGCGTGCGCCACCACCGCCCGGCGGCAAACTCATTTCTTAAGTTAGTAAATTGAATTCATTAATGAAGATCATTTGTGGCAGAGCATTCCCAAAGCGGAGATGAGCTGGCTACCTTTGCTACCGTGATTTTTAAGACACATTGTAATTAACTCACTCGTGGGTGGGCTGAACATCACAGTGCTGTGAGTCAGGTTAGGTCACACGTCCCAGAATCTTAGTCATGACTTAGACTCTGGCGGGAAGACTGGGAGCAGATTCAGAGGCATTGTGGTTGCCAGGAAACATGTTCAGTGAGGAGCACTCCCGGCTGAAGAGAGGCAGGGTGTGTTTGAGAAGGACAAAGGAATCAGGGACACGGGCTCTATGTGTATGAATGTATCATACAGCAACAGGAAAGGCTGGTACAGAAGCAAGAGGGGCTGGGTTGGAGGATCAGGCCTGTAGTCCTAGCACTTTTTTTTTTTTTTTTTTTTTTTTTGCTTTTTTGTTTTGTTTTGTTTTTGTTTTTCGAGACAGGGTTTCTCTGTGGTTTTGGAGCCTGTCCTGGAACTAGCTCTTGTAGACCAGGCTGGTCTTGAACTCACAGAGATCCGCCTGCCTCTGCCTCCCGAGTGCTGGGATTAAAGGCGTGCGCCACCACCGCCTGGCCCAGCACTTTTAAGGAAGAGGCCAGAGAATAAAAAATTCAATGCCTGCCTGGGTCACATAGTCATCCAGAGGTCAGCAAGGGTAATAGGAGGCTCTGTCTCGAAAAACTAAAGCAAAGCTGGGTAGTGGTGGTGCATACCTTTAATCCCAGTCCTTGGAGTCAAAGGCTGGAGAAGTTCTGTGAGTTCAAGCCCAACCTGGCCCACAGAACTCATTCTTAGACAGCAAAGGCTACACAAAGAAACTCTCCCTGTCTTGGAAAACAAACAAAAAATCTAAGCAAACAAAAAAACAAACCATATCAAACACTCACCCCTAACACACCCCACAACCTTGGAAGCAGATGTGATTATTGCACTCACCTTATACGTGAAAAATCTGGAGCTCACAAGGGAAGTTCTTCACTCACGAACGCTGGAACCCAGCTTGGGGTCCCTCAAAGCTGCTTTGCTGTGCAGCCCCTTCCAGCCACGTGCTTAAGGATGGGTGCAAGGAAGGGGAAGTGATGTGTGAGGAGAGGAGTGGAGTGGAGGATGGCTGCTGAGTGCTCCCACTCAGCCTGGGGCCTCTATATGTCCCCTGGGACTGAGGGCGTCCTGATATGTGGCCTGGAAGCTGGGGAGTGACCTATGCTGTGCTGGTTCCACACCCTCATTTATAAAATGCAGTTGTTAGGCCAGATGGAGGCCTCCTGGGCTGTTTCTGGTCCTTACCACTTAGGACATGACAACATGATCAGAAGGAGTCTTATATTAAAATAGATTACTTTTTGAAAATACAATAAATACAATATTATCACATGGGTCACACTCCAATGGCATCAAAGTCTTCATAGTGCTCCCTACACAGGACTCTTACACAATGCTTCTCATACAATGCTCCCTCATACAGTAGTCCCCATGTAGTGCTCCCCAAATTGTCCTCCCTATATAATGCTTTCCATACAGCCATTCTGTTCTCATTGTTCGTTTATTATGTTGTATGATTGGTTCCCCCATGTCTGGGTCAATCTGAGGAATCTAAGGATGGTGGAAGGCAGGAAAATGGTGTCAGAATAGGATGTGTAAGTCAGTGTGGCCTTCCTGGAGGAGGCAGCGTTTTAGGTAAGGTTAGTAGAAGGGGAATTATCTTGAGGCAGGAGGAAGTTCACAGTAAAGTTCAAGCCCCTAGCAGGAGTCATGAATTTCCTTCCCAAAGTTATCTCATCTGGAATGAATGGTACCATTGCCAGCTTCCTGCATAAACCAGTCCATCTTGTCCATGAGTCCTACCCATGCGCACTCCAGCAACAGGCTATGCCACCCTACCTCTTTAGCTCAAGGGCAAGTCCTCCTAGGACTGTCCATCCTTCTTCAGTGCTGTCTTATCCAAGACACACCCCTAGCTCTCTTTAAGAGTGTCTAACCTGGATGGCTGCATCCCCACCCAGCAGCTAGGATCACTTTCCTGAGGGCCCTTTGGGTGATATAGAAGACAATGAAGGGCCAGGCCAGGGCCAGCAGCTCTAGTTTGGAAGAACACAGGAACAATGGCGGTCCTTTGCTCTCAGTACCCCTGTCTCCTTTCAGAGCCTCGAAGACACCTCATTCTGTCTTCTAGATTTGTCTGAGGAGATGCCTCTGATGGAGTTCCCGCACCACCGTTCCTCTCTTCTAGCAAGTCCTTGCCATGGACTGGGTGTCTGTGCCCCTCAGACTCATAGGTTAGAATCCCAGCTGCCCAGTGTGATGGTAACGGCAGGTGAATGAGGCCTGTGGAAAGGGACTAAGGTAGAACTCTTATGAATGGGATTTGGGTCCTATAAGAGGAGAAAAGAGCTGGGGTTGTGGCTCATAGGTAGAGTGCTTGGTTAGCATGCCTGAAACCTGGGTTTGATCCCTGATACCTCATAAAACCAGCTGTAGTGGCACATACCGGTAATTCTAGTACTTGGGAAGTGGAGGCAGGAGATCAGAAATTTAAGGTCTTTCTCAAATCCTTAAGGACTTTGAGGCCAGCCTGGGATAAATGAGACCCTGTCCTCCCTGCCCTCTCAGAGACAGGTTTCTCTATTGTAGCCCTAGTTGTCATAGAACTCTGTAGAACAGGCTAGGCTTGAACTCAGAGATCTACCCATTTCTGCCTTCTGAGAGCTGGGATTAAGGGTCTCGTTTAAAAAATTGTGTTTGTAGGCCGGGCGGTGGTGGCGCACGCCTTTAATCCCAGCACTTGGGAGGCAGAGGCAGGTGGATCTCTGTGAGTTCGAGACCAGCCTGGTCTACAAGAGCTAGTTCCAGGACAGGAACCAAAACCACAGAGAAACCCTGTCTGAAAAAACCAAAAAAAAAAAAAAAAAAAATTGTGTTTGTGTGTGTGTGTGTAGCACACAAACTCATGTGTTATAACACACATATTGTAGATCCAAGGACAACCCTGTGGAGCTGTTCCTCTCTTTCTGACTTTACATGGGTTCTAGGGATTGAACTCAAGTCTCTGGGTTTGTGCAGTAAGTTCCTTTGTCTGGTGGGCCATCTGGATGGCCTGGGACCTTGTTTTAGAGAGAGCAACATTGGGGATGGGGCTTTCTCTCTGACTTGTGATGGCACAATGGGAAAGTGACCATCTGACAACCAGAAAGAGGCCTTCACCAGACACAGTGTCATGATCTTACACTGTGAGAAGTCACTGCACATCATGGAGGCTCCTGTGTCCACAGTCCTGTTACAGTACCTGAGCCGGATAAGGCAGTCCTCCTTAAATCACTGCACATCATGGAGGCTCCTGTGTCCACAGTCCTGTTACAGTACCTGAGCCGGATAAGGCAGTCCTCCTTAAATCACTGCACATCATGGAGGCTCCTGTGTCCACAGTCCTGTTACAGTACCTGAGCCGGATAAGGCAGTCCTCCTTAAATCACTGCTCATCATGGAGGCTCCTGTGTCCACAGTCCTGTTACAGTACCTGAGCCGGATAAGGCAGTCCTCCTTAAATCACTGCTCATCATGGAGGCTCCTGTGTCCACAGTCCTGTTACAGTACCTGAGCCGGATAAGGCAGTCCTCCTTAAATGTTGCTTCACTTGCATCCCCAAGATGTCCTCTAGAAAATTTCTTCCCTCAGAAGATGGCCTGCATAGCATTTTGCCAAGTTGTAAACACACACACACACACACACACACACACACACACACACACACACTTAGGATAGGTAGAAGCTCTCTCTTATGAGAAATTACACTGATACCCAGTCACTTTTCCATGCCCTCACCCACCTTATTCCACACTCACCCCAGCAAATAACTGTTTTTGTTTTGTTTTTTTGAGACAGGGTTTCTCTATGTAACAATCCTGGCTGTCCTAGAACTAGCTCTTGTAGACCAGGCTGACCTCGAACTCACAGAGATCCACCTGCCTCTGCCTCTCGAGTGCTGGGATTAAAGGCATGCCCTGCAGAAATAACTTTTACTGCATTTTGTGTCTTCAGAGTTTGTATATTTAAAGTAAGCAACTCTCTTTTAACTTCAATTACCCGCACTGCTCTGCACATGACTGTCCCCCCCCTCAAGTAATGAGTGTTGGAGATGGCAGGATAGCGTACATGAACACCCTCATTGGAAGTTCCTTTTATAACTAGCTGCACATGTCGTTACTGTACAGACACACCATAATTTACTTAACTAGTCCCTGCTGGCAGGAGGTGAGCAGGATTCAGCCCTCAGTCTCTTGCTGCTCTTAAAATTTTTTATTTATTTATTTGCTTGTTTGTTTGGTGTGTGTATTTTGCCTGCAAGTTTGTTAGCGTGTACATGTAGTGCTTGCAGAGGCCAGGAGAGGGCGTTTTATCTTTCATGGCTGCAGTTATGGATTGCTCTTAGCTGCTGTATGGGTGCTGGGAATCCAGTCTGGGTCCTCTGCAATAGCAAAAGGTGCTCTTAACTTCTAGCCGTCTCTCCAGCGCCGGTCTTTTGTTATATTAATATCCCATAACTATCCTGGTCTGCATTTATCTGTAGATGAGGTCTCCGGAGGAGCATCACAGAGTTAACGGGAATGAATGTAGAACTAATGCAGCTGACTGGTAACAACTGATCTCTTATAGCAGTATAGGAGAATGCTATAGTAATTGTTGACTGATCATTTGCTTAATTATTATTATTATTATTATTATTACTTGCCTTTTTGAGACAAGATCACTCTATATATAGCCTTGGCTGACCTGGAACTCAATATGTAGATGGGATTGACCTTGAATTCATGGTGATCCTCCTGCCTCTGCCTCCTAAATGCTGGGATTGTAGGTGTGCAGTAATACACTTGGATCATGATTTGTTTATTTTTGGATACTCTCTCTCACAGGACTGAAAACCCTGGGAGGGTAAGAAACTATGCATGCTTTTCCATCCTCTAAAATAGTGGTTTTCAACCCTCGGGTCGCCACCCTTCTGGGGGGTTGTTGAACACCCCATTCACGGGTCACCCAAGACCACTGGAAAACATAGATATTTACGCTGAGATTCATAACATTCGCAAAATTACAGTTACGACGTAGCAATGAACGTAATTTTACGGTTGTAGGTCAGCACAACGTGAGAAACCACTAAAGGGTAGAAGCATTAGGGAGGTTGAGAACCATTGCTCGAAAGCATTCAGCAATGCTGAATTAATGAATGCATGTATCCCACAAGAACGGGTTGGCCAGAGTAGAAGGACTGCCTTCCCTTTGTGTTCACCTTGCCCAGCCCAGCTTCTCCGATCCTTCCAGGTGCCAGTTGGGAGTACTGTGAGGGTACAGGGGTCTGAGTCTGACACCGAATCCTGAGTCACACTCCAGGCAGTCCTGGTGTGAGAGCAGAAGGGCCAGCGTTAGCCTGGGGAGGTGGCTCGGTAGGTAAGGTGCTTGCTGCACAAGTACCTGAGTTCAGATCCCCAGTGCATCTTTAACCCCAGAGCTGGAGGGTGTGGAAACAGGTGGATCCCTAGGAGGAGTGGTGGTGGTGGTGGGGCTCTCTTTGGCCAGCCAGTCTAGACAATCAGTAGGCTCCAGGCTCAGTAAGAGATCCTGCTTCAAAAAACAACACGGAGAGTGATAGATGACGTATAACACTGGTCTTTCTGTGTGCATGTGTGGGTGAATTCATACACATGTACAGTACATGTGCTCACACACACACATGCATGCACGCACACATGTACACACGCACCCATTGTCTTAGCCCTGTTGGGATTACAGGGTAGACCTTTATCTGATGCTTGGTATCATCTGGCTACATACTCCAAGCGACAGGGAACTCATCACTTCCAAGTGACTCTTTTCCATTCCGAGCAGCCCAACTTGTAGAAAGCTTTTCTACCAATTGATTCGAGACTTGCTCCTCATAGCTGCTTTCCTCACCAGAGCCGTTTTAGTGTGACCTGTGGAGATGGGGCTTTTCTGGTGGATGAGTAGGGCAACGTGGGTGTAGGTGTCACTCGTCTGAAGGAGCAAGCGCTGCAGAGCCTCCTAACTCACCTGTCCTTTCCACAGGTACGTGCAGGAAGGGCGGTTCCGAATAGAAGAGAGAACGCTGATGGCTTTCCAGTGGCTCTACAGCCCTCAGCAGCACAGAATCCTCAGCCGAGCTGACCTCGCATCTCCTTCCAGGTACAGGGAACTTCTGTCTGTTGCTTCTTCCCTCCCAGCCCCCTCACTTGTTTTCTGAGACAGAGGCTCACTGTGTAGTCCTGGCCGGCCTGAAACCTGTTACGCAGTTTAAGATGGCCTTGAACTCAGGGATCTGCTTGCCTCTGTCCCCGAGTGCTGGGATTAAAGGTGTGGCACCATTACACCAGCCCTCCTCTCCTTCTTCATCTGGGTCCAGGTTTCCTGCCTCTACAGCTGGCCCATCCTGGTTTATAAATCCACTGTGGGAAATTGGGACTTCCATGATGATGGGTATTCCTGGGATCCTGGGAGGAGTTCATCAGTTGTAGTGATGCGCAGAGTGGGTGGGATGAACGCACTGCTCCTGCTTTCTACTCTGCAAAATGGGTCTGCATATAGTTTCCCTCCCTGCAGGACATCACGGGTCTTGAGAATGTGATGTCTGAGGAGATTTCTCAGGCTTGCAGAGGTGTTGGTTCTTTAAAAGGGAGGGTGGGATTGGCAGGACGACTCAGTGGGTAAAGGCACTTGTCATGAAAGGTTGATGACTTTTGATCTTTGAACTCCTGGGTGGGAGGAGCTAATTGACTCCTTCTGTTGTCCTGTGATCTCCACATGCACATGCCTGCATACATCAACAGCTCAGAGAGACTGCCTCAAAATAAAAAGTAAAGGGCTGGAGAGATAACTCAGCGGTTCCGAGTGAGTACTGTTCTTTCAGAGGACTGAATGTGGTTCCCAGCTCCCACATTGGGTGTTGCACAGTGCCTGTAACTCCAGCTCCAGAAGGGTGCGATGCCTCTAATCTCAGGCGCACACACACACACACACACACACACACACACACACACACAAACTCACCCAGAAACCTCATATCAACAGGCTGAACATCAGTCCTGATTCAAGTTTCAGAGTCTGTTATTAAAGAGATTGGCTTGGGGAAACTTAGGGAAGAACTGAATGATTATCATTATTGAATGAATTCCCCGAGAGCCCACCCTGCCAGAGAAAGATTGTTTATCTGATTAGTTTTCTAGACTAGAAATTTCATGGGGGTGGTGAAGTGTGGGACAGCGGATGTGCATTTCTGCAGGAAGTCATCTCATTTCCCATAAGAGCCATGCAGGTGACACAGAGGAACGTGGGCAGGGGGACTGCAGCTAAGGAGGCTGACGAGAAGGCTGCCCTTGCTGGAGCTCTGCTTATGTTCATGGATGCCTCTGGGATGAGTGTGAATTGCATGTTGATGATATTGCTGACAGCAGGAACCTAGGCATCATCTCAGTAGCGATGGGACCCAAGATGTCCTGGATGCTGGACTGTAGGTCCAAACCAACGCAGTGAGCCCCTTTTCTCTGAAGTTTCAATTACTCCTCATTAAACACAGTCTGAAAGTAGTAAATGGGAAGTTCCAGAAACCAACCTTCATAAGGTTTAGACATGTGTTGTTCTGAGAACCCTGTTCTGAGTAGTTAATGGAATCCTGTTCCTTGTTGGTTTGTTCCACCTGGGTATGGGTCATCACTCTGTCTAGTGTACCCACCCTATATCTGCTTCCTACCTGTTGGTCACTTAGCAGCCGCCTTGGCTGTCAGACCCATGACCCTGGAATCTCAGTGCTAGCATTCAGCTAATTCTTTTTTTACTTAATGGCTTCTAAAGAGCCAGACTGGTGATGCTGACGATTGTAATGCATCAAAGAGTTGTAAAATGCCTCATTTATGGGGAAAAGATGAAAGTTCTCAACTTCATATTGGTTTACATGTACAGGTACAACTTACAATGGGGCTGTATTCTAGCAGACTCACTAAATTGAACATATTAAATGTGTTTGGTACACCTGGCCTACTGAACATTGTAGCTTAGCCTGTTTTTACAATAAACTGTTGATTATGTCCCATAATTATTGAATACAACATTTCCAAGGCTGGCAACACCGTAGGATGTAAAATGAGCTGTTTGCCCTGGTGAAGTGTGGCTGAAAGCCTTAGTTCACAGCTGCTGAAAGGGAGCTCAGGAGTATATGGATGACAGATCTCCAGCCGTGAAAAAAAACAACAGTCTTTCCCACAGCCCTAAAGTCAACAACCTGTAACTGGAACCACTGTAAGTCTGGGACATCTGTTATTACTAGTATTTGTTTATTTTTATCTTGTGTGTACCAGTGTACTTGCATATATGTGCACCATGCATTCACTCGGTGCCAGTGGAGGCCGGAAGAGGGCTTCAGATCCCCTGGAAATGGAGTTACAGACAACAGTGAACCCACACGGGTGCTGGGAACCAAACCTAGGTCCTCTGCAAAAGCAACCAGTGCTTTAAGCTCCTGAATTCCACTTCCCTTTTCCCTCTTTATTCAAGGCTAGGTGTCTCTAGGTAGTTTTGGCTGGCCTGGAATTCATTATGTAGATCAGGCTCTCCTCAGACTCAGAGTTTACATTACACTGAGTGCTGGGATTAAAGGCTTTAAGATCTCTCTCTCTCTCTCTCTCT
This sequence comes from Chionomys nivalis, assembly GCF_950005125.1. NCBI lineage: Eukaryota > Metazoa > Chordata > Mammalia > Rodentia > Cricetidae > Chionomys > Chionomys nivalis. The sequence goes on along the minus strand of NC_080092.1, from coordinate 55,395,908 downwards.
CTCTCTCTCTCTCTCTCGACTTATTTATTTATTATGTATAGTGTTCTGCCTGCATGTATTCCTGCAGGCGAGAAGAGGACACTGGATCTCATTTACTGATGGTTGTGAACCACTATGTGGTTGCTGGGGACTGAACTCAGGACCTCTGGAGGAGCAGTCAGTGCTCTTAAACCACTGAGCTATTTCTCCAGCTCCCAAGATATCTTTATAGGAAAAAGCACAGTATACTTAGAGTTTGTGACTGTATTTGGTTTCAGGATTCACTGGGGCTGAGGGCTTGGGACGTTCTTGAGGGATCAGGGGTCTGATGGAGGATTGGATGGCAGAGAAAGGGTAAAATCGAAGCTTTTGTCTTCATCTAGGCAGACTGAGTGGCTTCTGTTTCAGACACTGACCAAAGTAAGCTCTCAAGTATTTTTTTTTTCCTTTCTTAAAAAAAAGAAATTCCCCCTGCCCCAGATAGGTTTTTTTTTTTTTTTTTTTGTGTAGCTGTCCTGGAACTAGCTCTGTAGCCCAGGTCAGGCTGTCCTCAAACCCAGAGTTCCACCTGCCTCTGCTTCTCAAGTGCTGGGATTAAAGGCATATACCATCACTGCCCAACTGCCCAGCTCAATTTTATTATTATTTAGAATTACATTTATGTTCTCTCTCTCTCTCTCTCTCTCTCTCTCTCTCTCTCTCTCTCTCTCTCTCTCTCTCTCTCTCTCTCTCTCTCCATGCATGTGGAGGTCAGAGGACATTTTTCAGTACAGATTTTTTCCTTATACCATGTGTGTCCTGAGTATCAGTCAAACTCTGGTGAGGGTTGGTGTTGCTACTAAACCGTTTTTGCTGTCTAACACTGGAATCAGAGTTGTAGTGCTCAGGGTAGGATCTAAAGTGTGGAAAGTGTCCTTTGTTCTAAGGCTGTCTGTTGATCCCACTGGCAGGGACATCTCCTTTCCTCTGCTGGATCCCATGCCAGGGTCTGTTCTCCAATGCCCGGCCGTTAGCATTTCAGGACCCAGTCTGCGACCAGTCCATTCCTGCTTTCCTCTTTCCCTTCCACCTCTGACCGTTATGATCATGCCCTTGGTCTGGTCCTGAAGTTAGAACGGTCCAGGTAAGGGTCCTGCCTGCATGGGACACACACTCCAGTGTGAGAGGCCGACCATCAGCACGCAAACACGGAAATGAGAGTTTGTCAAAACGATCAGATTGCTAAGAAGTCTAAAATAGGGCATGGAAATGATGAGTGACCTGTGTGGGGATGTGGGAAGATGTGGGCCGCTGTCTTGGACTGCCCAAAGAGACAGCCATATGGAGAAGGTGCCGCTGAGGGCGTTGGGGGCAGGGTGGTGGATTGTAGGGCGCGGGACACACGGAAACAGTGAGTGCGAAGAATGTTCTAGAAACAGAACATTGTGGCCAGAACAGAATGAGCTGTGACCGGTGGATAGGAGTGAGGAAGATTTCTGTGCAAATAAAGGGCGTTTTAGGGCTTAAGCTGCCTGAGTGCTGCCTCTGGGGAATGAGCTTCCCATTAGTGGATGTGTGGTAGAGGCTGCTTGCTGTGGGGGTTACAGAGAAAGCCTGGAACATCGTTCCCTCAACGCCTTCAAGTTTAGGAGCATCTTTGGTTTGTTGGGAGACGGGATGGTGTCAGCAGAGTGAACCAAAGCTGTAGGTTACCGGGTCCCAGGCAGGGACCAGCTTTGGGATTTTCGGCAGTCCTCGAGGGTCCCCTACTTCCACGTTCCAAAAGCACTCTTTTTCGGAGAGCCTTTTCAGGTCTTTCCGCATCTAGGTCTCCCAGTGTTGCGCATTCGGGCTGTCCTGCAGGAACCTTTCGGGCAGGTGGGGTTTCTCCCTTTTTCTGTCCCCCGGGTCCCCAGGGCCTGCTCCACCCCATGCCTTTGTTCAGGAGGAGCTTCCTGGGGCACTCCCCCCTGGGCTCTCGACACTCAGGACCCGCCGTACACTAACCCTGGTGCCTTTGACGGCCCGGCTCCCTCCCGGTCTCACGCAGCTGCGCGGTGGGCGCCGCCGGGGACCCAGATCCGAGGGGCGGGAGCGCGGGCTCTAGCGGGCACGGGCAGCGGCTGCGTACGCGCGCTCTGGAAGCGGAGGCGCGCCCGCCAGGTGTGCGAGCGGCTGCGGGAGGGCGGCGGAGTACAGCTTTGTGCCCGCCCGGTGTGCGCGTGTGCGCGCAGTGGTGACGGTGCACGCGACTGGGCGGGCTTCGAGGGAACCCGGCGCCGAGGAGGAGGGGGCTCGGTCCGCATGGAGAGCAGTGGACGCTTCGCCGGCCAGCGCGCACGTTGGGTGAGCAGGCAGAGGACTGACTGTTGACATTCTGTCCACGTCAGGAGTGTGGTAAGGTCAGTGGCTCGGGGCTGGCTTGTAATGTAATTCCACAGCCGGCGTGCATCTGGACGCGAGTCCTGGGTGTGACTGAGCGTGGAACTGGAGTGGATGCTGTGAGAGTGGATGCGTGTGTTGGCAAAACACGGATGGCTCCGGTGAGCTCCGTGCGCCTATCGCACGGAGCAGTTGAGCTCATTAGATTCTGTTTGGGAGGTAGGGTGACGGTTCTTAGAAATCCTTGCTAGGTGTGCGGGTGCGGCACTGCACTCACACCGCGAAGAGGTGTGTGTGTGTGTGTGTGAGTGTGTGTGTGTGTGTGTGTGTGAGAGAGAGAGAGAGAGAGAGAGAGAGAGAGAGAGAGAGAGAGAGGTTGGTCAGCTCCCTGTTGGAGTCTGTTGAGAGACGACTGACCGAGATGGAGGTCAGACGTGGGTGTTTACAGGTGGCAGTGGCAGGAAAGAAGCCAGGAACCCCAAGAGGACCCTGAAGCTAGGCTGCGGGATGGGTGTTGAAGGGACTTGTTGTTGTCACTGGCAAGGACAGAAGCCCCAGCTTGTCTGTTCTCAAGCCAGCTTGTGCTTGCTCCAGGGAGAGGAGGTAGGATTGGAATTGCTGGTCCAGAGACTTTCATGAACCTGTGGGTAAATGCCAGCCTGCAGCCTGATGTTCATTTCTAGAGGCCTTGGGTAGGTGTGGCAGTGCCAACCATCCGTGGGGGTCCTGTTTACAGGTCAGAGGAATTCCGTAGATTGCACTTTGGTTTTGCCCACACTTGTTATGTCTGGACTTGGAAGCTGGTAAGGGGCACCCTTCTTTCCTCTATAGCTGTCTTTCACCCTTACCAAATCTGAAGGGCATTTACATGCTGTTGGGGTTTGGCTTTGAATTCAGGGAGCAGTTTCTGTTGAATAGGCCCTCATCAGGGTCGCCTCTAAAGGGATTACTAGAATAGTCCTGGGCTGATATTGGGGCATGCCTTTTGACTCTAGGGCTGTCCTTTGAGCCCTGTAAGTCTCAGTTTCCCTTGGAGAAGAAGGCTCTCCTCCCCTCTGTTCCTCCTGCTGTGGGCGAGGAATAAACAGAAAGCTCACATAGCTGCCTGGAGGCTGGGAGTGACTCAGGGCCTGTGAGGTCTGGGGCAGTGATTTCCCTTAGGACTTGGGCAGGACTTGGGAGAGGCTGTGACATCACCTCTAAACAAGGGTTCTGGGTTGCCCAGTTCTAGGGGTGGATGTCTGCTGGATGTGTCTGCTCAGGTTTCTGGAAGCTACTTCAGGTCCCTCCTCCCTCACTAGATGTTGAGGAGTTGGTGGAAGGTTGGGGCCTGGGGATGGGATGGCAGGTTGAAGTCAAGACCCTTTGTGGTTGCTATTTTTTGGGTAGGGGCAGATGTTAACCTTGGGAAGGGCCAGGGCACAACTATGGGACACTATGTCAGTTCAGGATGTCCTAGTTCAACAGGACTCAGTCTCTGTGATCTCCAGTGAGGACCACCTCCATAGCCTTCCACTCTTTCCCACGATCCCCTTTGAGGTGTGGTGGCTTATGCCTGTAATCCCAGCCCTCAGAATGCTGAGACAGGGGCATTGCCATGAGTTCCAAGCAAGCTTGGGCTACAAAGTGAGACCCTATCTCAGAAGTCACAAACCAAAACTCAATATCAAATCCAAAATTCTCCAAAGCAGGCAACAAACAAGCAAAGAAGTCTGATCAAGCGAGGCTGAGTTGCAGAGGTTCAGAATGATTGGGAACTTTAAAGGAAAAGGGGCCTGGAAGGGTGGCAATGGCTACAGGCTTAACTATTCTCTTTGGTGACATTGTTGAGGACAATTGGTTGACACTGAGACCTGGGTGTGAATTGCTGTTCCATCTCCCACGCTAGGAAAAGGGCTTACCCCCAATGGTCTACTTGAGTGACTTCAGGCCAATAGGAAGGGGGGTCTGCAGAAGAGAAAGGGGAGTAATGCAGAGAGGCCTTTCTGACCATCTGCTACTTCTCTCCCCAGGGACTCCCGAGGAGCCTGAGGGCTGTATTTCAGCACTGCTCTGTTGGGGAGAGAAGCCATTTGCAGTTCTCCTTCCCCCAAGGGTGGCTCCAGGGCCATTAACTCCCTTATGCTTCCAGATTACACACAAGTGAAGTTGATATGGCGGCTTTCTGTGGGGACCCACAGCACTTCTGCAGAGAGAGCCTGAGCATCACTCAGCTATGATTTGAGGTGCTTCTGATCTGGGGGGTGTGGGGACCCACACCACTTCTGCAGAGAGAGCCTGAGCATCACTCAGCTCTGATTTGTGGTGCTTCTGATGGTGGGGGGCGTGACTGGTCACTACTGAGGTGGCTGGAGTAGGAGGTGGGATAATCTAGCTTTTTTCTAAAGCCTCAATTTCCTTATCTAGGAATTTTTTTGTTTTGTTTTGTTTTTCAAGACAGGGTTTCTCTATGTAACAGTCCTGGACTTACTATGTAGATCAGGCAAGCTTTCCGAGTACTGAGGTTAAAGACACGTGCCACTAGCTGAGATCATAGATGAACACCACTGTGCTTGACTTTGCTGAAATTTAAAAAAAAATTTTTTTTGAGGCACTCTCATGTAAGCCAGTCTGGCCGTGGACTCTCATAATCCTTCTACTGTACCCCCACCCCCATTGCTGGGATTACTGGCACACACCATGCTCTCTGGCTCTTGATTGGATTCTGGGGTATTTGACTAAGGGCACTACTGATGGAAAAGTTTTGAGCAGTTGGGAAGGCAGCAGGGCCTGGTGGTATAGATTCTCATTCCCTCGTGTGGAGGTGGAGACTGCATAGACAACCCCAAGACACTTCCTGGTTGTGGAATCTGAGGCTCAAGGGTCAAACTTCTGTGCTGGTTGATGCCTCTAGAGCTGTGGCCCATTTCCCCAAGCCTGGATAGATCTGGTTCACAGCCTGAGAACTGGAGCCAAAGATACCCAGGAGGGTGCAGGCACCCCAAAGTGGGCAGGGGAGGACGGGAGAACAGCAGCTTGGAAGCAGGTGCCTGAAGGAGGAGTGGGGGGAGGGGGGATGCTGGCGTTTGGTGCTGGCAGATGGTCGTGGGCACTGGTCTGGGCTGTAGTCAGGAAAGGACAGGGCAGGGGATGGAGGACGCCAGAGAAACTGAAGAGCAAGATAGAAGACTTAGCAGACTGGCAGGAGGGAGCCAAAATTCTGGGGGACAAGGCTGGGAGTGAGTTGGTACCTGGTACCTGGAATTAGAGGTGTCTGGGACACAGCACAGGCTGAACCCTGAGGGAGGGATGGTGGTGGTAGTGGAGGGAAGAAGTGGGCAAAGGTTTCTTGGGGAGTCCTAGAGCATGAGCCAAGCAGGCTTCACATGCCAGGGTCTGATCCCCTCCAGCCTCCTCTCTTTCCTTCCTCAGGCACTTGCTGCTCCTCTTGGGCTATCACACCCTCTCTGACAGGGGGGTGCCATCTGCAAACACTTAGGTCCTGTCATGATCCGTTAAAGAAGTTGTGGCTGTGCCTTAGCCAGGGCCTGTTGCCATGGTACCAGGTGGTCCTTGTTGCCCTACCCTCTCCCATCTCCAAGCAACGTGGCACTCCCTCCAGGAGAGGTCATGCTGTAGGGAGGTATACAGCTGCCTCCTTCTCATGCACAGACAGCTCAGGCTGGCATTACAAAGGTCACTGCCTCCATCTCTCTGTCTACAGGCAAGGTCACACCCCACAGAAGCTGGGAAGGTTCAGCAGTCATTTAGAGACAAGTCAGACCTCAACAATTGAGGGTGGCCTTTGTTCTAATAAGTTTAGTTAAAAAGCTGTAATGCCACCATATCCATCTACTCCTCACCTTTTCGGTGCTTTGATCTCTCACCAGTGGAAAGTTCTGTTTCATGCCTGCTCTTACCTGTCATTTTGTCCTTTGTATGTATGTTTAATATAACTCCTTTAGACACCCAGATGTGCGTAAGGGTTTTTTTCCTGCCCGTCTGCTCATGTTGCAAAGCAGTCACAGGGCTTCGAAGGCATGTGGAATACCAAAGCCAGCCTATCACAGAGACTGTGCTGACAACCCCTGGTTTTGCTCAGGCTCTGGTTCTAGATTTGTACCTTTCTCCTGTGACCAGGTCACCTCTCCTCCTGTCTCTGATTTAGATACAGCATAGCCTCCTTCCTGGGTTATGCAGGGCTGGCTGAAATCTACCAGGTCTGGATCAGCAGATGGCATCAGGCATGGGGAGCCTGCAGGACCAGGGTCAGTGGCTGGAAGCGAACCAGAGTCGGGCAAGAGTGGCAGGCAGACAGGAGGACTGAGTGTGTGTGTGTGTGTGTACACGCCTATGCTGGGTGCCATTGTGTGCCCTGGAGGTCTTGCTGTTGGATCATTGTGTAGCTATCTCTAACTCCTGGCATGTCTCTGCAAGCACTGTGCTTGTTTTGGGTCCCCTTTGGCTGTGGGCACCAGCAGTGTTCTGGGTGCTCTCCAGGGTCCTGGAGAGTGTGATGACAGGCGATACATTACCCTAACAGGGTTTCTGCCCTTCCAGAAGCTCCGGAAGCTTCTCCCCTGCACTCTTACCAGGCTTTCTTACCTTGCCTCCCCAGCCCCCTGCCTTGATGGTGTCCACTACCTTTAGTGTGGTACCTGGAGAGAGATGAGAGTCCAGCCTCCAGCTCCACCCTCCTGAGCTCTGTGGGGGTTGAGGGTGGGGGTGCATGTTGGACATACACGTTGGTCAAGGGATGACCCAGAATGGCTGCAGGGGCAGGTGGAAGGGCCTGTGTCAGCTTCCTTTGGGATGGCATGTGTTCCTCTTTCCTCTGTTCTGCTTCTTGCTATCTATGCAGCAGGAGGCAGACTCTCTGACCCCTTGTGTGCACTCTTCCGCATTAGTTTTTGTTAGTATAGTTTGGACAGGAACCAAAGTGGTCTCTTAGGCCGTATACTGTGGCTATTGATATTTATATAGCTCTTCCGCCAGGCTACATGCTCCACATGTTAATGTGTTTATTCCCAGGAACAACCCTTACCTGTGGGGACGACAGTCCTAAGAAGCAGCATCTCATTGCTGTTCCCCAGGATCACAGCTAGGAAGTGATGGAGCCAGAATCGAAGCCTGGGTTTGTTCTTGACGATGCTTGCTATCCCTTTTGCTCTTTGTGTCTGTCTCATCCTTACCATCTCCCCTCCAGAGAGGCCACCCAGGGTTACCCCACTGAAATAGGCCTCCCTGGCCATGTAGTTTCCTTTGGATAACACCTACCTACTCTACATACCTGCCTGCTTCCTTCCCATCGCTAGCTAGCATGGGCTTGTCAAGCTACTCACCCAAACCTCAGAACTAGTAGAGAACACAGAACACGGCAGGTACTGGAAAATAAACAAACCAGATCCAAACCAAACAAACCAACAACAAACCCCAGAAACATTTGATGGATGAGGGGCTAATGACTGAAGTGAGGTCTGCTTCTGACCTCTGACCTCTGTCTCTAGCCCCTTCCTCTGCATTGCCTCTTAGATAGCAGGGCCTGCTGCAAAAAGAGCTCTAGAGCCAGCCTGCTCAGTTCAAATTCAGGCTCTGTTGCTCCTCTAGTGATACAACACAGCATATTAAGCCACCAGAAGTGTATAGCTTACAACAATGCTGACATTTATTTTGCCCATGAATCTGCAATTTGGACAGGGCTCATCGGGGAACACTCATATCTTTGCTATCTAGTGTCATCTGGGTGATTTAAGGCTTAGAGGTGAATTACCTGCTGGCTTCATTGCTTATGTCTGGCACTTGCTGCTGGCTGTTGGCTTGGTGTCGCACATGGCTCCTCTCCTATGGCTATTCATGCCCTCTCCTGTGCACTGGTTTATACTTCTGCACAGCATAGTGGCTGGGCGAAGGGACAAGCATCCCAAGGAAACCCGAAGAAGCTATCTCACTTTTCTTTTCCAACCCCAGAAATGATACAGCATGATTTCTGAGACACGGAGTCACACATTCTTCCATAATACTTGACCTTGAGTATGTGACTTAGTCTCTGTGTAGCCCTGGCAGTTCTAGAGCTCTCTCTGTAGACCAGGCTGTCCTTGACCTCAGAGATCCATCTGCCTCTGCCTCCCAAGTGCTGGGATTAAAGGCCTGTGCCACCACCGCCCAGTATGTGTAGAGCCTTCCTAAAGGTGGGACTTGTAGTAGAAAGAGGAGAAACTTGAATGGAAAAGGCATTTTTCTTTTTTTTGTGTGCACATGCATGTTCATGTGTGTACAGGACACAAGGCATGCGAGTGTACATGCGGTTATATACACATGTGTGGAGGGCAGTTATCAACCGTACCTCATGCTTTGTTCCTTGGGTATCATCCACCTTAAGTTCTCTTTTGAGACAGGGTCTGGACTCATCAAGTAGGCTAGGCTGGCTTGTGTGATCCCCAGGGATCTGCCTCTACCTCCTCAGCCCTGGGATTGTAAACACACACCACCATGCCTGTGTTTTTGTCCTGGGGATTGAACTCAGATTCTCATGCTTTCAGAGAAAGCACCTTACCTCCTGAGCTTTCTCTCCAGCCCTTCTCCTCTTCTGTCCGTCTCTCTTTTCCCTCCTCTCCTCGTTGTTCTTTTTCCCCTTCTTCCTCTCCATCCTCTACCCCTTCTCTCTTTTTTCTCTCCTCCCTGTTTCCTCCTCCCCTTCCTCTTTTCTTCTTTGGGACAAGGTCTTGTGGAAGCCTGAATGTCAGGGTTACAGGCACTTGTTATTACACGAGGTCTATGTGGTTCTGGGATATGAACCTGACCTTTGTGTGTGCTAGGCAAGGACTCTACAAACTGAGTTGCATCCCTGGCCTGAAAAGGCTTTTTATTTTCCTGTCTCAGTTTGTTTTATCATCCCAGTGAGCCTTATTTCCTTCTATGTGTTGCCGATGGTGACCCCATGAAGGTGGGGTCTAGATGTACTCTGGGCTGGGTCTGGGTTGAGTCCCAGACAGCACCTTCGTCTTTATGCAAGGAAATCACGTGAATGAATCACGAATGTGTTGATTTTGAGGTGCAGCTCTCACCCCATCTTAGTGTCTGGATAAGTTCCCTGCCTCTTCTCTGGTCCTAGCCACCTGCCTTAACTGGAGTTCATGTTCAACTGCCAGGAAAGGGGTCCTTGTGCCTACACGGGGTTTGGTTTCTTTGTGTAGCCTTGGCTGTCTGGAACTTGCTCTGTAGACTAGCCGGCCTCAGACCCACAGAGATCCACCTACCTCTGCTTCCTGAGTGCTGGGATTGAAGTTCTGCCACCACCCGTCCAGCCGGGCAGATTCTTGAAATTTGCTTAAGTCCAGCCTGTGGGCATCTCACATTCAACACTACCCTTATTGATGTAAGAGCTTTGTATGTAAGAATAGCCAAGGGTTTAAAGATAAGACTCTGGTTCAGATTCTGCCATTGGTGCCCAGCAGCCCTGTGACCATGGGTTTATTGTCTTAACTTTGAGGCTCCTGTTCATTATCAGGAAATTGAGTACAGCTGTGATAATGATTCAGTTTTGGCTTCCCTGGCTTACAGGAATCTCCCAAGACATGATTTACATCGGCAGATGTGGTGGCACACACCTGTGACTCCACCCCTCGGGAGACTGAGGCAGGAGGAGCTCAAGGGTGGGCCAGCCTGGGCTGCACGATGGCACTCTGTCTGAAACAGGAAACAAGCGGGGCCTGGTTAGCTATTTGGTGGGGCCGAGAATTACAGGTTCACTACCAGACAGGGCAACTCAGCAAGAAGCTGTCTTAAAAGAAAATGTTAAGAAAGAAAGGAAGAAGGAAAGAAGGAAAGAAAGAAGGAACTGGATTTATTCTTGTTCTTTATGGCTGACCAGACCTGGGCTGGGGGAGTTGAAATGTTTTCTCCACAGCTCCAGTTAGTGTTGGAACCTGGACCGGGACCACTTGTTCTCACACCTGGTGGCGTTGCTTTTGCTTTGCAACACTGAGGATTCTCTCCATCCTGCCCCCCATCTCCTTTGCCAGTGGCAATATGGCCCTGTCTCAGAAAATGAAATGAGACATTCTGGGCTCTCTTTGCACTACCAAAAATCGTACGTAGAGGGTGCAAGTCCATACCTCTGGCTCATCGTGGTGAGCAGTGTACCCAGATGCTGTGCTGTGTGGAAGAGGTTTGGGGTGGCTCATCTGGCTGGAATGAGCAGGTGGAGGGTAGCGACAGAGAGATGTGATCTTTAGTGAGAAGTCCCTTCAGAGCAGCCCCTAGTGTCCAAGGCTACTGATAGCCAACAGGGCCATCATCGATAATGGGAATGTCTTCATGTATGTCACCCCAGAATGTCTTACTGGATCAGAGTCTTCAGTGGATGATTCTTTGACCACCCCTTCTGAATGGTGGATCAGAATGCCTTCTCTTTTTTGAAGCATGGTATTGCTATATAGTCTAGCTTTGTCTGAAACTTACTATGTGCTCCAAGCTGGCTTTAAACTCACAGTCCTCCTGCCTCAGCTTCTGGAGTAGCTGGTTTCATGGGCATGTGTCCCCATGCCTGGAAATGGGAAAGAATTGAAGCATTAATATTAGCTGACGAGTCTATAGGCCTGTGACAAGCATGGCCTTGAAGGCTTAGTGTGTGGGATCTCATTTTGATCCCCAATATTCCTATAAAGAAGGTACTATTATCGCCACTTTGTAGATGGAGTGTCTGAGCTGCAAACCTGCTAAAGGCCAGATAAGGACCTTGCCTATGGTCACATTACTGACAAGCCACAGGGCTGGGGTTTGAACCCAGGGTTCTCACATCTAATTAATCATCACACTTAGTACATTTGAAACAAGCATATTCTCTATTATTGAATGACAACTTCATCCTTTCAATACATCCAAAACCCCATTTCATAACAATGGTTTTGTCTCCTTAGGTTTCCTTTATATTAAAGAATACTTACTATTTTTTCTAATTATAAAAGTAAGGCTCCCTAGTGTAAGGAAGCTCAGGGAGTGTGTGTGTCACAACTCTGGAGCTGCAAAGATATCCTGACTTATCAGGAAGCCAGGCTATACTTGGGGTAGAGCCGCAATAGGACAGCTCAGCCCTCAAGGGAAAGGTGTCCTGACTTGTTGGGAAGCCAGGCTACCTAAAGCTGGGGTGCGGTGGGGGATGGTCTCCCCGCATGATATAGGGATCCTGCTCATCTCCTAGAGAGCTGCGACAGCTGAGCTCTGCTCTGTTTCCCTAAGGGAATGTCCTAGCAGAGCTACGAGCTTCTTCTTCTCTGGCCCAAGATGTTACTTCTTTTTTTTAAAATTGTTTTTATTGAGCTATACATTTTTCTTCACTCCCCTCCCTTCCCTCTCCCCTTCTACCCTCTCCTGAGACCCCCCACACTCTCAATTTACTCATGAGATCTTGTCATTTTCTCCTTCCTATGTAGATCCATGTATGTCTCTCTTAAGGTCCTCTTTGTTGTCTAGGTTCTTTGAGGTTGTGGACTGTAGTCTGGTTTTTCTTTGCTTTATGTCTAAAAGCCACTATGAGCGAGTACATGTTATGTTTATCGTCCTGGGTCTGGGCTCCCTTACCGAAAGGATGTTAGTGCTTTCATTAGCACTCTGCTAAAGGGGAAGCCCCAGCAGCACCGTAGCAATTTCCTCTGGCAGAAGATCATCACCCAAGACTCTTTTGAGAAAGAGATTTGTTTGGGAAGAAGGAGTCCAGGAGAGTGGTTGCCTCTGCCAGGGTGGTAAAAAGGCAGTCTCCAACTGGACAGGCAGAGAGTTTATATAGGACTTCTTGGGGTAGAGTTTTCCCAGAGAAAAGAGGGATTGGTTAGTTTTCCCTGCTCAGGGATTGGTTAGTTTAGTTGGTCAGGGGCATAGATGGTTCTGATTTCAGGGCCAAACTGTATTTTTTTTCACTGGTCCTTTTTAGCCTTTTGACTTTAATCTTTGCGCCAGGGCATATTTCTTTCACCGGCTCTGATTTTAGGGACAATGAGTGTTTCTTTCGCACTTTTTTCAGAGTCAGGGCATGTTTCTTTGATTCTGGGTTCAAGGCTAACGGTGTTTCTTTCCCTGATTCAGGTCTCAGATCCAGGGTGTGTTTCTTTCACTGACTCTGAATTCAGAGTCAGGGTACTCAGGGATTTGTTGGTTTCCTGCTCAGGGAGTGGTTGGTTTTCCTGCTTCAGTTGGCTCTTTTACCTTACACAGGGGGCAGAGGGAGGAAGAACTCCTGCCCTGCTATCCCCCCTCAAAACCCTCTGACCCCAAGAGTATGATTGGATTGTGCTCACTTTATTTCACAGTGAGGCTGACCTAGACTTTGCCCATCGTTGTGAGTGCAGTATCCTGGTGCTTTTTTGTGTTGGCTGGCCTGCCCCTTGGTGCCAGGAGCCGCTGTCTTCCTTACCTTCCCCCACCAGGCTGGACACTTCCATTGTTTCCAGTGTGTCATGGGCATGACTGTTATGTGGTGGAGACCTAGAAAGGACAACTGGGCACTCAGCTCTGAGCATGTTTCCTTTGGAGGGAGCAGAACAGGAAATGAAACTTCTAGGTCAAAGGGCATGCATACTTTGAAAAAAAAACCTTTCTGTTGAAGTATAATATACTTCATAACAGTGTACACAGTTTAAGCCCACACATTGATGAATTCCCACCAACTCAATATACCCTTATAAAGTCAACATCCAGATCCTAAACCAGGCCATGACTGGTGTTTTAGAAGGCATGTATTTTCTTTCCCTTCCCTTCCCTTCCCTTCCCTTCCCTTCCCTTCCCTTCCCTTCCCTTCCCTTCCCTTCCCTTCCCTTCCCTTCCCTTCCCTTCCCTTCCCTTCTCTTCCTCCCCTGCCCCAGACAGATTCTTATGATGATACTCTGGCTGGCCTGGAACTCACTATATACCATACCGGCTTTGAACACACAGAGATCCTCTTTCTCAGCCTCTGAGTATTGGGATTAAAGACATGTTACATGATGGAGATCTGAAAAAGTTACCACACCCAGTAACTTGGGATTTCAGTACTTTGCCCAGGTTGGTCCTTGAAGTTCTGAGTTCAAGCAATCCTCCTGCCTCAGCCTCTCTAGCAGCTGGCATAGTAGGTCTTCACCACCACATATACATTTTCTGAATGATTTTTATTAATCATGTCAAATTCTTTTTAGAAAAACTTATGTTCTGGGTTCCTTTATATTTTATTATCGAGGAAGATTAGAGTGAATGGCAGAACTATCTGGAATCAGACATGACAGACCCTAGTCTTTTCTTTTCCTTGTGAAGACAGACTCCCTCTTGGGGAGGGGTAGACAGAGCACCAGGGTTAGTGGTCAGTTTTAACTCTGAACCTTGAGTTCAAGAAGGTTTGAGAGCTGGGCGATGGTGGCGCACGCCTTTAATCCCAGCACTCGGGAGGCAGAGGCAGGCGGATCTCTGTGAGTTCGAGACCAGCTTGGTCTACAGAGCTAGTTCCAGGACAGGCTCCAAAGCCATAGAGAAACCCTGTCTCGAAAAACAAAAAACAACAACAACAACAACAACAACAACAAAAAACCAAAAAAAAGAAGGTTTGAAAGAAAAAATCAGCAGCCCTCCTTTACACAGATGATAAATGGGCTGAGAAAGAAATCAGAGAAACATCATCCTTCACAATAGCCACAAGTACCATAAAATATCTCAGAGTAACTCCAAACAAACAAGTGAAAGACCTGTATGACAAGAACTTTAAATCTTTGAAGAGAGAAATTGAAGAAGACACTAGAAAATGGAAAGATCTCCCATGCTCTAAGGTAGATAGAATTAGCATAGTAAAAATGGCAATCTTACCAAAAGCAACCTACAGATTCAATGCAATGCCCATCAAAATCCCAGCAAAATTCTTCACAGACCTCAAGAGAACAATACTCAACTTTATATGGAAAAAACAAAAAACCCAGGATAGCCAAAACAACCCTGTACAATAAAGGAGCTTCTGGAAGCATCACAATCCCTGACTTCAAAGTCTTCTACAGAGCTACAGTACTGAAAACAGCCTGGTATTGGCATAAAAACAGACAGGAGGACCAATGGAACCAAATTGAAGACCCAAATATTAATTCACACACCTATGAACACCTGATTTTTGACAAAGAAGCAAAAAATATAAAATGGAAAAAAGAAAATATATTCAGCAAATGGTGCTGGCATAACTGAATATCAACTGAATATCAAGGAGAATTAAAATAGATCCATATCTATCTCCATGCACAAAACTTAAGTCCAAATGAATCGAAGATCTCAACATAAAGCCAACCACACTGAACCTCATAGAAGAGAAATGGGAAGTACACTTGAACACAATGGAGCAGGAGACCACTTCCTAAATATAACCCAGTAGCAATTTTGCATATTTATTTAATCTAAGTGGAATTCTATTATACCGAGCTGTTTTTTCAAACTTTATTTGCTTAGTTGTTTTTCCCCCTCTGAGACAGGGTTTCTATATGTAACAGTCCTGGCTGTCCTGGAACTCACTCTGTAGACCAGACTGGCATCGAACTCAGAGATCCACCTGCCTCTGCCTCTTGAGTGCTGGGATTAAAGGTGTGTGCCACCACTGCCCAGCTACTTAGTTATTTTTGTGACAGGGTCTCAAATAGCCCAGGCTGGTCCCAATCTCACTAAATAGTTGAGGATGTCCATGAAGGTCTGATTCCCCTGCCTTTACCTCCTAAGTGCTGGGATTATAGGTGTGCACTTTATCTTACTTTATTATTGCTTTGAGACAGGGTCTCACTCTATTGTTTGGTTGGCCTTGTAAACACAGCTGTCCTTTTGTCTTAGCCTTCCAAGTGATGACATTACAGGCCTAGCTTTACAGTCTCACCATACAGCTCAGGCTATGATCCTACTGCTTCTGATTTATGCAACTAGATGCCAGGGCCTAGTACACGCTGTGAAATTGCTCCATTGACAAACTATGTCCCCTGCTTCTAAAGTGATGACTTCGTTTGTTTCAAAAACTATTATTAACTGATTGGTAAAAGTGTTGCCTTATTGTTATTGTTTTAAAATGTCTGTGATACAATCTGTAACTTCTCTAGGGACAGGCCTGTACTATGACAACTCTCTTGGCAGACCAGATGGGGGCGGGGAATTGTGCAATCGAAGTATGTATGAATCTCGCTCTTGGAGCCCAGTTTTCACAAGTGGCCTCTTGCAGCATCATCTTGCTTTTCTGAACTTGTGCAATGGGACATTTGGCTCTAGCACTGAGAGACGCATGCAGGGAAGCGACCTGTATTCCCCTAGAGAGCCTTGTCTTTCTCTGTCTCTGTCCTTGTCCTTATCTGGCCTGGGAGGGGAGTTGAGGGCGGTTTGTAGACCAAAGCCCCAGAAGAGTAGATAACTGATAACTCGCTTAAAGTTGAGGAGGGAGATGAGAACTGAGCTGCCCGGCTTAGCTTGCTGTCATCTCATGATGTCTGGGTGGGGGCAGATCTGGGTTGGTCCATTCGGTGCTACTTCTCTCTGGGTGTCTGTTTCCTGAACTTTCTGTGATTGCCCATCCCTGTGCCCTGGGAAGGAGGTTGTCTCATTGTTTAGTTCCCACTGGCATCTATGAGGTCTGAGCTGCCCAAGCAGAGGAGACTACACTGCTCTTTCTATCCGGGGTCACAGTGGAGGGGCTACTGATGACAGGTAGCTCTAGTCCCAGCCAGCTCTCCAGTTTCATCTACCCAAAAGTCTATGGGATGGGTGAGTTAGACAGAACCCTCTCCCAAAGCTGGGGTCCTGACAAGTCTTGTCCCCTAGTACGATCCTCCAGAAATACCCACAGGCTCTACCAGGGAAACTGAACCTTGTGACCTGTGACCCAAAGTAGGTTCGTGTGTGTGTGTGTGTGTGTGTGTTTGTGTGTGTGTGTGTATGTGTGTGTGTGTGTGTAGGAGCAGGCCAGGGAAGAATGGGCTGGTGCTAAGAGGGCTTTGTATTTGCTTTTTCCCATATCATTCTGATCCATCATGAGCCATGCATTGCTTTCAAGGCCTTAGTCTTCCATTCTGTACAACGCATGCTGCATAAATTTTATATTCCAGTCTCTTTCTCACTGACCGGTATTTGACTGAACCAAGTTAGGTGGTTAGGTCACTGCTGGCTTGTAGTGATCTCCCAGAAATGGGTGCTATCCCTGTTCTGGTTCTGGCTCATTTTTACTTTATGGAGTCATCGGAGGTGTGGGAGGGTGCTGGGCTGTGGTGGGTGGGTAGGTGGGGGTAGGGGACTGGGCAGGCTCACATAGTGTTTCCCTTTTTGCTTGGCTCACAATCCTTCCCAGAGATCTGGGTGGCCTTCTGCCCACCCCACAGAAGAGGAACCAAAAGGGCAGAGTAAGTGGGGGCAGGAAGCGGAAAGGGACTGGGGACAGGGGTGGAGTCCTGGTAGGTGGTAATTATGATGGTTCCTATGGGAGGATAGGACCCTGTTCCAAGCATTTCCATTCATTCATAACATGGTAAGGTTGGCAACATCCTTCCTGTACGACAGAGAAGATAGCTGAGACCAGAGAGATTAAATCAGTTAAGTGCGGTCACCCATCCTCAGAGCTTGGGAGCCTGAGGACTGAGCAGGGGCCAGTGCAAATGGCTCTGGAATGGCTCCTACCCACCTCCAGGACTCAGGTACTGAAATGAGAAGTCACACAGGCGCTTCCCTCTGTCTGCCTGGGCTCTTACCCTGGGGCTGAAGGGACTCTGGGTTCCTCTGGCCTCTCCAATGCCCCTGGATCCAGATATCCTTAAGGAATCCAGGATGCTCCATATCCCCTCGCTACCAATGCTCCAGGCTGCTGTTGCTTCTTGGAGGATGTCTGAGTCCTATCAGTGCTCTTTGTGACTGCTAGGAGTCAGAAACTCAGGAGACAGCCATTAGCCTAGCCTGAAGCCTGTTGCTGCGTGGATACTCTGCAGCTATTTGGGCCTGGGCCTATTTGCTTCTTGGCTCTGGAATACTTAGTAAAGATGGCCTCAGACCTTCATGTCTCCATGGACCAGGAGGCTTAGTAGAGCATCTGTCAATTGTGTCTTCCCCAGCAGAGGTGTGATGGGCAGTGCTCACACATGGCCTGTGTGGGTGGTGGGGTGTGTCCAAGTCTGGTGCAACTGTAGCACCTCCTCTTTCTTTGACGCATACATGAAAGCATGCCAATGTGTGCTCCTGGGACAACCTCACTTTCAGCTCCTGCTGACTGATGAAACACGAGACTTTTTTTTTTTTTTTTTTTTTCGAGACAGGGTTTCTCTGTAGCTTTGGTGCCCATCCCGGAACTAGCTCTTGTAGACCAGGCTGGCCTTGAACTCCCAGAGATCGGCCTGCCTCTGCCTCCCGAGTGCTGGGATTAAAGGCGTGCGCCAATACCGCCCGGCTACACGAGACGTTTGAAGGAGGCATTCTGCTCTTAGTGGACTCATGTGATACCCACCCTAGCCTTCCCTGGAAACTGTGTGGCTCACCCTGGAGCTTTTGTACCCAGTGAGGTTGCTTGGTGAACTGGAGGAAGTCTCAGACTTGTCTATGGAAGTAGGCAGAGTGGTAGATGAGCTGTTTGTTGTCTTGTTTATCAAGTTTTTCTTAGGACTTTCCCAGTGGTGAGACAGGGGAAGAAAGAGGAGAGAAGAAAGATCTGGTTTATGCTGGACCATTGGCTTCTGACACAGCTCGACAGGAGCTCAGATGATGCTCTAAAACTTGATCCCTGGGCTGAGGAGATGGCTTTCAAGCATGAGGACCCTAGTTCGGTCTCTAGCACAGGCAATGTGCACTTATAAAAAAGCCGGGTGTGATGATGTGCAGTTGCAATCCCAGCCCTATGGAGACAGAGACAGGAGCATACTTGGGGCTCTCTGACCAGCAAGCTTAACATAATTGGTGAGCTCCAGGCCAATGAGAGACCCTCCTTCAAAGGAGATGGACGACAGCATTCCTGAGAATATCTAAGACCACCCTCGGGCCTCCACATGCTCATGTGTGCATGTGCAATCCCACTCACTTGTGTGCTTACATGTGCACACATGCATGTGTGCGCGCACACACACACACACACTGCGGAATGAGAAAACAATCTCTCTCTGTCCATTTTCTCTGCCATCTTTTTGCAGGTTGACTTCCTATACTGTTTATGGTCCTAGCCTTCTGTCCTGTGGTTTAGGACATGGTGCAGACAGTTGAAGGCATCTGTGGATTGGGTCTTAGGGTCTGCTTAGGTCTTCTGAACCTGTTCCTTGTGCCAGTAGAGTAGATGCTGGACTGTCCAGGCTCAGACAGGAATCACCCCTGACCATGGTGCTAATTGAGTGCACATATATTTTCTCTGAGGGAGGTTAAAGGGAAACGGGGCAGGTGGAGCATCCAGGGTGTCTCTGGGATCTATTGGGAATCTCCTGGGCATGGGGTGGATGCAGGAGCAGTTCGCTGGAGTAAGCATCCTGTAGGAAGCTGTGAGTTCAGCGAGATCCTAACTAACCTAGGCGGAGTCTTCCTTTCTGGGATATAAGCGAGCATGAGGTCCAGCCTGAACCAAGGACATCTAGGTTTCTGCTGGGAGCCATAGCGATTGGCTGTCAACTCTGCCTGTAGCACTCTGGACAAGGGGATAGAGGTCACCGGAGGCAGCTAGAGAAGCTTCGTGTCCTTCTTCCTTGTTTGTCCCTCAGGGCCACACAACCTGTTGTCTCTGTAGTGTCTGTGATCTGTGTCTGTTATCAGAGACCATGGCTGTGTCAGCACTGGTGTGTGTGATTGCGAGGATATCCTGTACTTCCTGCTGGAAATATGAACTTGCTTGCACACAGGGCTGTCCTCCTCCCATCCCTGCCCACAGGAATTAGGGAAGTGCTCCCAGCTTGATCTAGACCCTCAAATGGGCCCAAGAAATGCAGTTCAGAGTCCATATGTATGTATGTATGTGTATGTATGGTGTGTGTATGTATGTGTATACATGTGATGACATAGTCCAGGCACATGAGCATTCTGAGTGTATGGATGTATATGTTCATGTGTACACATGAACACCTGTCCGTATTCATGCATGTTCATGTGTTCAGATGGGCATCTATAGGTAAATTAGAGGTGTTCACTTTTCTCTATAAAAGTCTGTGTTAATTTTCGTTCACAGTGCACATTGAGTGTGCAGTGGCATATGTCTAATGATTTGTATGTGGGCATATTCATGACCGACTAGACATGTGTGCATGTGACCATATGTGTGGATGTATACTTATGTCCTGTGTGTACTGATATGTGCAGTTATCTGCGTGTGGTGGTGTTTTGACTGTGTGCTGAGCATTGAGGAGCAGCAAGTTCTCTGTCTCAGGCATCTTGGAGTTGGGAAGGGTTCTAGTTAATTTGTGCCTTCCAGCTGGGTTTCTCCTTCTCTCCCAGGCAAGGCTATGGGAATCCTTGGTCCTCTTTTGGTTTCCAGGAAGCTGCTGTGTGGGGCCAGCTGCCACAGGGGGCTGTGGTGCAATCTGCTGGCTGAGCCCCTTCCGGAGCTGTGGGTTCCTCTGGGTGTGGGGAAGCTGCCCTTTGTGACCTCCCTGCCTACTGTGGTGCCTCCTGGAGTGCAGGACACACCTCTAGGCCCTGCAGCCTCAGCCACCGGAAGCTCTACTTGGGGGACAGGCGAGGAGGGAGGTGCCCTGCCTGGCGCCCCACCCTACACTGTGGCTGCCACCCTGCCACTTCTCAGCCTTTTTTCTAACAACCCCGGGGACTTCTCTGGGACCCGGGGCTACACTGCTGCGACCATGATTCGCAGGAAGCGCAGCGTCTCCTTTGGGGGCTTTGGATGGTGGGTGACGGAAGGGGCCGCGACTGAGAGTGGATTTAGAGAATGGGTCTTGTTGGGTGACTGGGCTGCGGGGTTCAGCTTTTGCCTGAGACCTGGGTCTATGGGGAGCACTTTCAGTTGCCAGGCAGACATGGAGGATCCTGAGGGGCCGTTGGAGGCCCAGATCTGCCTGGTTGTGAGAAGCAAGGTCTGCAAGAGATCCAGAAGGTCAGGGTGGCTGCCACTGTGGGCGTGAGTGTGAGACCGCAGTTGAATGTGTATGTCTGTTTTAGTGTGTGCTCCTGTATGTTCATACATATCTGTGGTTATTCGTGTGTATGTGTGTGCATGTATGACGTGGCTGTAATCTGTGGGTGTGTGGTATGTGCCTGGCTGGACAGATGTGCCTTTGAGTGTGACCACGTGTGTTTTTTTCTGATTCAGATCAAGTACCTACCTTGCTTCTCTGGTGTTCTGTATCCGTGTTTGCCTTTCTGGGCTGTTGTGACTCTATGGCAGGAGACCCCTGGGCTGCTACCTCTCTAGGGGTGAGTCGTGACGAGAGGGGCAGACCTGTCTTCAACTTTGTCGTTCTCTCTGACCCACCTTTGCTCCATTCAGCCCTGCATCCAGCCTTTCGCTTATCCTCTGAGCCGCTTTTTGACACTAAGCTTCTGTCTGTCTCCCCAGAGGCTGAAAGCAGGGCCTGAAGTCAAAGACTCATCTCATCTCACCAGCTGCATGCAGTTCAACTGGCAGTGCAGCCTAGTGGTTTTCCTTGTCAGTTTCTGTTCAGCTGCTGGGCCCAGGGGATTGTGGCCCTGAGGGAGGGAGGGTGTCTGGGGCCTTGGCTGGTACTGGGAGTGGTACTGGCAGGAAGGTTGGAGGGACACAGCAGGGATGCGAGGAGAGGGGCTTTTTCTTTCTTCCCTTCCCTCTTTGAGAGCACTTGGCCATCCATTCTCTCTCAGGGAGGGATTCTGGGCACTCTGTGTTTGGCAGACGCTACAGTGAAGGGTGGCAGTGTGGTACCTGCCCACAGGCCATGCCCAATGCTGGGGGAAGGACTGATGTTGGTGGATCTAGGTCTGATTCACACAGTCTACTTCCTGCTTTGGGAGGGACGTGTAAAGTTGGTCTGGGATTCCTGCAGCCCGGGGCTTAGGTGGGATCTCGTTCTCCCAGACACACCTGTGAAGTAGGGCACACGCATACTCAGAGGGCTTGCCAGCAGAAGCTCGCTTTGCAAGGCTTAGGTCTTAGAGTGTGTGTTTTAATGTGTGTACACACCTGCGTGTGCTTATGTGTGCAGGTACATGTGTATGAGTGAACATATATATGTAGAGATTAAAAAGACACTTTCAGGTGTCATTCCTTAAGCACTGTTCACCATTTATGTATTGATTTGTTTGTTTATTTAGTTTTAAAGTTCTCAGTCTATGAGTCCTCTCCTAGAAGTATGCACCATCACGGCAGATTAAGTCTCCACGGAACCTCTGCTCCGTTAGCCATTGTCCACTCTTCTGCTCCCTTCCGTGCCAGCACTGGCCCCGCAGTCTCTCTGATCTTCTTCATTCTGCTTTCACACTGCCGTCCCCATTTTCCTGAGCTCCTCTCCTCCTCAGGGAGGCTGTGTCTTGCAAGTCTGTGTCTGGGCTCACTTTCTTTAATCCAAGGAATCACGAATCCTGCAAAGCCAGTTGTCTCACCACCACCCGAGTGGGTTCTGAACCAAATACAAAGAAGACATCTGGTGCCGATTTGTACGTTTTGGCTAGCTTCCCCCGGATTTCTGACTTAGGTACTTTTCCCTTCCTAGGGTGAAGTAGATAGTGGGTCATGAGCTTTCTGGTCTGGGGTAGGTACTGGTGCTGGTGAGCTTCAAGCAGCCAAGCAGGAGAAGAGCCCACTCATTTGTCTGTTTTTGAGACAGGGTCTTCACTGGTAAGGTCTTCACTGATTAGCCTAGGCTGGCTGGCCCAAGAGCCCTGGAGCTTCTTTCTTCTCTACCTCTGCAGCCCTGGGCTTAATAGTTTGCACCCCACCCTTCGCTTTAAAAAAGATGTGCCTTCTGGAGTTTTATTTTTTATTTTAAGATTTATTTATTTTTATGTGTATGGGTGTTTTGCCTGCATGTATATCTGCGTGAGGATGCCAGATCCCCTGAAGCTGGAGTTATAGATAGCTGTGAGCTGCCATGTGGGTGCTGGGAATTGAACTTGGATCCTTTGGAAGAGCAGTCAGTGCTCTTAATTGCTGAGCCTTCTCTCCTACCCCATGGGGCTTTAATTAAGGTCTTAAGCTCACAAAGCAGGCACTTTACTGACTGAATTCTCTTCACAGCCCTTAGTGTTTTTATTTATTTTTTTGTCCAGCCCCAACAAGCGGGTCTGTGGTCCAGAGCCTCCAAGAAAACCTGACTGATGGTTAAACCTGGTCAGGTGAGGTAGAGGACACAGTGTGTCAAGGAAAGCAGTGAGGAGAGTGACCTGGTATGTCCAAGGGACTCTATGTGCTTTACAATGTCCCCTAAACTGGGTTCCAGGATGACAAACCATTTTCTATCTTATTCACCATGGGAATAAAGACCCTGGCACATCAAACATGCCCCACAGATGCTGGTGGGATAACCGGGGTGTTTCTGATACAATGATGGGTTGAGACCCATTGAGTCTGTAGGGGTGTCTTAGGGTTGAAAGTTAGGAAACAGGGCTAGGCTGCAGTGTAACAATCCTTTGGGCACAGCTGTCAGCTAGGAGGGGACGCACACATGGTTGGGGATACAGAATCTGGAGCCCAGGTCCTCCCAGACAGTGAAGATGGAGTTTCAAAAGCTCTACTGTTGTCAGGGTAGAGAGACAGTGGCATCGAGGCAGCCTTGGTGAAGTGAGTGGAATGCTTCCAGGGAGAGAGGAGCTGGGGACTTGGCTTCCCGAAAGGGACAGCCCCAGCTCCCACAGCCCTACCCAAACCACAAGCCCCCAGGGCCGCACTCCAACATGGGAACGCTGGTGGGCAGGCTGCTTGGTGGGAAAGATGTGGGCTCAGGAACCAGGAAGGTTGCTGTGGTGAGGGATCCTGTCTGAGCAGGCAGAGATTGGGAGGGCACACATGAGGGCAGGATTTAGAGCGGCTTCCACCTCAGCTACTGGGGATCTCTGAGAGCTTGAGCCTTCCCTGGGTTTCTCTGGGTCTCACTTTCCTCATGTGTCAATGGGGACCTTATGCCGTAGCACAGAACTGGTAGAAGAATTAAGAGAGTTCTTGAGAAGATGTAGAACATGTGGGCTTGTGGTCATGGGTTACCAGGGTAGCCCTGGCTATGAGCATTAACAGCAGAATGAGCGGTTCTGACTACTGGATAGATATGGGTTCACTGGGAGGGGCAGAGGGTCTGTCTTCAGGGTAGAGACCTAAGGAAAGGGCCTGGATAAGGCCTGAGGGAGAGGCTGAGAGACACAGGCCACACACCCTGGGTGTAGCTGGCTCTGCTGTTAGGGACTGAGATGAGTATCAGAGAGATGGGATCCTGTTCGTTATTGGGGGGCTCTAGCACAGCTCAGAGCTTATTGCCAATCAGGGATGTCTGGGCATCTGTGCCTTTGCCTTGTGGGTCCCTCTCCTTTCTGCCCTCTTTTCCCTGAGGGTTTGCCTATGGGAAGGAGTCGAGCTTGCCAACTGGGGCCTGAGTGAACTTTCAGGGTGCCAAGCACCTTAGAGGTGGTGATGAGTTTAATGCCACTGATGACAATAACACCGATGGTAGTGGAGACACTGATAGTGATGGCGATACCCAGGTAACGATGATAGTGTCGTGATGCTTAGGTGACATTGGTAGTGATGGCCGTGGTGTTGAAGGCGGTGGTGGCTTTGAGGTGACACAGATGAAGACTGGTCATGATGGTGACATGAGGGGGGGGTGATGATGCTTTCAGTAATGGTTACAACACCGGTTGTGGTGGTGACATGGGTGATGATGATATTCTTAGTGGGAGTGGTGGCACCGGTTGTGATGGGGACGCAGGTGTTGATGACATTGGTAGTGATGGTGGTGGCACAGGTGGGACATGAAGTGGCTGATGCCTGTTAGTGATGGTGGTGATAATGACTGTGAAAGTGGCACAGTTGATGATGACTCTTAGTGACGGTGGCAGCACTAGTCACAATGGTGACATGGGTGAAATGACCTCTAACCAATAAAAGATGGGAAGAACCTTGCCCACTGCTTCTCTGGTGGGTAAAGGAACCTCCCTTTCCAGCCATAAGGGCTGGCATATGTGGGGGTAAAAATAGAACCTCACACACGGCCTCCGTTGCCAGAGAAGGTGGTGCAGGCAGGGGTGGGGAGCGCTGCTGTGTGCAGCAAATGTGCTCTTCCCTGCTCCCAGTTTGAGCCAACCTGCAGCTCTCCTTGGAATCTGCTGTTGGCTTCTGTCCCAGGGGTGGGACCTGCCTGATGGAAGAGCATCTCACCGAGCAGGAGAGTTCCTGTGGCTGAGGTGCTTGTATCTCCTGTGACATCTACACAGAACGTCGAGGGCTCTAAATCAGCGTTTCTCAGCCTGTGGTTGCAGCCCCTTTGGCAAGCTTCCACCTCCAAAAATATTTACATTACAATTCATAACAGTAGCAAAAATTATAGTTATGAAGTATCAACAAAAATAATTTTATAGCTGGGGGTCAGCACAGCATAAGGAACTATATTCAAGGGTTGCAGCATTAGGAAGGTTGAGATCTACTGCTCTAGAGTCAGACCCGGCCAGAGCGTTCATCCCATGAAGCCGAGTTTCAATCTCTAAAATCCTGAGAGTCCCAGTACCTTTCTGTTTCAGTTTCATTTCTGCTGCAGTGACAGAAACCTGACCGAAGTGACTTTAGGGGAGAAAGATCACTGAGAGAAGTCAAGGCAGGAACTTGAAGACAGGCCTGCTTGTTATTGCATGCAACATCACCTCTGAGCAAGGAGCTCATCTCACAGTCAAAGAAGCATAGCAGGAGCCATGGAGGATGCTGCTGTCTGTCTGTCTGTCTGGCTTAGGCATACATACACACACACGTAGAAAGTTGTTTTGATTCTTATTTATTTATTTATTTATTTATTTATTTATTTATTTATTTATTTTTGGTTTTTTGAGACAGGGTTTCTCTGTAGCTTTTTGGAGCCTGTCCTGGAACTAGGTTTTGTAGACCAGGCTGGTCTCGAACTCACAGAGATCCGCCTGCCTCTGCCTCCCGAGTGCTGGGATTAAAGGCATGCGCCACCACCGCCCGGCCTTGTTTTATTATTTTTAATTATATCTATGTGTCTGTATGGGGGTATACGCATATGAATGCAGGTGCCCTCGGAGGCTAGGCATGTTCGATGTTCCTGGAGCTAGAGGTTGGGGTGGTTGTGATCCCCCCTAATATACAGGTGCTGGTAATTGGGTCCTCTGTAAGAACAATATGTGTGTTTAACTGCTGAGCCAGCTTTCCAGTTCTCAACTAACTTTCTTGTACAGTTCAGGACTATGTTCCTAGAGAATGGTGCAGCCCACAGTGGGCTCGGGCCTCCTACATCAATTGCCCTTACGACACTCTCCCACAGATACGCTCACAGGCTGCTCTGATCTAGGTATTTCCTCTTTCTAGACAGTTTTCAGTTGTGTCAGGTTGACAGAAGCCACCCAGGGGGAAGCTTCTCATGGTGGTATGTGTGGCTCAACCCTTATGGAACTCCGATTTCCTTTCTTGAACTGGAAGAAAGATTGCCTCGTGGCAGCTTTCCTTGTAGGGCAGATGCAGAAGGGAGCCTGCATCCCCACACTGACTGAAGTTTTTGCTTTTCTCTTGGCAGGATTGACAAGACCATGCTGGCAGGTCTGAAGGTCAAGTAAGTAGCTTTCCAATTTTTTCTTTTTGTTTGTTTATTTGTTTTTTTGTTTTTTGAGACAGAGTTTCTCTGTAGCTTTGAAGCCTGTCCTGGAACTCTGTCTGTAGACCTGGCTGGCCTCAGACTCAGAGATCTGCCCACCTCTGCTTCCAAGGTGCTGGGATTAAAGGCATGTGCCACCATCGACTGGCCCCTTTCCAGTTCTTTAGGGGTCAGAGATGACAACAGATTGGTGTCCCTGTTCTGAAGTAACGGGCCCCTGAGCCCTGGGACCTGGTCTGTCCATATTGTGTGTGTCAGGCAGATGCTGTGTACTGTCAGATTCCAGGCCAGGCTGAAGGGGCTTCTGCACTGGAGGAGGCTGGGTGGGCGTCTTGAGCCCTGGATATCCAGAGAAAGGCAGAGGCGTGAGTGACGGCAGCAGGGGCAAACATGGTAGGAATGTGATTAGTGGGGATGACTTCCGGGCTGCACACTTATTGAAAGAAAGATGTATTTTCTAATATTTAAATTTTTATGTGAAGTCTCAATTCAAAGAGAGCATCTTTCTAAAATTTTCTATCTGTTTGTAAACATTGTCCTAGGACCTCTTTCTTAAATTATTATTGTTTCACTCCATGTGTATGGATGTTTTGCCTGCAAGCTTGTCTGTGCATCATGGGTGTGCCTGTTGCTCGCAGAGGCATAGGATTCCCAGACATTGGAGTTGCAGACAGTTGTGAGCCATCTGTGGGTGCTGGGAATCAAACCCTGGTCCTCTGGAAGAACAACAAGTGTTCTAAACCACCAAGCCATCTCTCTAGCCCCTAGAACCTCTTAAAACACCATTAGTCTGTGTGTGGGATCAGCTGGCCATTGAGCCATCTGTTACTGAGTGGTCACGCTGCTGAGCCCAGCCTGGAGGCTCTCTGAGGCTTCCACACCACAAGTCTTAGGCCTGGGAACTGTAGGCTTAGGCCTGACACATGGTTGCTGGTGTCTGTGGGAAGGGTGAACAGAGGCCCCTTTGTCTTGAAACTGTTGTCTTCCCTTCCCTCACCCCCTTCATTCTGTTCCCCTTTCTGTTCTGTAAACTATTTGGTCATTATCATTATGCCTTCTCTCAAGAGACTTACCCAACTTTAAGAACCTTCCATGTACACGCCTCTCTTGGTCCTGCTCCAACTGAATGAATTGAAAAGATAGAAAATTCTAGAAGGAACAAAAGCATTGATAACTACTGAAGATATTTTTCTGCTGCATGTGAATTAGTTTGTACATGAAAATTTGTACAAGGGTTCAGTGAGCATGCCCAAAGTCCTGGGTTCACTTAGCAGAACACAGACGCACGCACACACATATATACACACACACACACAGACACATACATAGACAAACACACAAGGCACACATAGACAGACAGACAGCCACATAGAAACAGACAAACACACGCACATACAATCTTTAACAAGTGGCTTCTCGCCGGGCGGTGGTGGCGCACGCCTTTAATCCCAGCACTTGGGAGGCAGAGGCAGGCGGATCTCTGTGAGTTCGAGACCAGCCTGGTCTACAAGAGCTAGTTCCAGGACAGGCTCCAAAACCACAGAGAAACCCTGTCTCGAAAAACCAAAAAAAAAAAAAAAAAAAAAAAAAAAAAAACAAAAAAAACAAGTGGCTTCTCTGGTTGTCTCTGCTCCAAATCAGCTAAAGTGAGCCGTCTGGTTGCCAGTGTTGGCTTTTCTAGGTATAGGTGCCAGGATCAAAACAGTCAGACTTGAGGACTGCCATGTGAGGGGATAAGAATAGAAGGCCTTCCTTCCACTCAGTTGTAAGATGAGGGCTTGGGGAGGAGGGGATGGTGAGCAGGGCTTGGAAAGACATTTTAGTCGTTCCACAGAGTTGAGGCCAGAAATGCCCATGGAGGACCCTTGGCTTCTAAAGCTGCTCTCAAGCTGGGGGAGGATGTTGGGCCGCTGTCCAGCGTGGTGTGTACATCAGCACAGCCCAGTTTAGGGCAGTCTGTCTAGGCAGTACACTCAACTCTTCTGTCTCATTTCCTTTTGCTTTGTTTTGTTTGTGCTAGGACTTGAACCCAGGAGCTTGTGCAGGCTAGGCAAGTGCTCTTCCACTGAGCTCTATCCTACCTTTTTTTTTTTTTTTTTTTGGTTTTTCGAGACAGGGTTTCTCTGTGGTTTTGGAGCCTGTCCTGGAACTAGCTCTTGTAGACCAGGCTGGTCTCGAACTCACAGAGATCCGCCTGCCTCTGCCTCCCGAGTGCTGGGATTAAAGGCATGCGCCACCACCGCCTGGCTTCTATCCCACCATTTTTAAAATTTATTTTGTGCATGGGGTGGGGCACATGCCATGGCGCTTGTGTGATGGTCAGAGGACAGCTTGCTGCAGCCAGTTCTCTCCTTTCACTGCGTGGGTTCCAGGGAACAAATTTGGGTCATCAGGCTTGGCAGCAAGTGCCTTTATCCATGAGCCATCTTGATGGCCCTGGTTTTACTTTTTTTTAATTAATTAATTTATTTAATTATTAAAGATTTCTGCCTCTTCCCCGCCACCACCTCCCATTCCCTCCCCCTCCCCCAATCAAGTCTTCCTCCCTCCTCAGCCCAAAGAGCAAGCAGGTTTCTCTGCCCTGTGGGAGGTCCAAGGACCACCCACCTCCATCCAGGTCTATTAAGGTGAGCATCCAAACTACCTGGGCTCCCACAAAGCCATTACGTGCAATAGGATCAAGAATCCATTGCCATTGTTCTTGAGTTCTCAGTAGTCCTCATTGTCCGTTATGTTCAGCGAGACCGGTTTTGTCCCATGCTTTTTCAGACCCCGGCCAGCTGGCCTTGGTGAGTTCCCGATAGAACATCCCCTTTGCCTCAGTGTGTGGGTGCACCCCTCGCGGTCCTGAGTTCCTTGCTCGTGCTCACTCTCCTTCTGCTCCTCCT
This sequence comes from Chionomys nivalis, assembly GCF_950005125.1. NCBI lineage: Eukaryota > Metazoa > Chordata > Mammalia > Rodentia > Cricetidae > Chionomys > Chionomys nivalis. Next base: position 55,366,984 of record NC_080092.1, on the reverse strand, counting down.
TTGGATCGTGAGACTTCAGTCCAGTGCTCCAATGTTGGTCTCTGTCTCTGTCTTCTTTCATCGCCTGATGAAGGTTAATATTCAGGGGGATGCTTATATGTTTTTCTTTGGGTTCACCTTCTTATTTAGCTTCTCTAGAATCACGAATTATAGTCTCAATGTCCTTTATTTATGGCTAGAAACCAAATATGAGTGAGTACATCCCATGTTCCTCTTTTTGGGTCTGGCTTACCTCACTCAGGATAGTGTTTTCTATTTCCGTCCATTTGTATGCAAAATTCAAGAAGTCATTGTTTTTTACTGCTGAGTGGTACTCTAATATGTATATATTCCATACTTTCTTCATCCATTCTTCCATTGAAGGACATCTAGGTTGTTTCCAGGTTCTGGCTATTACAAACAATGCTGCTATGAACATAGTTGAGCATATACTTTTGTTGTATGTTTGGGCATCTCTTGGGTATATTCCCAATAGTGGTATTGCTGGGTCGAGAGGTAGGTTGATCCCGACTTTCCTGAGAAACCACCACACTGCTTTCCAAAGTGGTTGCACAAGTTTGCATTCCCACCAGCAATGGATGAGAGTGCCCCTATCTCCACAACCTCTCCAGCAGAGGCTATCATTGGTGTTTTTGATTTTAGCCATTCTGACAGGTGTAAGATGGTATCTTAATGTTGTCTTGATTTGCATTTCCCTGATTGCTAAGGAAGTTGAGCACGATCTTAAGTGTCTTTTGGCCATTTGAACTTCTTCTGTTGAAAAGTCTCTGTTCAGCTCAGTGCCCCATTTTATAATTGGATTGATTAACCTTTTACGGTCTAATTTCTTGAGTTCTTTATATATTTTGGAGATCAGACCTTTGTCAGTTGCGGGGTTGGTGAAGATCTTCTCCCAGTCAGTGGGTTGCCTTTCTGTCTTAGTGACAGTGTCCTTTGCTTTACAGAAGCTTCTCAGTCTCAGGAGGTCCCATTTATTCAATGATGTCCTAAGTGTTTGTGCTGCTGGGGTTATACGTAGGAAGTGTTCTCCTGTGCCCCCTGGTTTTACTTTTAAAAATACTTTGTGTGTGTGTACGTGTGTGTGTGCGTGTGTGTGTGTGTACATGTGCAGAGTCCAGAAGAAGGCATAGGATCCCCTATGGAGTTACAAGTGGTTGTGAGCTGTCCATTGTGGGTGTTGGAAATTGAACCCAGGTCCTCTCGAAGTGCTCTTGTCCATTGTGACATCTCTCCAGTCTTGTTCTTTTTACTTTTTCAAATGCGGCACAGCGTTTCATTAAGTTGCCCAGACTGGTCTTGTACTGCGTTAACTTTTCCTGGAGTGTTGTGAACGAGAGGTCTGTTCACTCCAGGGCGGGCGCCAATGACAGACCAAAGAAAGGACCTCATGCCAGTGTCGCTTGGTGAACTAATGAATTTAGTTGGGGTGACTCACAGGAGTTTGGCTGAGGGGATGCCAGCAAGAGTGTGGACAACTTACTGGTCACTACACCACCTAAGAAAGGCCCTTCCTCCTTAACAACTGTTAGCTGCTTGTTTTTCCTTTGGGGAAAGGCTTGTAAGAGCCTCACTTACCAGTAAATCCTTCCCTGCCTCCTGTACCCTTTCTCCCTTAGAAGGGAGTACTTTTTAGCCCAGTCTTGTGTCTCACGTGGATAATCAGAGAGGCTATGATAGCAATGGCCATGTTATGCCTGGAGGACGGAGAGAACAACACCTTGAGTCTGTAATCCTGCTCAGTCCAGCAGCCAGGATTACAGGCCTATATATACTTTAATCTTTTGGCAACACATCTGGCCTTTCCAGAGCTCCCCAGGGCTGTATCTGCATATTGAATGAGGTGTGAGGTGTTAGACAGGGTTGCTGAGGGACATGAGGTAGAAAGTGTGTTTTTGAAGGACTGCTTTGAGCCATCTAGGGCAACTACAACAGTGGTTTAAAGAGGCCCTGTTTGTTTTAAGCAGAATATTTGTAACCCATAAAGGAGAGGGCAATAGAGTGGTGTGAAGAGCTGGGGGGGATGGGGCAGTGCTGAGTGTTGGCTCCAGTAGGGTCTATGAATATGTGGGGGACAGAGTGCGGGCGTGGGAGTCATGGCATTGAGATGGTGGTGTCCTGCAGGGTGTAGGACTGAGTTTCTGACTCCAGGAAACAAACTTTCCACTGACTGTGGTGGCACAGGCCTGTAATTCCACCACTTAGGAGGGAGAGGCTGGAAGATCTGGAGATGACCGGGAAGTTTCAGCGTTCAAGGTCATCGTTGGCTATGGCCTGGGATACATGAGACCCTGTCTCAAAAAAGAAAAAGAACAACAGAACAAAAACTTTGGTGTGTAGTCTGGTTAGGCTAACGATGGGAAATGATCCTACCCAGTATGCTTTAAGGAACCCAAGAGAAGTTCAGGAAGGTTTGAACCAGATGCTGGAGATCCGTGGAAGTTCAAGTGGAATCTTGAAAGAGAGGAACAAAGTTGGGGTTAGAGGGATGGCTCAACCGGTAAGAGCACCGACTGCTCTTCCAGAGGACCTGGAAGAACACCCACATGGCAGCTCACAACTGTAACTTCTTTTCCAGGAGATCTGACACCCTTACACCGACATACAGGCAGGTAAAACACCAATGTACATAAAATACAAATAAATAGATTGTACTTCCTGTAACCAGATGTTTATTTCCAGCCCCATCCACCTGTTCCCAAATACCCAGCTGCTGCTTCCCAAATTACCACACAGAGGCTTGTATTACTTATAGATCAGGCTTTTTACCAGCAAATTCTTACACTTTAATTAACCCATAATTCTTATCTATGTTTAGCCACGTGGCTAGTACATTTCCTCAGTACCGAATTCTCATTTTGCTTCTCTGCATTTGCTGGCAAGTCTTTGACTCCACCCCACCTCTTCCCAGAATTCTCCTGGTTTTGTCACCCCACCTATATATCCTGCCATTGATCTTGGCCATTCTTACAGTTATAAGATGAAATCTCAGAGTTGTTTTGATTTGCATTTCTCTGATGACTAAGGATGTTGAACATTTCCTTAAATGTCTTTCAGCCATTTTAGAGTCCTCTGTTGAGAGTTCTCTGTTTGTGTCTGTACTCCATTTTTTAAAATTGGATTATGTGTTCTTTTGATGACAAGTTTCTTGAGTTCTTTGTATATTTTGGAGATCAGACCTCTGTCTGATGTGGGGTTAATGAAGATCTTTTCCCATTCTGTAGGCTGTCATTTTTTCTTGTTGACCATGTCCTTTGCTTTACAGAAGCTTTTCAGTTTCAGGAGGTCCCATTTATTAATTGTTTCTCTCAGTGTCTGTGCTGCTAGGGTTCTATTTAGGAAGTGGTCTCCTGTGCCAATGCATTCAAGTGTACTTCCCACTTTCTCTTCTATAAGGTTCAGTGTGGCTGGCTTTATGTTGAGGTCTTTAATCCATTTGGACTTGAGTTTTCACACTAATGTTCTTGGCAGCATTGATAATGATAACTCCAAGTGTAAAACACCCAAATGTCTCCCAGCAGGTGATTAGGCAAAAGGTGGTATATCTATAAATGGAATATTATGGAATAAGAACAAGTTACATAAAAGGAGTCAGACACTGAAAACCACCTTTTACACCCTTCTACTTACATGATATGTCTTGAGTAGGCAAGTCCCTAGAAACTGAGTTAGTTATTGGTTCCTGAGGACTTGGGGATCTGCTGGGAGAGGAAGAAGGTGAGTGAAATTTGAAAGATAATAGGCTCTGGACTGCGAATGGATAGTATGATGATGGTAGTGGTGGCGGTGAGACAGTTTGTGACTGTCCTGAGAAACATTGATTTGTACTTAAAATGGCATGCAGGTTTTGCCTCAATAAAGCTAACTTTTGTTTTCATTTTGAGACAGGGTCTCACACAGTTCAGTCTGATCTCAAGCTCCCTTTGTAGTCAGAACTGACCTTGAATGCCTGATCTTCTTACCTTTACCTCCCACGTTCTGGGATTACAGGCCTTTGCTACATGCTCCGCTTTATCACTAATGCATCTTCAAAAGAGAATCTAATTAGCCCAGCCCTCGTCAGTTTATGGCCAAGGTCTAAACAGTGTGGATGAGGGATGGCTACTTCTCTAGGTGTGTGCTAGTTTGTTCTTAGAGAAGAAAGGCAAGATGACACCATAAGAGGTCACATCTGGTTCCTACTTGCCTTGGGACTAAACTCATCTGGTCTTACCGTCCTTTTCTTATAGTTGGCAATGTAGGTCCTATTGGATTCTGAAGATGTGTTTTAGACTGTTCTGCTGACTGACTGGTCAGTTGAGCAGCCAAATTCACAATGCAGGAGTTCCTCAGGGTCTAAGACTTCCTGCTTCTGCCTCTGCTGTTGAAGTATCTTTGCTCCCGCAGTCAGTTCTCTGGTAGGCAGCAGGCACTCCTGGCCTGTGGCCCGTGTTCTTGATTTCCTCTGCTCATTCCCCAGGGACCTGGTGTCATTGACACAAAGATAGTCCTGGAGATGTCCCTGAGGCTTGTAATTCTGAAGTTGAGGTCTGTCCCATCAGCACTGAGTACTGAGATTTTATCACCTGCTGTCCAGAGGCTCTGCAGCCACCATGTGGAGAAGGGACCATTGCTTGTGGCATTTGAGAGACAGGAAGGTGGGCGCTTGGAGAGCTTGTGAATCTTGTTCAAGGTCATCAGCAAGAAAGGCATGAAGGTAGAGTTTGAATCCAGCTTTGTATTTTGTTCCATGAGAGTAGAGCTGAGTGTTCTTAACCCCTATCTTCTGATCAGAGGTCTACCTCACAACACTGACCTCCCAGTGCCCACTTCCCTGCTGGATGCCCAGACTGGGAGGGGGCTATGATACCTGCATGAGGAGGGCCCCCAGAGGCAAGGACTTAACCATAGTTGGAGATGCAAGGAACATGGGGCCACACAGGAACACAGAGATGGGTTGGTGGCCATACCATGCAGGAGAAACAGGCTTGAATTGTGTGTTGTCAGGCCCAGGTTCTAAACCCAGGCTAACAAATAGGCAAGTTACTATCTTCTCTGGGTATGTAAAATGGGAGAGCTGGAGCAGTGAATGGCCTGCTCCTCTCTACCTGAACATTCTAATCCTCTCTACCTTTAACATACTAGCCTCATTCATGCCTTATGCCCTTTCTTTTTTGTCAGTGCTGGGGATCAAACCTAGGACCTTGTATATGCAGGACAAGTTATCAACCATGAAGCCACATTCCAGTCTTGGCTTATGTCTTCTTGTGTTTTTTGGAGGGAGTGAGGGGACCAGAATGATGGTAGGTGCTTCCCACTGAGCAAGTAAATATGCTTGTTTTAAAGGCTGTACCTTTCATGTCTGGATCCCCAAGACTGGACATTGGGCAGGCACAAAACGAGGTTCTTTTTTTTTTTTTAAAAAAAAATATTTATTTATTATGTATACAATATTCTGTCTGTGTGTGTGGCTGCAGGCAGAAGAGGGTACCAGATCTCATTACAGATGGTTGTGAGCCTCCATGTGGTTGCTGGGAATTGAACTCAGGACCTTTAGAAAAGCAGGCAATGCTCTTAACCGCTGAGCCATCTCTCCAGCCCCCACAAAACGAGGTTCTTAGTATAGGTTGAGTGAATGATAAAATTGTGGATCATATGCTTAACCCATCACAAGGAAATAGGATCCAAGATGGAAATGAAAGCAAAGGCAGGTGGAGGGATCCTGGTGGAGGGGCAGAGGCAGGTGGAGGGTTGCAGGGGAATGGTAGGCAGAGGCAGGTGGAGGGATGCAGGTGGGAGGGTAGGCAGAGACAGGTGGAGAGATGCAGGTAGAGGGGAGGCAGAGGCAGGTGGAGGGGAAGTAGATGCAGGTGAAGGGATACAGGTGGGAGGGTAGGCAGAGACAGGTGGAGGGATGCAGGTGGAAGGGTAGGCAGAGACAGGTGGAGGGATGCAGGTGGGAGGGGAGGCAGAGACAGGTGGAGGGATGTAGGTTGGAGGGGAGGCAGAGGCAGGTGGGGGGATGCAGGTGGAGGAATACAGGTGGAGGGGAGGCAGAGGCAGGTGTAGGGGAGGCAGAGGCAGGTGAAGGGGAAGTAGATGCAGGTGGAGGGATGCAGGTGGAGGAGGAGACAGAAGTAGGAGGATGGATACAGGTAAGGTGGTCAGCATGTAGGAGTCCCCCATCTTTGGCCTGCCCTGGGAGCTGGCTTAGGACAAAGATACAGTAACTGAATCACAGTCAGCCCAGTCTCCCCAGAGAAAGTCCCAAGAAGGGGCCCCTCAATCCTGTGTGTGTGTCTATCTGTCTGATGCATGGCTTGAGTCACCTGAGATGACTGTTGTACCTAGGGACAGTCACAGGGAGCAAATGCACATGAGCAGGGCTCAGGGAAGATCATCTCCACTGCTGGGAAATGTCATGCCCAAGTGCCCAAATCTGAGTCTCTTACCTTGTAGGATAAAGAACCTGACTGGGGACTGGAGAGATGGCCCGACAGCTAGGGGCAGAGGCTGTTCTTTCAGAAGACCCTAATTTAGTTCCCAGCACCCACAGGTGACTCACGGTCATCCTAACTGCAGTTCCAGGGCATCCAATGCTCTCTTTTGGCCTCCTCAGGTCTCAGACACACAGAGTGTACATATATACATGCAGGCAACACGTATTTTTATATAGAATAAGAATAAATTAATCTTAAAAAAAGAGAGCCCACCTGTATAATTGATGGCCCATTCTTGGCCCTTAGAAGCAACATCTCTGACTGGCAGAGACCATGTGATGGGCAGAGTGCAAATTTGTCCTTGGATTTCTTCCTGAAGGGAGGGAAGGAGAGGCCTGACTTGGGTTGAGTGTGCTGTGGCTTGGCCATAGTTAGCCATTGCTATTCTGAGTTGATGATTTGAGCAGCTAAGGGTTCAATTCTATTAGAAACAAGGTGGTCACACAAGTGAGAACAGCCGTGTGTCAATGCAGCTTCACCTGGCCATCAGGACCCCTGAGAGCAGCCACTATAGACACTGTGTAGGACAGGGTACACCACCTCTAGGAAGTGCCGTTTCTTGCTTTGTCACAGCCCTTCACCAGCCCCCCCCCCTTTTTCTTTGGAGACAGAGTCTCACCATATAGCCCTGGCTGACCTGAAAGTTACTATATGGATCAGACTGTCTTGAGATCACAGATATGCCTGTCTCTGCCTCCTGAGTCCTGGGATTAAAGATGTGCACCATCGTGCCCAATTTTTTTTTTCTCCCACAAAGTCTTCCTCTGCCAGGCTGCAAGAGCAATGTACAATTTAGGTGATTATCTCTGCAGACATCTGCTTTCTTGGTGCCAGCCAGTCATGATCTCATCAGAGGGGAGAGCTAGTGGAGTCAGGGCTCAATTGTCTGAGTATCAGTGTATATTTCAGCCTTCCCAGAGATCCCATTTCTTTGTAGTTGACCGTTGATGCCTACTTAATGGCTCTTTTCATTGTTCAAGGGCCATGATAAGCAGTTCATAAATGAACTTTATTTATTGCGGATCACAAGAGTCTTTAGCTCCAAAGCTACAGAGAAACCCTGTCTCGAAAAACCAAAAAAAAAAAAACAAAAAAACAAGAGTCTTTAGGTCAACACAAAGATGATCTAGAACTTTCTACAGTCGATTCTTACTAGCTCTAGTCCTACACACCTAGAACATCTGCTGAGTTTTTTGGACTTGTCAAAGACATGGGGAGCTCGATGCTTTGTGGGGAGAAGATTGAGTCAGTTCAACCAACTTCTATTGGGCATCTATATGCCAAATCCAGTGCCAGGCCAGGGATGCTGAGAGGACGGGAACAGGGATGAGAACGCAGTCTGCTCTTGGTAGCTTTCAGCCCCACAGGGGCAGTGCACACAGTTGCCATGGGATGTGGCAAGGGTCGCCACTTGCGCTCCACTTCTGGAGACCTGTGGCTGGCCTAGGGTGTCTCTAAGGGTGTGTGAGGTCAGTGGTCCAGCTGGGGAAGAGTGGCTTGGTGCTGCATCACTGCATCGTGAAGGCACTGAGGTGTGAGCGGCGTGGGTGGGAGGACTGGGAGCTGATGTTCTTGCCAGACAGGAGACAGGCCGAAAGGGACAGGTTGGGCTGCCTGTAGGAGTGCAGCTGGGTTGTGGGAGGGCTTGGGCAGAAGGAGAGGGGTTTTAGAAGGTGTGAGAGTGGCCAGGTTCAGATACTTCATGGGCTACAGGCCAAGTGGGGTGGTAGGACTAGAGAGAGTGAGCGCTGGGTGGATGTGGGTCCCCTTTGTGGAGATGGGGAACTCAGGAATTGGCTCAGTTTCAGGGAGGCGATAGGGCTGTGAGTGTAAAAACTCTTCTCTTTCTCCTCTTTCTCCTGTGTTGTTTGGGATCCTGGAACTTATATGTGCCAGCTAGTAGGAGGGAATAGAGAAGCAGAGTGTGGAGAGCTGGGGAGCTGGTGTGTCAGCGAGGCAAAGGGTGGTGCCCTCTTTCTGTCCCTAGGCACAATGGGGTTATCTTTGCTCTGTCCCCCAACCTAGCTCAGCTCCTGGTGTACCTTCAGTGGGTGAGCTCCAGGTGAGCTCCTTGTGCCTGGAAGCTGGTGTCCTGAGCTTGCAGTGAACCATAGGGGAGCTCGTCTGTTTCTATGCCCAGTGTCAGATCCCGGGATGCTGATTTCTTCAGAATGAGCCCCAAAGCCTGGATAATGCTAGTGTGTGTGTGTGTGTGTGTGTGTGTATATGTTTACCCATGTGAGTGGACACAAGCTTAGAGGGCCTATGTGGGTGCCTGTGTGGTGCCTTTTTTGGCTTTAGCGAGTTCCTATGGTAACCATGAACATGTCTGTTTTGGGATCTGAGTCTGGGGCGGTGTGAGTGGCTACCAGGAGAAGCAAGGCAGGCGGGTGCTTAATTAGTGTTTGGGCTGCATCCTGACTTCATTGCCAGGCACTGGGGATGTACCTGGAGGTTCCATCTGCTAGGTGGCAAGTTGTGCAAACTCCAGGGACCTGTGCACTTTAGTCTCATCCTGACCAGTTCCCATCAATGCCCAGGAAGCTCTGGTGAGTCCATGTCCTGGCTTGACCAGGGTTGGTGTGTGTCATAAGGTTCTGGGGGACTGGAGCTCTGAGGTGGGTGTGGGACAGCAAAGAAAGGCTCACCTTATCCTTGGATCCCGTGAGGGCGCCTTCGTGTAGCTAGTGGAGCCATGGAGCAGAATGGGCATAGCTAACTGTGTTAGTGAAGGAGGTGGGATGTCTGTGGCCTACAGTCTGGGCTTGACTCTTCCTGCAGCCTTCTTTACCCTGCTTACTCCTGGAGGCCTTGTGCTATGCTGCTTGGAGTTCTTGACAGGTCTCCCAGGCCCCCAGCTAGCTGGAAGGAGGTGGACATTCTGTGGTTTGTCTGGACTCTCTGGGCCTCCCTAGGAGGCCAACTCCACAGTATCACTCCTGGGAGTCCTGTGAAGAGAAAGAAGCCATGAGGAGAGACCCTGAATCTGCAGGGTCCTGGAGACCGAGGGCTTGGAGCAAACAAGACAGACCAGCCATGAATTCCCCCTGTCTCTGAAGTTAGTCTGTTTGCTTAAGCTTGGTTGTCTCCAATGTCGGGGAGCTCATTATCTTTTACGGGTGCCTTGTTTATTGGAATATAGTTCTGCTTGCTCACTACTGTCCATCATTTTGAATCTCTGAAACTGCTATTGCATAACCCAGTCATATCCCTCCTCCTCCTCAACAAAGCTAATCCCCTGTTGTTCTTCTGAGGGCTTCCCAGTGCTTAGAAGGCTCCCCTTGTGCTTAATTCTTCCCCTCTCCTAGCTGACCAGCCTGGAACCTTCACTGCATAGGGTTTCCCAGGGTGCCTGGCCTGGGCTTTGTTTGTTTGAAGTTTTCTTTTCTTTTTTTTTTTTTTGGTTTTTCCAGACAGGGTTTCTCTGTGGTTTTGGTTCCTGTCCTGGAACTAGCTCTTGTAGACCAGGCTGGTCTCGAACTCACAGAGATCCGCCTGCCTCTGCCTCCCAAGTGCTGGGATTAAAGGCGTGCGCCACCACCGCCCGGCGAAGTTTGCTTTTCTTTCTTTCCTTCCTTCCTTCCTTCCTTCTTTCCTTTCTTCCTTCTTTCCTTCCTTCCTTCCTTCCTTCCTTCCTTCCTTCCTTCCTTTCGTTTTTTTTGAGACAGGGTTTCTCTGTGTGGCTTTGGAGCCTGTCCCGTAACTCGCTCTGTAGATCAGGCTGGTCTCGAACTCACAGAGATCCGTCTGCATCTGCCTCCCAAGTGCTGGGATTAAAGACATGCACCACCACTGCCTGGCTTTGTCTGAAGTTTTCTAGACGGCCTGCATGAGCCCCCACAGATATGAGGCAGGAGCTTGCTAAGTTGCCAAGGCTGGCCTTGAACTTGAGATCCCTTTGCCTTTGGAGAGGATGAGGTTACAGGCCTTGCTCACCTTACTGTTACAGGAGCTGCTTTAAAAGCCTCTTTGGAGATCTGGAGTTTGGGCAGTCTTGACAACTAACTTAAGAGCTAAGAAAGCAGCTGGACAGGTCTGGGGTTACCTGTGGGAGTCCTTGGCCTTGATGTGCCGTTCCCACTCCCTGCTCTCGCGTCTCTGTGGCTGTCCTCAGGTCCCCTTTGCCCTTTACAGCTCTTGTCCCTTTACTGGCTGCCTGATCATTTCCGGCTCTGTTCCCAGACTGGCTCCCTCCCAATTAACCTTTTCTCTCTTTCATATCTAATGCTTCCTCTCTCTCTGGGCTGAGAAACCTCTGACTCATGTAGGGCTGGTCCTCCTGCCTCCTAGTTCAGGCCCATTATCTCTTGCCCAGACAGTGATGGAAGTTCGGAGTTAATCTCCGCCCCCTTGTGTCTGCCAGTGTGACTAAGTTTTCATCTCACTCTGACTGTCCTGCTCTGGGGAGTCAAATGCAAATATGCATGCAGACTGTGTTAGTGCTGACCCCCCATGGGCCTGTCCCCAGGAGCTACTGTGGGGTTGGCCCCCATCTCTGATGGTGGGGCTGGTAGGCATGACTGTGTGGGGTTTGCGGGAACTTCTCTTTTTGGAATGCTCACCAACTGTCTTAGGTTCACAACCAATAGTAAGATCCTTGCTTTCTTTTCACAAGGCTGTGGTCTCTAGATGTCTGTGCACCTGGTTACTGTAAAGAATTCTGAGCACCAGTCGGATATGGTGGTACAAGCCTGTAATCCCAGCACTCAGAGGCTGAAGCAGGAGGATCTCAAGTTTAAGGCTAGCCTGGGTTATGAAACAAGGCCCAGTCTCTGACAGTGGGGATGGAGACAGGTGGCAGGGGGCGGGATGGATAGTAAAACATTAACAATACGATCAACGTTAATGAAATCAGAGGACCCAGGTAGAACTTGGCCCCTGCACCTTTTCAGGACTCTTGAGTGACTTCTGTGGCAGTGAAGTTTGATAACCACCGTCTCCAGGAACAGACAGCAAGATGGTGGCCAGGGGATCCGGTGGGGCTAGAGATTCCTGTGGATTCCAGTGGGCCTGTCACTCTAGTCCTGGGCTTGACTCTTCACGTTGGTCTGGGGGGGTCTGTCTTGGCCTGTGTAGGATGTCTGTCTAGCAGAATCTCTGACATCTACCTACCTACTGCAAATAACCCACTCCCAGCTGTGACAATGAAAACTCTCTCCAGATTTTACTGAACTTTTGAGGTCAGGGCATGGCCACCCATAAGCTTCTCAAATGTGTGCAGAAGAGGAGGTACCAACCAGTGGGTTACTTTGTGGCCATCGGAGATAGTCAGTCTCTGTTTCAATTCTGTCTCTACCTGCGGGATAACTTGAGGCAAGTTAGTTATCTTACCTCTGCTTTTGTTTTCTTGTAAATATGCCTCTACCCTTTCTTTCCTGGATTAGCTGAGACTCCACTCCTAGGGCACCCAGCGCTCCCTTCCTCGGCATCCTGGAGTAAGGAGGATCTCTCTGGCCAGCGAGCAGTGAGTGCCGCCTCTGCTGTGGCTGATACAGCTTCTGCCTGTGTCCTTCTTATCCCTTGAGGTCAGAGCCAGTAGCTCTCTGTAGTGCTCCTAGCCCTGGCCAGGTGGTGTTCCCTCCCTGTCTCTGGCTGATCTGTGGATAGACAGGCTACCATTGTGTGAGCCTCCACCCCACGCCCAGCTCATTCTGAGAGGGTGGAGGGGGCGGAAATCCTTGCCTGGCAGGCCACAAAGCCACATAACTGACTTGTGGGGCCCTGCCCCGGGGAGGAGTGTGCTGACAGCAGCTGGCTTGGCCTGGGTGCATGGCTGCTTTTAGATGCCTGTTATAGACAGGCGCTTGGGCTGCCGGTGGTCATTCGCAAGCCCGTTTCTGAGTTTAGGAACAAGATTCAGGAGGGACAGCCCCATTCCTACGCTGCCATGACCAGAGTAGGCTGAATCAGGGGCTGCTTACTCTGGTGGCAGGGCAGACTGGTCCAAAGAATGGGTTAAAATGCAGGTTCCTGGGTGCCATCTGGGAGATTCCGCCTTATCACCCTTGGGTGGGGTTCAGGAAGCCTTAGTGTTTGTTACCACAGTCGGACAGGTGGTGCAGGCGGCCCACACCTTGGGGCTGGAGAGATGGCTCAGTGGTTAAGAGCACTTGATGCTCTTGCAAAGGACCTGGGTTCAGTTCTCAGCACCCACATGGCAGCTCCCACTTATCTGTGACTCCAGTTTCAGGGGATTTGGTGCCCTTTTCTGGCATCTGTGGGCTCCATGTATGTATGTGATACACAGACATACACATACATACATGCAGGGAAACACTGATACACATAAAATAAAAATAAATCAAATTGTTTTTGTATTTTTGGTTTTTCAAGACAGGGTTTCTCTGTGTGACAGTTCTGGCTGTCCTTGAATTTGCTCTGTAGACCAGGCTGGCCTCAAACTCAGAGATTCTGCCTGCCTTTGGCCCCCAAATTCTGGGGTTAAAGGATAGAGCTTAGCTAAAATAAACCAATCTTTTTTTTTTTTTCAAAACTAAGTGCTGTTCCCACAATGCAGATTCAGTGGTAAGGCTCACATGCTCTGGGTGTACTTAGGTAAACCACACAACTTTCCTGTGTCCCAGTTTCTTTACCGAGGGATATTAATAGTGCCGCACATTGGTGCCGTTGTGAGGTTTAAGTGAGATAGCTCAGGGGAAGTATGGAACATAGTGTTTAGTACACAGTGCTCAACAAATGCCACCTGTCATAGTGTTTCTGATGGCATACAAGAGTCTTGGGCTGTGCGATCACATAGGTAACCATGTGACATAGCCACAGGCCTGTAAACATCCCAGGGGTACCCACAAGGGCAAGCTGGAATGATACGCACATCTACTCAAGCCCGCCTGCTGAGGACAGAGGTGCACACATCAGTGACACAGCGGCTAGACAGACAGAGGGCACTGGGAGAGATGTGTGCACACAAAGCCCTGAGGATTGGGGCCTTTCTATTACTCACATGCTGGTATCATTCCCAGAGTTAGCAGCACCTGGGCTGAGCTCTAGGAGCCCAAGGTGCCCTTGTTTCCATAGTAACCACTGTGCAGCGCAAACAGGAGGAGGAGGAGGGAAGAGATGGGAAAGCCTGAGCCAGCTTCCAGGGCCTCCCTGCCTGCTGAGCTTGCTTCCTTCTCTCCTTTAAACTCAGGTCATTCCTGCCCCCGTATCCCCACCCCTTAGATAATTGTATGCCAGGCCACTGGACATTGCTAACAGTTTTGTTTTGATGTGGCTCATGCATGCTAGGCAAATGCTCTAACACGGAGATACGCCCTCAGCTGACAGCTAATATTCTATCTCATTTTCACCAACCCTTTTATTTTAACAAAATACATATTATAGAAGAGTTTCCCCCCTCCCTCCCTCCCTTCCTCTCTCCCTTCTCCCTCCTTTTCTTCCTTTTGACAGAATGTCACCTAGGCTAGCCTGGTCTCAGAAATACTATGTAACCAAGAAAAACCTTAATCTTCTAATTCCCCTGTCTCTACCTCCTGCATGCTGCATTACAGGTTTCTGCCACTATGCACAGTTTATCAGACCAGGCGTTCATTCTAGGAAGGCAGTGTGTCGATGAGCTACACCTCTTGCTCAAAAGAATACCTCTTTAGCCACCTTTAAGTGCTGCTGTACATCACTGGCCACACCGTCACCCCAGACAACGCCATCACCTCTGGAACAGCTATGCAGTAATCCTTCATTCCCTAGCATTCTTCACCCTGGTGGCTGCCAGTCCTCTGCTTTATGAGTTTCATATAAGTAAAACCATGTGATATTTTCACTTTCCCGTATGGATCATTTCACTTCATATAGAGTCTTCAAGATTCATCCATGTTGCAGAACATGCCAGAATTTATTTTGTGTGTGTACGTGTGGTATAGATGTATGTGTTCCTGTGTGTATGGAGGCTTGAGGTCGATGTTTAGTGTCTGTCTCAATTGCTCTCCACTCAACGACTCCTCATCTTGTTTATTTCCTTTGCCTCCCCTCCTATACTTTTTTAAGATAGTCTTTCATTGAACAACTTGGAGCTTGCCAGTTCTGCTAGATTGGCAGTCAGTGAACCCCAGGGACCCTCTGTCCACGCCTCCTCAGTGCTGGGATTGCGTGTGTGCACTCCAGTGCCTGTTTCTTTCTTTCTTTTTTTGTTTTATATCGGGGATGGAGATTGAACTCAAGTCCTCATCTTTGTTTGGCAACCACTTTACAGACTGCGTCAGCTCTCCAGCTCCACACAATTATCTAGGAGTAATCTGTGGTTTTATGCATGTAGCTTACCTTTCTGTGTTCTTGGGTTTCATATCCACAGATTCGACAAACCTTGGATTGAAAATACACATATTTTGGACAGAGTCTCACCATGTAGGCAAGACTGGCCTTGAATTAATAGAGATCCACCTGCTTCTGTCTCCTGAGTGCTGGGATTAAAGACATGCACCATCACGCCAAGCAATACATGTATCTCAATCCACACTTGTGCCGTACAGGTGCAGGCCCCTCTGCTTGTTATTATTCCCTGGAAACACAGCATAACATTTATTTGTACAGCATTGTAGTGTGTCAGGGGCCATAAGTAATCCAGAGAAGACAGGCTTCGTACAGGAGGATGTGTGGGGGGTCTATGTGCGTACTAGCCCATTTTGTATAAGAAACTTCAGCAACCCGGATCTCGGTATCTGTGGGAGTGGATCCTGCCCTTTGAGGACAACTGTACTGAAATTCACACATGTGCTGGGTTTAGTGGTGCACACCTTTAATCCCACCACTCCAGAGGCAGAGACAGGTGGATCTCTGTGAGTTTGAGGCCAGCCTGGTCTACTAGTGACTTCCAGGATAGTCACTGGTACATAATAGAGAGATTCTGTCTCAAAACAAAAAACAAACAAAAAAAATCCAGACATGTACATTATTTTGAATTTTTGACATGGTGCCATCCTGGCCCTGCTGTCTGGTCTCACAGCTAGGCCCTGCCTCTTATCAGCCCTAAGCCCTTGGGCAGGTTATTAATTACTCTGTGCCTCAGTTTTCTCACTTGGAAAGCACAAAGCCTACTGGAAGTATTTTTTTGGGTATGAAGTAAGTTTGCACATGTCCACGCTTAGACTAGAGCAGAGACACAGCAAACATCAAGTGTGTACGTGTATATGTGGCTGCTGCTATTATAGTCCTGAGTGTGTTCCTCCCTCAGGGCTTCCGGGATCTCTCGGAACTCCTTGTAGTTTTCTTCTCCCTCCTCCTCCTTCTTATTGTTTTTACTGTATAGCCCTGGCTGTCCTGGAACTCACTCTGTAGACTAGGCTAGTGGTGTGGTCCTTCTGTCTATGTGTTGCTTTTATTGGTTAATGAATAAATCTGTCTCAGCCAGTGGTTTAGCAGAATAGAGCTAGATGGGAAAACTAAACTGAATGCTGGCAGGAAGACGATGGAGTCAGGGAGGCTAGCCTCAAACTCACAGAGACCTGCATCTCTGAGTGCTGGGATTAAAGGCTTGTGCCACCACCACATGGCTAGATTCTTCTTTTAAATTGCCAGTTAGTGCCTATTTGTACATTTTGTGTGCTCACTGTTGTATCCTGCACGGTTGATCACTCGGTTATTTTCATGTTTTGATATCTCAAACTCTGCTTCGGTAGCTCTCTCCAGCTGACCCTCTGTGTGCTTGTGAGAGGTCTCCATGGCAGGGACCAGAAGTGAAACCGTAGGTCTGCAACTCTGTGTGGTATTGTCAGGGACCCCCGAGATGGGTTTTAACCACCCACATTCCCTCTACTGCCCGTGTCCTCACAGTTGTGGGAGCTCCAATCTGATTGGCAAGAACACATTTTACTTACTTATTCCACAGCCCAGCCACTAATTCTGAATAAGTGAGATAGAACCCTCCCACCGCAACCATCAGACCACAACATCTGCCTCCTCTGAGTGCTCTGTAGGCCTGGGCATGTTCTTGTATTCTCTCTCTCTTACTTAAAAGCTGGATCACAAGTCTTTTCCCATACTGGTACAGCCCTCCCCCCCATTTTTAAAAATAACATTTTCCTGATTATAAAAATAGTATATGCTCACTGTAGGAGATTTAAAAAATATGTAAAAATGTTGAAATGAAAAAAAAATAAAAATAACCCATAACCCACCACTCAAAATATCACTATTCTTTCTCCTTATGGTGCTGGGGATCAAACCCAGGGGCCAAGTCTGCAAAGCCACTGATGAACCACTGAGCTATGTCCCCTCCACACATTACTGTTTTGATATTTTCTAATAGTCTTATGTTTTTAGGCTTTTAAAAAATATTATGTAATGTCATTTCAACATTAAGTAATCTTTTAAAAAGCGATTTAGGGCTGGAGAAGTAGTTCAGTTAGCAGAGTGCTTGCCTAGCATGTGTGAAGGTCTGGATTTGATCCTTAGTATCACATAAAACCAGGGGAATTTAGAAGGTAGATGTACGAGGACCAGAGATTCAAGGACATCCTCTGCTACACAGTAGATTTGAGGCCAACCTGGGCTACATGAGACTTGGTCTTTTTTTTTTCTTTTTCTTTTTTCAAGGCAAAGTTTCTCTGTGTTGCCTTGACTATCCTGGAACTTACTCTGTAGACCAGTCTGGCCTGGGATTCACAGAGATCAGCCTGCCTCTGCCTCCTGAGCGCTGGGATTAAGGGTGTGTGTCACCACAACCTGATGGAGACTTGGTCTTAAAACCAAAGTAAAACACAAACAAAACCAAACCCAAAATCAAACAATGCACAACTCCACGATGATTTAAAATAATGCTTACCCTGTGATTATGGGGTCCCATAATTAATTTAGCCATTGCTATATTTTTAGATTTTAATGTTTCCAATTTTGATTAAAACAAATTATGCGAAGATTTTGAATTTAATTTTTTGTTATGTGTTTTTGAGTATTTCATTTGGTCAGTTACTGGTGAGGGTAAATATTCTTATTCCTTTCCTCCCTCCCTCCCTCCCTCCCTCCCTCCCTCCCTCCCTCCCTCCCTCCCTCCCTCCTTCCCTCCCTCCCTCCCTCCCTCCCTCCCTCCCTCTCTTCCTCCCTCCCTCTCTTTCTTTCTTTTGAAACAGTGTTTGAATACTTGCCTTGAATATGCAAGGCCCTAGTCCCACAACAAACAAGCAAACAAACAGATGCATCTTGCTTCCTGGAAGAGGGTGCCCAGGGGCTGACCCACTTAGACACACAAACACTTCAGAACACCTCCACCACCACAGACAGCTCTGTTGGACAACACTGGCTGAGACTGAAGGCCAGGCTCCCAGGTCAGCGAACTTTGTACCCAGTCTGACCTGTCTCCTCCTGGCTCCTCCAAGGGCCGGTATCAGAGCTGTATAAATCCAGTGCCACTAGGTGGCGTCAAGGAGGCAGCCCCCAAACTGGGAGCTCTCACAGAGCCCCTACCTCCTGGGGCCTGGGACAGGTGCAGATAGCTGTCACCTTAGGAGGGTCCCAATCTTTGACCAGCATACAACTTTAGTGTGACATGTCAGAGTCCTAGTATATCCTGAATACACACGCTTGGATATACATTCAGACCTGACCACGGGAGGTCACATACGCAAAAACACTCCTAATGCCACCTCCCAGTACAACCTGGACAAAACCAGCTGTGACTTCTCAGTCTGGCCATGTTTCTTCCTTCTGTCCCCACTAATCCTAGATTGTGGCTTCTCTCATTCTTCCCGTTTTTCTCTCCCCCTCCCATATTATTTAAATTTTGAGACAGTGTTTCACTTTGTAGCTCAGGCTGGCCTTAAACTTGTGGTGATCCCTCTCTCCCAGCTCTTGAGTACTGGTGCGTTACCACACCCAACTATGAGGCATATTTTTTCTCTTCCTTTCTTTTCTTCTTTTTCTTTTTTTTCTTTTTTCTTTCTTTTTTTTTTTTATTCTGGAAATTGAACCCAGCACCTCCCACATGCTAGGCAAGTGTTTGACCACTGAGCTTTCATCTCCAGCCCCCCTCACCTAAAATGGAAGAAGCCACATCTCTGGGAGAATGAACTTGCCCTGGTCTCATGATTGCCCCAAGCTGGAGCTGGGGTTCCGTGGGTTTTCTGCCTCTGTATTCTGTTACTGACCCCCCTTTGCTTGGAAGGCCTGTGTGGTTGCTCTCAGACACACTGTTGTGGGAAGAACAGGCTTGAAATGCGCATATGCAGGCGTTACCAAGGCTGCTGGGCCTACAGAGACTGGATGCAGACCCTGGATGAGGGACACGTGGGAAATGGACTGAAATAAAGTGATGGTTGCAGCTTGCATGGGATGTGAAAAATCTCCAGGTCATGTGTATAGTGCCGTATATGGATGGGGGCAGTTATCCTGGGTCCAGAACATTTGAGTGTTCTGAGGACAGAAGGCAGGGTGGTGTACCTGGTTCGTGTACCTGGCCTCTGACCCTTGGTTGGAACCCAGAGTTCCAAGTGTTCCTAGGGACACACCCCCACTTGCCCTTGGGACCATACTAGTTTCCAGTCTAGAGAGTAGGAGGGCTGTGTTCACAGAGGGTGTGTCCTGTGTCATCTGTGGACTTAGGACTAACTCACTGGAAGGGACGGCATCAGCCCGGCCGTGCCAAAGAAGCCTCAAGGCTTTACTCTCATGGTGGGAGCTCAGGAATTTGCTAGAATTCTAATCCACTTGAAAACCATCTTGCTAGGGCTGGAAAGATGGCTCAGTGGTTAAGAGCATTGCCTGTTCTTCCAAAGGTCCTGAGTTCAATTCCCGGCAACCACATGGTGGCTCACAACCATCTGTAAGGAGGTCTGGTGCCCTCTTCTGGCCTGCAGACATGCACACAGACAGAATATTGTATACATAATAAATAAATAAATAAATAAATAAATGAAAACCATCTTGCTGGACTGGAGAGACAGTTCAGCAGTTTAGAGTAAGAGCTGCTCTCCTAGAGGACCTGGGTTCAGTTCCCAGCACCCTCCTTAAGTATCTCACAACCATCTGGACTCCTTAGGGACCAGGCATGTGCTACATGATGATCAAACACTCATTTGCCTTGAAAATTCTCTCTCTCTCTCTCTCTCTCTCTCTCTCTCTCTCTCTCTCTCTCTCTCTCTGTGTGTGTGTGTGTGTGTGTGTGTGTGTGAGAGAGAGAGAGAGAGAGAGAGAGAGAGAGAGAGGAACCAAAGCCTTTGTCTTTTGGTTATTCTCCATCTGTTCTCGGTCCCCATGAGTGTTGAGTATGTATCACCATCTGCAGGAAAGGGTCCTGGGGATACAGACGATGTGGCCTTTAGTGCTCAGGGACCTGGGCCTGCACACCTTTCTCTGTGTTCCTGGTGCAGGATGTGCAGCTCACACAAACCCAGTCTAAGTGGAAGGAGATGGCAGCGGCCATTCTTCTGAGTGGCCGTGTGATCAGTGAGGCAGCTGGAGAGGGCAGAGACAACCTTGCTCAAGATAACCTTGAGCAAACAGAATGGAGACACAGTGGAAATGAAGAGGAAATAGCACACCTGTCAGCAGCAAGGAGGAAGATAACCCGGGGAAGTGGGCCGAGGCACTGTTGGTTCTGAAGGAAACACCCAGAATCTTCCAGAGGTGTCTCTGTCTAGTGTCTAGTTCCATTAAAAACTTACCACACCACCTTCCCTTCCAAACCCAGGCTTCAGAGCTGGACACATGCCTACGAGCCTAGTACCCAGGAGACTGGGCAGGAGGGTTGCCATAAATCTAAGGCCAGCCTGGGCTGCCATGAGTTTAAGTCCAGCCTGGGCTACAGTATGAGTAGTACTGTACATAATAAGACCCCGACTCAAAAAACGATCAGAAAGAGAAACAGAAAAGAGGCAAGCAATATTCTTGTTAGTGTACAGCCTGCCTCCCCATGCTGCTCTCTAAGTAGACCTGTGTTCTCCTGAAAACCAACCAAACAAAACAAAAACCTTAGGCTTGTCAGTAGCATCTCTTCCACGGGTTCTGGCTGGATCATTTTCTGCTCAAGGTTTGGGGAGGAGGAAAGGAGCAAAAGAAACTTGGCTGTGTTATCTGGGTCAGAGTTGGAGCTGAGAAAGCAAGCACACCAGGGTTCTGTGTCTGTGACGGAGCTGTCAAAATCAAGGTCAGAGACGGAGGAATGTGGGCTGTCCATTATCTCATGAATATTCATTGGGCGCCTACTTTAAGCGTGCCCAGCTTTAGGGGCTGGGATTCCTTTGTTGAATCCTGGCTCTGCTACTCATTGCTGAGGTCACAGAGGTGGGGGGGTGGGGAGGTGGGTGGGGGATGGGTGGGGGAGGTGGGGTGGGTGGGTGGGTGGTTGGGGGAGGCAAAGCCCTGACCTCCTCACCCTGAAGGCGAAGAAGTCTTTGTCTGGCTGGGCTGTTTAGGGTGAAATGTGATAACCCACGCAAGGTGCTAGAAAGGCACTTTGCTGAGGACCAGCCCTAACACAGGAGATAAAGACAGTCAGAGGCGAACAGTCTGGTCTCAGTCACCCCAAAGCATGAAGGACACAGAAGTGGAAACTTCCTCCTGGAGAGACAGCATGGGGCAGCCCAAAGGGAATCCTCTGGGAGTTTGAAACTGAGAGAACATCCAGGACAGGGGTCAGGTAGTGTGAGAAGCTGTTTCCAAGGCAGTGATCCAAGCCCCAGAACCCAGTGGCAGCATGTGGAAGGGTGTCTGCAAGAATATTCAAGGGAGTCTGGATGTGGTGCTGAGGAGGTGATAGGCATCCTGGAGGGGTGAATGGGCAGCCTCCCGTTTCCCTGGTAATCAGCACAGTAGCTTTGAGCATCCTGGGGATGGATTAGGGAGGGAAAGGCACCCTGGCTGTGTTGCTGAGGAGGGTGCGGCCGAACCTCATGATGACCTGGGCTGGAGGCAACACTAGTGCTCTGTAAAGGGGGAGTTGTCTGAGGGGTCCCCCTAGAGTGTGGAAGGAGCGTTGTGGGAACTGGGGAATTTGCAAAGCAGGTTTGTTGTGTGTGTGGAGGCAAGCCAGTGTGCACAGGACTACAACACCCTTGACAAAGAAGGTGGTGGGTGTGAGAGCTGCAGTTCATCCCCGTGGCGTTTGAAGTTGGCTCCCTGAGCTCAGGATGGCTCAGCAGGATGAATGCTACGTCTTACACCCAGCAACACTTGGTGGTCCAAGTTTATTGAGCGTAGTTTCCCAAACAGACAAATCACACACTGACAGGCTTTGTGGTATTTTCTAGTGGTGAGAGACAGAGCCCATGTGGTTCCAGACGATGCCCAGTGGGAAGGAAACAGCAGTGGCTTTGTGAGGATAGGGGCAGGGGCTTCTAATTTATTTATTTGTGTGTGTGTGTGTGCGCACGCGCGTGTTTGTGTGTGTATAGACAGGGCCTCATGTTGCCTTGCCAAATCTCAGGCTTGCTATGTATTCAAGGATAATCTTGAACTCCTATCCTCCTTCCAAATGCTGGGGTTATAAGTGCGTGTTGCCATGGCAGCCCTGGGGTTAAGTTAGATGAGTGGTCAGCAACAACCTCTTCACAGAAGTGACATTTGAGAGGATGAGGCTCAAAGGACGGTGCGTGAGGATATCTGTGGGGAAGGGGCCTCCCGGGCCCTGGGAACAGGGTGAGGTAGACCACTCTGGTGGTGGTGGTCAGGCTGGACAGTTCCCCTTCCTGCCAGAAGGTGGCAGCTTTGTTCTAGGACTGCCTGCTCACTTGGTGGCCAGCTGGGGATGTCTAGAACTAGTCAGATTGGTGAGCAGGGACCCGAGTTGTCTGTCATATTACTCCGTCTTTGAGAAGTGATCAGTATGAGTGTTCTGGCTATGGCAGATGAGCGCCTCACCGAGCTTGTTTGCAATACTCCTTGCCCTGCACCCCCCAACCCCAGTATCTGTCTTTGCTTCTCTGCTTCTTTACCCTGCTCCCCACCCTCTCTCTGCTCTCTCTCCATTGCTCCCGGTGCAGCTGGCTTCCATCTCAAAGATAATTACTTGCTTTCTCGTGCCGCTCAGATGACGGGGACTGTTCTCACCCCAGTGCCTGGTCCTCCTCCCAGTGGCTTCAGTTCCCTGTGAAAGCCTCAGGCTGACTGAAGCTATGGTCCCTCCCCATCTGAGAACACCCACTTCCCTTCCACCCTCTGCCACACACAGCTCTCCTCCTGCACTCCAGCAAGTTCTTGTCTTTGACTGGGGCGGCCAGAGCTGGTGCTGGAAGGGGAGACCCGCACAGCAAGCAGGCACATGGGTACTAACGTGAGGGGCCATTTCCATCCACAGAGATAAAGGTTCTCTGTCCTATGCTCTTTGATTTTTTTCCTCTCTTTCTTTTGGAACATTGAACCCAGGACCTCACCCGTGCTAAGTGCATGCTCTATCATCCATGAACTTCCAGTGGAGACTAAACTGGCGAGATCCTGGTGCCAGCCAGGCTGCAGGCTGAGGAGGCCTGGGCTTTGGTCTGTGAATTGCACCGTGGTGGTTAAGAGGCTAATTTACTGTGGTTTGATTAAGACCAGTGGACTAGTGACATGTGGTCTGGGGTTCTCATTTTACAGTGCTGGGCAACTGCAGCCAGCCACAGTTCCATGGCCTGAAGGACTGGCCCTGGGCATTTATAATGTGTTGCTGAACAGAGTTATGCAGGCTCACAGCAGTTCAGCCTTCACAGTGTTGACTGGGCTGTAACCCCATCCTCAGCTGAGAAGCCTCTGCATTTTATTTTATTGTGGTAAGAACACTTAACAGGAGGTTCACCCTCTTAATGATATCCAAGTACACTCACTACCTATTATTCTTGACTATGAGCTTCTTTTCTTTAATGTGTGAGAGGGGTATGGGTTTATATGTATGTGTGTGTATGTGTGTGCGCGTGTGCCTCATGCGTGTTAGGTGGAGGCCGGAGGTCAACCTTGGATGTTGATACTGAAGAGCTGTCTATCTCAACTTAAAAAAAAAAAAAAGATTTACTTTTGAATTTTATGTGTGTTTTGCCTGCATGTATACCTGTGCACCACATTCGTGCAGTGCCTGTATAGGCCAGAAGAGGGCATCAGATCCCCTGGAACTGTAGTTACAGACTGCTTGGGAGTGTGTGTTGCTCAGAGCCAAAATTGGGAATTCAGCAGCCGGTGCTCTTAACAGCTGAGAGTCCCACCTTGATTTTTTTCTTTTTTGTTTTTTCGAGTCAGGGTTTCTCTGTGTAGCCCTGGCTGTCCTGGAACTCACTCTGTAGACCATGCTGGCTTCTAACTCGCGTGCCTCTGCCTCCTGAATGCTGGGATTAAAAGCATACACCACCACACCTGGCCCCACCTTGATTTTTTTAAAGACAGGGTCTTTCATTGGAACCTGGAACTTGCCGGTTATGCTAGGTGGCTAGCTTGTGAGCTCCTGGGATTCACCTGTTTCTGCATCTCCCTTCTGGATTCCAAATGTGCACCACTGCGTCTGACTTTCTGTGTGGGTGCTGGGGATTGAACTCAGGTCCTAGTGTAAATTAATTTATTATTATTAGTGTGTATGTATGTATGCAAGTGTGCTGTATGTGAGCACATGCAGGCATGCTCACCTGTGCTGGGGTGTTTGGGAGTCTGTCATTGGTCTTCTTTGCTGAGACAGGGTCTGTCATTGGCCTTGTTTCTTGAGACAGGGTCTGTCATTGGCCTTGTTTGTTGAGATAGGGTCTCTCATTGGCCTGGAGCTTGCTGATTGAGCTACACTAGTTGGTCAGAGACCTCCCAGGATCTGTCTGTCCCCAACCCCCAGTGCTGGGTTTTCAGAACAAGTTGCCGTGCCTGGTTTTCATGCAAGCACCTTATGTACCGAGCCATCTCCCCAGTCGACATACAAACCAGCCGGCACATGGCCTTCACTCTGAACTGAACTGGAATTCGGAGGGCTGTGCACCCTTCCTCATGGATAGTGGCTGGAAACCCTGCAGGTCGGTGGGTTTCACCTGGGCGTCACTCACCCTGTGCATCTGAATGATGGCAGCTTGCCCCACATTGCCTGGTCCTGAGATCAGGTTTGACTGTACGTGAGGGACTGGCGGGGAGCAGCCTCACGCAGCCTCACGCAGCCTCACGCAGCCTGTCTCCAATCATGGTAAATGAACTGACCCTCTAACACTGAGCATTTTGGTCACTTTGTGTTTCTCACCCCCAGAAACACCCCTGCAATAGCCATTGCGGGGCTTTTGACATGAACTTATTTCCACAAGGACATGTGCTGGGCATGAAAGAACTGGCCTAAAGAATTTGGATTTATGTCTTTAAGATTACTGCTAAATATATCCACAATGCCATTGAGAACACGGTCATCATGCTGACTGGGCTGTTTATTTATTTATAACTTACTTTGAACCGTGGGATGTATTTATATGGTTGAAACCCAAAGTGATATAAAGATAGATGTGGTGGGAGGCCTCGCTTTAGTCTAGTCAGCCCCGCCTCTCCCTTCGTAAGCTCATTTATGAGGCCGTTCCCAGCACATATTGGTATGAAATATGAATATACATTCTTCTTAGCTCTCTTTCCTACATACAGGAAGTGGTACACACAGTACAGTTTTACATTTTGGACAGGAATGCGGCTTGAGGATTTTCTCACATCTGTCCACTCACAGTTGCATTTGCCCCTCCCCGACACCCAGTTGCCCCTCCCCCACACCCCCAGCTTGCTTTTGAGACCACCATGTAGTATTTCCCTTTAAGTGAATTTACTTTTAGAGGGTCTGAACTCGGGGTCTCATGCATGTTAAGTAAGTGCCTTACCATGGAGTCGTCCCTCCCCTGAGACTTGAGAATGCCTTTAAGAAATTCAACTTGACATTATGGAAGTTGTAGAAAAATGTGTCCATTTAGGCATTCACGCAAGATACAGACGGTGCTACGTTGGATATGGCCTCGCAGGCAGGAAAAGAGAGACAAAGAAGTGGCCTTTGGGAGCTGATGATGGCTTGAAGCCATGAGTTCAGATGGGAATGTGCAGCATATCTACACCCTCCTCTAAAACACCTCCATTTTCCTCGAAAAGAAGCAAGACACTAGAAGCAAGGTGTCCTATGGCCTTCGTGGCCAGGTGTGTCATCCCTTTCCCAGGGGAGTCACTGCTCCGTGTTTGCTATATATTTTCCCGGTTGTCTTTGAACTCTTGGAGTTTCTCCTGGCTGTGGTTGTCCAGATGTGCACAGTCCTTTTGGAAGTCAGATGAGTTCTGGCTTCCGAAGTGCTTACACCCCTTGGGGATCTTTGCAGCTGTCTCGGCAGATGAATCATAGCGTCCACGGAGTTCCAGAGAGGTAGCTAAAGAGCAGGTTGTGGGGGCAATGCATGGGCTCCCTGGCCTAGTTCAGAGGGGCTAGACCTCTGCCTAGCCCTAGCTTTGCATCCTGTCATAGTCCTAAACACCCACGTCCATCTCAAGGGCCCTCTTGAAAGCCACAGCTTGAAGCCTAAGTATATTCCCTTTGTGAACTGAAGCCAGTTGACCAGTTCTCACTAGGTTGGTCCAGAGGTGTCACCTGTCTATCTCAAAACCCAGGGTCAAGTTCCAATAACTGGATCAATAACAGGCCTAGAATAAAAGGGGGTAACCTTGGGCTCAGCTTTTGTCCCTGGCTCCTTAAGGTATAGCTCTGGGACAGAGGTGGTGCTGCCCCTCCTGTCCCAGTGCTCTCTGCATACCTTTCTGCTAGGCTGTAGACCTCACGCCTGCTCCTGTGTGCATGTCTGATCCTTTGCAGGAACATTCATGCAAGTGAAGATTTAAGGGTAAGTACAAACAAGGAAAATGCACTTTATTTTATTCTTTTGGTTTTATAAGACAAGGTATTGCCGTGTAGCACAGGCTGGCCTGGAACACATAATCCTACTGCCTCAGCCTCCTGAGTGCTGGTATGAGCCTTTTTGTTAGATTAAAAAAAAAACTTGTATGTGTTATGTGCATGTGTGTTTTTGTGTGTATGCAGGTACCATGTGTGTATGCATATGGAGTCCAGAGAGTGCCTGGTCTCACCTTCTTCTTCTTCTTCTTCTTCTTCTTCTTCTTCTTCTTCTTCTTCTTCTTCTTCTTCTTCTTCTTCTTCTTCTTCTTCTTCCTCCTCCTCCTCCTCCTCCTCCTCCTCCTCCTCCTCCTCCTCCTCCTCCTCCTCCTCCTCCTCCTCCTCCTCCTCCTCCTCCTCCTCCTCCTCTTCTTCTTCTTCTTCTTCTTCTTCTTCTTCTTCTTCTTCTTCTTCTTCTTCTTCTTCTTCTTCTTCTTCCTTTTTGAGTCATGTTTTCTCTGCATAGCCCTGGCTGTCCTAGAACTAGCTATGTAGACCAGACTGGGTATGAACTCAGAGAGATCCTCCTGCTTCAGTCTCCGGAGTACTGAGATTAAAGACCTGAGCCACCATACCTGGCTTCCATCTTATTCTTTGAAACAGGGTCTCTCATTGAATCTGGAATTTGTGACTTTGGCTAGACTTTCTGGTAGCAAGCTTCAGACTAGTTCCAGTCATTTCTGCCTCTCCCACATGGGGATTACATGCTGCATGCCCAGCATGGGCTCCAAATTCGGGCTCTTGGCTAGGTGTGTTGGTGTACATCATTAATCCTAGCACTTGGGAGGCAGAGGCAGGAGAATCTTTAAATTCAAGGCCAGCCTGGTCTACATAAAGAATTCCAGGCAAGCCAGAGCTATGTAGTGAGACCTTGTGTCAAAAACAAAAACAAACCAACAAAACCACCCAACCAAGCAAAAAACATAAAAACCAAACAAAAGCAGACCCTCATGCTTGTAGAGCAAGTACTTTATCAACTGGGCCATCTCCCGATCCTGATTTTTTTTTTTTTTTTTTTTTTTTTTTGATTTTCGAGACAGGGTTTCTCTGTAGCTTTTTGGTTCCTGTCCTGGAACTAGCTGGAACTAGACCAGGATGGCCTCGAACTCACAGAGATCCGCCTGCCTCTGCCTCCCGAGTGCTGGGATTAAAGGCGTACACCACCACCACCCTGCGATTTTTTTTAAAGACAGAGTTTCTCTGTGTAGCTCTAGCTATTCTGGAACTCACTTTGTAGAACAGCCTGAGCTTGAACTCACAGAGCTCCACCTGCCTCTGCCCCTGATGGCTGGGGCTTGTTTGTGTTTAGGGGGCAGATTTTGCTGCACAGCCCAGGCCCACCTTGAACTCATATTCTCCAGCTTTAGCCTTCTCAGTGCTAGGATTCCAGGTGTGCACCTCTAAGGCTACCTGAGATCCTACTCTTGTTTTATTCATGGAGACAGAGTTGTGCCCTTGCTACCTCCTTCAGGTTGGCCTGAGAATGCTCTGTGTTCTGTCTCTGGCTTTTGACTTGTGGGTGCTTTGATGCATCTATCTGTGCTTGGGGTTGGGGAAGCTGTTCTGGGGGCCCTTCCTGGGCATATTTATCCAGGGTCCCCTTGGGGGCATACTCACCTCACTGAGCAAGGGTATGGTCTTCCCCACATATTTTGTTCTCTGATGTGCTGCCCCTTGGGCAGAGGCCTGGTAAACCTAACTCACATTGGCTTAGGGAAAACATTCCAAAGGAAAAATGATATCCAAGACAATGCTCTACTCTTGAAACAGATAAGTGGAAGAGATCCAGCTCCAGGAATGACTTGAACCAGTTTGGGGCCATAAAATCATCAGAATGCCCCCCCCCTCCACTTATTTGAGCAATGGTCTCACGTATCCCAGGCTGACCTCAGACTTAATATGCACCTAAAGATGACCTGGAACTTTTGATTCTCCTGCCTCTACCTCTTTAGTGCTGGAATTACAGGTGTGAGCTTCCATACCTAGTATGTGAGATGCTTGGGATCAAAGCCAGGGCTTCAAGCATGCTTGCTATCCTGCACAGGAGAAAGACCTTGTTGGTTTTAGTTTGCTCTGCTGTAGGTGGGGGCGCCTACAAGGTGACTCTCCTGCTTCAGAATAGGCAGAAGCTGCTCTTGGAGCTGCACTTGGTCCGTTGGGTTGGAGATCTGTGCTGGCCTGAGGACCCAGGAGGATGTGTCACGTGATCTCTGAGTGACTGACTGTGGGAGGGGCAGCACACTGTCCGGCAGAGCCCTTTATCTGTTTTCTGAGCTCTGGATGAGAAAGAGAAAAGGGAGCCAGCTGAGCGGAGGCAACCACGTGCAAATTGGAGAGGTGACAGCAGGGTGGCGCTGTCTGACACTGAGGGCCAGGAAGTTATTTATTCCAATTTGACCTTGTGAAGCAGGGCCCATCTCTTCTTAACACCTTCCCAAACAACACTGGCAAACTTCCCTCCTCCTCCCTCCTTTTTGATCTAGTTTTTAAAATTAAATTTTGAGACAGGTTCTCAATAAATTGCCCAAGTTGGTCTTGAACTCACTTTGTAGCCCAAACAGTTTTTGAGTTTATGATCCCACTGCCTCAGCCTTGTGAATGTCTGGGGTTTAGGCCTGTGCCATAGAACCTGTCGTAATTTCCTTCTATCTCCTCCAGGTTCATGTGTGATCATACGTGCATGAACACGAATGTGTGGAGGCTAGAGGTATCTTTCTTTCTCAAGCACTGTCCATCTATAGTCTTTAATTTTAGAGAGGCTCTCACTATATAGCTCTGGCTGGCCCGGGGCTTACTCTGGAGACCAGGCTGGCTTTGAAATTTGAAATCACAGAGGTCCACTTGCTTCTGCACCACCATGTCTTACGATATTTCTCTCTCTCTCTCTCTTTTTTTTTTTTTTGGCAAGGATCTCACTGGGATCTGGAGATTGCTGGTTAGATTAAGCTGTCTAACTAGCTAGTTGTAGGGATTTTGTCTCTGCCTCCCCAGCACTGGACTTACACGTGCTCATCACCCTGTAGTTGCTGGGGATCAAACTTGGGGCCTTATGCTGTGGCTTACATGCTGCACACTTTACTGACTGAGTCATATCTCTGGTTCCTTTATCTCTCTTTCCAATAGAGAGCTGAGACGCAGGCGGGCCTTGGGCCGTGCTGTTTAGTTAGCCAGAATATAATAACATGGTTTAATTTTCATTATAGTTGCTATTTTAGTGCACTTAATTTTTCTGTAAATCTTAAACCCAGAAGATTGACACAACCACAGGGACCAGTGTGATGACTTCCTGGGGCCACAGCTGTCTCCTCTCCTGTCTCCATGTCTTGATCACACAGCATGTGGGCAGCTTCTAGAACAGGATGTGGAGGTTGGTCAGTGTTCTGCGCAGCAGCCTCTTAGATCTGTATTAGTGCCCCCCCCCGTGTATGTGTGAAGCCTGGAGAGATGGCTCAGTGGTTTAGAGCTCTTGCTGCTCTTGCAGAGGACCCAGGCTTGGTTCCCATCCATTACATGGTGGTTCCCATCCATTACATGGTGGCTCATAGTCATACACATACAAAAAAAAAATCTTAAAAAAAAAAAAAGCAAACCGGTGAGAAAAGAGTTTATTACATTTCTCAGGTTCAAGTCCGTCACGCCTGGAAACTGGAGCAGGAGCTCAGGGCAGGAACTGAAGCAGAGCTATGGAGGAGAGCTGCTTACTGGCTTGCTCCACACACTTTGCTCAGCCTAGCGGTGACATCAGCCACAGTGGGCTGCCCTCCCACATCACCATTAATCCAGAAAATGCCCCACAGACTTGCCTACAGGCCAGTCTGACAGAGACATTTTGTCAGTTGAGGTTCCCTCTTGCCAGGTGACTGTAGTTTGTGTCAAGTTCACACACACACACACACACACACACACACGCGCGCGCGCGCGCGCGCGCGCTAACCAAGGTCCAAGCCTTTCATTTCCCTATAGTGGAAGGTTAGGAAGTCAGTGAATGCTCTGTGTGGGGCCCTCCCACATGTGATACCTGGTTTACCCCACAACCCTGAGATTTCTCATTTTTTCTGCTAAGGGGAAGAGACCCAAGTAGACCAGCTGGTTAGCACCTGCTTGCCGAAGGGGCAGGGATTTGGTCTGCTACTTGTGACTGTGAAACAAATTAGT
This sequence comes from Chionomys nivalis, assembly GCF_950005125.1. Taxonomy (NCBI): domain Eukaryota; kingdom Metazoa; phylum Chordata; class Mammalia; order Rodentia; family Cricetidae; genus Chionomys; species Chionomys nivalis. The sequence goes on along the minus strand of NC_080092.1, from coordinate 55,336,570 downwards.
CCCGTTCCCCCCTGCCCACATTTCCCTCTTTCCTCTAGTGCTGGGGATAGAACTCAGGGCTGCCAGCTTGCTAGGCAAACACTCTTAACACTGAGACATATACTTAACTTTCTATTTTGCCAAAAAAAAAATCTTTAAAATAAGGTTCTACTCTGTAGAGTCCAGAGAAATATGCTATTTCTGAGCTAGCATCATGGCTCACACAAGAAATCTCAACACTTTGGGAAAACAGGAGCAAGAAGAGCCTGTATTCCAAGCCAGTTAGGGCTACATAGCAAAACCCTGCCTCAAAAAAAAAAAAAGCACGAAACAGAGTGAGGGCAGGTGCCTGTGACCCCAGCTCTTTGGAATGCGGAAGTAGGAGGATAGGAGTCCAAGACCAGATTCGGCTATCTACTGAGCTGAGGCCAGCCTGGGCTGTGTGAAACCCTCTCTCAAAATGAGAAAGGAAGCAAAAACAAACAGACAAGCCCCTGTCCCAAAACACCACCACCACCACAGCCCTCCGGGCACTCAACTGGCTGGATGTTTCCTGTGTTCCACCTCTGGTGCTGGTCGGCTGTACCCTTCCACTGCGTGTCCTGCTTTGGGGGCTCTGAGTGAAGCTCAGGCTGTTTCAGGTCCTGATTCTTTATGAAAAGCAAGGTTTTGCTTCCTCAGCATTGAGAAACTCCATTCTCATAACACATGTGGGGTCACATGAAGGTCGCTGCTGGCCTAGGCTGGGCACCGTCTTTAGACTCTTCCGCTGACAAAATGTAGGATGGATAGTGTACACAGAATTTGGTCACCAGTCCAGCTCCCCTCAATCTTGAAACAGATTTAATGTGTTCAAAAGAGATTTCAGCAAACTTGGGAACTTTTATTACCTTTGTGACCTGACTCATCCTTGTGACTCCATGTGATTGGACAGAAATTGTTTTGTTGCTTGTTTATTTGAGACAGGGTCTCACCACGTAGACCAGGCTGGTCTTGAACTCACAAAGATCTGTCGGCCTCTGCTTTCTAAGTGCTGGCGAGTGCTTATATATCTGGTTCTGGAGGGAAGATTTAAATGTCCTTCCTGCCTCTCTCTGTCTCTGTCTCTCTGTAGGGCTTCTACCAAGCAAATGGGCAACAGGCACACTAGGAAGCAGACTTAGCAAGTCTTACTGAGGTCTAAGCATTGTGGTCGGTCACATATGCAGTAAGACACAAAAAGGGACAAAATGACCCATGCAGAGCTCAGCAGAGCCATGGGAAACAGCGACTGGCGGCTTGTGTATGTGTACGGCAGGCACTGTGATCTTGCTGGGCAGATAACGTAACAGACACCTGTAGTCTCCGCCAGGTGTCAGGACCTCCCACCACTTTTCTTTTTGCATGGAAAGATCCCCCAAGCAGAAAGGGGTGTCAGAAAGAAAGTCGCTGCCTGTATCTGTCAGCAGAGGTTTGATGTTTTCCCAAAGACACTCTTGAAATAGCATCCCCCGCCCTCCCGCCACCGCATCTGTTTGTGGAGGTATTTTGCATTTTTGTGTGTAGCCCTTGAACCCTTTTGGTGATAGTGAGTGTGGGGTGGGTGGTACAGAGAATGAATGGAAGCAAAGACTGTCTGTGTGTGCGCGTGTGCACGCGTGCATGCGCGCGCGCACACACACACACACACACACACACACACGCCTGGGCTCAAAGTCAAAGGAAAGCAACCAGCAAGTACAGATTCCAAGAGTTCTTTGCAACGTGGGGAGGGGCAGTGAAGAAAGAACTAAAACCAGTTAACCCCGGGCTAACAAAGAGAGATCTTTGGTTACAGCACAAGCGATGCAGGTTAGACAACTGGAGGGAAGACCTGGGAAAGTAAGTTTGGAAGAAAATTACTCATGGCAGAGGCGCAGCTGCTTGGAGTGGGTCTCCATTCAGCCAGAGCGGGCAAAGCTCTGGGAGGCTGTGTCAGCACCAAAGACGAGCTTCGTGTTTGTCCTTTAGGCTGAGAGGACTTAATGTCAGGGTGCAAAGGATCTATCAACACATCAGTGAGTTCGAATCCGGAGTCTTTCGAGGAGGAAGCTTGTGATTTAGCAGAAGGGCTTTGATCCCACCCATGAATAAGGGACAACTTCCTCTTGGAAAGGAGTACCCAGTCCTGAGTTTCTTAGGGACCATGTGGAGAAGGAGAGTAGTTCAGACCACTGGGAAACAAGGTAGAGTCTAGCAGGGACTGGGAGGATGTAGTACCAGCCTGCGGACTTGCTGGCTATCTGTATCTGATGTGAGGCTTTTCTTTTTCTTTTTCTAGACTGGGTTTCTCTGTGTAACAGCCCTCCTGGCATTCACTATGTAGACCAGGTTGGCCTCGAACTCAGAGATCCTTCTGCCTCTGCCTCCTGAGTGCTGGGGTTAAAGGTGTGCACCACCACCCCCCATTATTTTTAAAGGTTTGTCTGTCTGTCTGTCTGTCTATTTATCTATCTATTTCTTGAGATTTATTTATTTTTGTTTTATGTGAATGTCTTGTCTGCATGTCTATCTGCACCATGTACATGCATTACCCTTAGAGACCAGAAGAGGGAGTCAGATCCCTTAACTGGAGTTACAGATAGTTGTGCTACCATGTGGATGTTAAGACCTGAACTCAGGCCTGCTGAAAGAGAAGCCATTTCTCCAGACCCTCTTCCCCTCCCCCCACTTTCTTTAAAGATAGGTATGTGGCCTAGTCTGGTGTCAAGTCGCTCACAAATTCAGTCATACTGTTATTTAATTGAAAAAAAAAAAACAACCCAGCATTTTCCTGTGTGTGAGAGAGCGAACATGCAATGTAAATGCAGGTAGAAGCCAGAGGTCAGTGTCTGCTGTCTTCTTCAATTACTTTCTAAACTGTCTTTTGAAACAGGGTCTCTCAAGAGACTCGGAACTCACTGACTGAGCTAAGCTTCCAGCCGGTGAGCTCCTGGGTCTCCTGCCTCTGTTCCTTGAGTTCGGGCTTACACTGATGTATCCTGCTGTATGGGTGCTGGTGATTCGAATTCAGGTCCTCATTCTTGTGTGGTAGACACTTGACTCACGGATGCACCTCCTCCCCATTGTTCTGGCCTTTGGTTTCATTTATCCCGGGATCTATGCGGCACCTCTATGCTTATTGTGATTCTATTCTGCTCTTTTTGAAGTAATGCTTATGCTCACTAACATGAGCAAATTGCAGTTCTGGGTTTTGGTCAAACTGCCGTTTTGTCCTCTCCTGATACAGAATAGTTTGGTCTGAAACCACAACCAATCAAAGTGCGGTGTGATGGAGTCCAGTTTCAAGGGCTACATCACAACACAACTCCAGCACCTAAGGGTCAGAGGGCTGGGCTTGAGAAGATTGCAACAGTCAGAGGAGCAGGGAGTTTTCATCTTCCAGAAAACTCAGAAGCCACACCCATAAAGTCTCCCCAGCATGGCTGCCTGAACAGGACTTGAACAAAGATGATGTCAGTAGGCATGCTGACTGGAAGGGGGCATGCTCACAGGCCTCAGCCTCACACAAAGAGCTACAGGTAACCAAGGAATCCTGAGGGCTAGAGAGACTGCACCCGAGGGAAGAGCACAACTATTGTTTGTCTAAAACCTAATGGTCAGCCCTAACAACATACACATACAAGTAACACGAACTGAGCAGGTTGTATTTATACATTTAGACACACACACACACACATACACACACCAGTAACAACAATTAAAGTAAAAGAAGCTGTGTATCTGGAAGAGAACAAAAGGAGGGTGGTGCATGGGAGGATTTGGAGAAAGGAAAAGGAGGAGAGAAATGAAGAAATTATATTAAAATCTCAAAAAGTTATTATAAAACAACTGCAATCCTCAAACAAGAAAATCTAATAACAACAGCCAATGAACAACCACAAACACCTTCCACAGCCAGAGGTGGTCACTGTTCTAACGTTATTTTGTGCCTTTGATTGTTTTAAAATTTCTTATTAATCGAATCTTTTTTTTTTTTTTTGGTTTTTCGAGACAGGGTTTCTCTGTGGTTTTGGAGCCTGTCCTGGAACTAGCTCTTGTAGACCAGGCTGGTCTCGAACTCACAGAGATCCGCCTGCCTCTGCCTCCCGAGTGCTGGGATTAAAGGCGTGCGCCCGGCCCTTATTAATCGAATCTTATAAATGGAGTGTGTGTGTGTCTTTGTACCTAGCATGATGATTTTGAACCCATGCACTTACACCTTTTGGGGTTTTGTTCCTTTGTGTTGCTGAGTGACATTTTATTGGGAGGATCAAAGTTTGTTGATTGACACATTTGCCATTTCCATATTTGACTATTTGGAATAAAGTTTGCTTTATATATTTTTCTTTCTTTTTTGGAGGGAAGATTTTTTGTTTGTTTTGTTTTTTGTTTTTGACTACTTTTTTTTTTTTTTTTGGAGACAGGGTTTCCTCTATATAATAGCCCTGGCTATCCTGGAACTCATTCCATAGATCAGGCTGGCCTCAAACCCACAGAGATCCACCCGCCTCTACCTCTTGAGTGCTGGGATTAAAGGCGTGCGCCACCACCGCTGGACTGCTTTATACATTTTCACGCAGTCTTTATGAAACCCATCCAGTGGTCATAGAATCCTTGCAGTGGACTTTGGATGACACTGTTGCAATCTTCATTTATGGGGTGGAAGAGACACAGTGATTCTAGTTCAGATGGGTCGTGTGTGGGGTCTGTTGATTCTCATGCTGAAGCGTCTTCATATCAAAGTTCTTTGGGGCTACTAAGTGCCGGCACAAATGGCCACTCACCTCGATGGCTCCCAGCCCACAACTGCACTTACTTTCCTAGAGCAGCTGATATTGATAAGGGCAATTTCGAGTCACCATAAAAAGGTTACATGCCTTTGGAAAGGACAGTACAACAAGACATTTAAAAGAAACGTCCAGCCAAGGTCGTTCCAGTAATAGCAAGCAAACAAACAAACACAAGGTCACATAAGTATAATTCCCCATCTCCAGACAGTGGCTGGGCGTGTGGAGTAGTGTATAAATAATACTTGTCTTAGAATTCGCTCTGTTCTTTCTGGAGCCAGGCAGAGAAGGTTTTTGGAGAATCTGCTGGTTCTTGTTTCGAAGGGTGTTGTTGCTAAGCAATGTTACTAATATTATGGAGAGACAGCCTCCCAGAGACTTGCCACTCAGCCCTGGAGACTTGTCTGGTTGCAAGTGACTTAGCAGCAGCTGAGAGTTTTGTGATCAGCAAGATGGGGGCCTGGGAAGCTTGGAAAGAAGGGTAGCATAGGCCACTTCGTCACACAAGCTCCTGGTTTTCTGGAATGATCTATGGAGAGCCTCTATGCTAAAAGGCACTGCTTCATGTTCATCAGAAACTGGGTATCCCAAAGAAACTCTTTCAGAGGCTGGGTGATGGTGCACACCTTTAATCCCAGCACTTGGGAGGCAGAGGCAGGCGGATCTCTGTGAGTTTGAGGCCAGCCTGGTCTACAGAGAGAGTTCCAGGACAGTCAAGGCTACACAGAGAAACCCTGTCTTGAAAAAAGAGAACAACAACAAAAAGAATCTCATTCAAATGTTTCCAGTTGGGGAAAAATCAGTCATGCAGCTTAGCAAAAATCCAAAAATCCACAAAGGAGGGAGGGAGAGAGGGAAAGCGTATGAATTGGAAATATCTTCAGACATTCAAGCGGTATTTTAAGCATTCTTGTCTTCCTTCTAAACACTCTTTCGCTAACTCCCCAAATAGATATCTGAAAAGTTCTGATTGAAATCACACCTTGAGTGCTTTCCCTAGATTCTGGGCACATAAGGGATGTGGAGGGCTGGGTGCCCAGCTGGAATGGGATCTGTGGGTTTCCTCTGTGTGGTTTCCTTCCCTTGGAGTTCAGAAATACCACAAGCTCTCCTAGACTCGGTTCCAAAAACTGCGCCGGCTTGGGGCGGGGCCTCTGCTTGTTGGGATGGTTTGCCCACTGGACGGCTGCTTCAGGGCTGTGTGACTCTGGGAGCCTTAGCCTGGGCGGCCGTTGTTCCTAAGGCTAGTTTGGACTCTTGCCGGTGGATGGCTTGCTTGCTGTAGCTGTCACTCTGGGTATGGGCCCTTTTAGGGGCCGCTTCCAGCTCTGGGAGGAGCCGTTAGCTGCCGAGAGGAGAGTTGGTGTGTTGGCAAAGACTCTTCCTCTCTCTCATTTCAAAATGGAAACTGCTCTCCCACCTCGAATGACCTTCTCAGTCTTTCCCTCTTCCCACCCTCCGTCTGCCTTCCTGTCTCCCTATTGAGCTCTTTTCCTCCTCTGATAGTGTAGCTAACCGCGCTGCCGTCCAGGAGGGGGCGCTGGTGTACTGCTAAGAAGGAAGTCAGTTCTGTTTATAGTGCACAGGTGTGAGGTCCCTGTCAAAGTGCGAGGTGCCAGAGGGAGGCCTAGGAGTGATTTCTCCAGCGTGACTGTACACCTACACACATGTCCCCCAACGTATTTTTTTTTAAAACTGTTTCTTTTCCTTTAAGGTTCGGTGATGCAGAAGATAGCTGGAGACTATTCCAGCAGAAAGGGAGGGGTATGGCATCTAGAGACATCTGGCCCTACCCTGGATCCAAAAGCTCCTGCTGCTTCAGGGCAGTGATAGCTCAAGGTGGGAGGGAGTGTCTTTCTGGCTTTCACGGGCTTCCTCAGTCGGTTTCCAGCCACAGGAACCCTTTTCTTCAGGACCAGGCATGCGTGTCTGTGCGTCTGAACTCGCTGGCCCTTTGAGTGGCAGCGCAGCTGTCTGTCTTCCGTTCATGATTAACTTGCTTGCTGCACTCCCCCTCCCAGGCCCCACAAGCCTTTGGGTTTTCCCTGCACTGAGGCAGAGACCCAGGCTGCCAGCTGCCTGGCACTTTGTTTTTGAGAACTGTGGGCTCTAGGGATGGTGAGTGAGTGTGCTACTGGGGGTAAGGATGGATGGGTGGGCCCCGCAGGAGACCCCTCCTGTGACTACGTCTATCTTCAGTGTCTTCATTCCCTCTGGCCTGAAAATGAGCAGTTTTCTTGGTCTACCCCAAAATGACCCGAGAACACCTCAGTCACTAATGTGAAAAATGTCCCCCTTCCACTTAGCTTTGGAGCCTGTCCTGGAACTAGCTCTGTAGACCAGGCTGGCCTTGAACTCACAGAGATCTGCCTGCCTCTGCCTCCGGAGTGCTAGGATCAAAGGTGTGTGCCACCACCCTCCGGCTTCACTTCTCTTTCAAAGTCTGATTTCTTCAACGACCTCATCTTTGGTTTGGTGCAAATGTCTGACTGACTCCTCACACTTACCTGTTTTTCTGAACGTGCACAATCAGTATGGAGGTAGACTTGAATAAGTCCATTTGTTTTTTTTTTTATCATATTTATAGCAATGCTTTTGCATCAGTAAAGAAGCAACTTGATGTGATGGAAACACATGTATAAGTAAATAATTGTGAAGGTGACACGGGAATGGCCGGGTCCTGGGGCTCGCTGTATGAGCCACACTGTTGGTCCGAAGAAGCATGTGGTGGCTCTTTGCAGTTAGCAATGACCTGTTTGGATAACAATGGCCCAATGATCGGCTTCCATTTCTGTCTCCCACCCATCTCTTGCATGGAGCTGGATTCATCTTGCTTACTAGATGCCCATGGTGCAGCAGACCCAGGAGAGATGGACATGCGGTCCCTGGCACTGCTTTCCTCGCCTTTTTGTGTTTCCTAGGTCCGTTACATGGGTCTGATGGGCTGTGGGTGATGAAACAGGCATTTATGGAGGAATCCTATTGCTGGCAGGCGTGGTGACAGGGTGGAAACAGGGCTCCACCGTTCATAGGAAGCATCGGCTCAGTGCTCCAGTGACTAGGGGCTAAAAGTTGCTGGTGTTTTGAAGATTTTTTTTTTCCATCGGGACTTTGAAGGAGTTGAGAAGACCTCAGATCCCCAAACAGGAATGAATACTGAAACCCACTTGATGGAGAGAGATTTTGCACCTTTGTCTCATGCCTTTGTACCTGCTGTGCACTTGACCTGAACTAACTCCCAGGCAGTGGGGGATGGGTGGAAACTGCTTCTACTGCTCACCAGCACCAGATGGACGTTCTAGTCAGACTGTGCTTTTCTCTGTGCATGGATAAAACATACCCTACGCTGGGCCGCCCTCCCTGCCACGTCCTGAAGCTGCCTGTCAACTAACCTGGAGGTCTAAGTGATCGCAGGGGATGCAGAGGCCCTGCACCCTGTCTGTGCTGGGGCTATTTCTGTTTCCCCATTTGAGAACACTCACTCTTTCTTTCCCCCAGGCAGATGCTAAAGTCACCCCCAGTGAAATCCTTGCAGCTGCCTAGCTGTCTACCCCATGGGTGGGGCCTGGGGGTCACTCCAGTCCGGTTATAAATAGACGTCCGTGACTGTGTCTCTGATCCCCCCCACCATTCAGGAGGGCCCAAGGCCATTGCTAATGGATGCTTCATAAATAGACCAGGTGCATTTTGGAGCCACCTTGGGGCTCCTTCTCTCTGCCCCAGCTCTAGTACTAAGTGGAGAGTGGAGAGTCCGGACAAAGCCCCGGAGTTCATTTGCAGCCCCCCTCCGCTCTCGGATACAGTCCTCTTCCCTGTCTGTATTTTATGTTTGCTCAAACACCAGACTGTGTAAAAAACAAGGGAAATTGCTAAGGGACCTCTTGGCCCCAACAGGGCTGTTTCCAAAGATGGGCTAATTGGCTTGTTTTAATTCCTTTCACCGACCCCCACCCCAATGCCTAATTCCTTTTCCCCAAGGAGGCAAGGCAGTTAGTTATGCTTCAAGGGCTAAGGGGCGCGGCGGGGGGGCGCTGGGAGGCCCCCGTAGCAAATGGAAGTAATCAAGGAGGAGGACTCTTGAGTGAAGCCCGTTGTTGTTAGGGCTCAGGCCACCGCCCCTTCCTTAACTAAGAGCTGTGACGTTTTGTGATCAAGTCAGGATGGAGCTTTCTCACAGTGTGCTGGAGATCTGAGGGTCGGACGCGGTGGGTGCGGGCGCAGGACTTGAGGCTCGCCGACTAACCTGGTACTCTAGGAGGAGGCAAGCCCGGGTGAAGTTGATCACCAACCCTATGTTGTTAAATTCCGAGGCCGGTCCTTCCAGCATCGCTCACAGCAATCTTTTCGCGGACTCGGAGTGGTGCTACAGGAGGTAGCGTCTTTCCTGATCGCTCTCCTCAAACCCCTCCCTCCCCATTCTTGACTGGTCTCGGGAGTATCCCAGTGACTATCCAGAGTGGGACCCTGTGGCTGGGGACGCAGGCGGTGACCGTACGCAAAGGCGGTTTATCTGGGAGAGTGACAGGGTGGTGGCGGACGCGCAGTTTTTTTCTCCGTGTGTTTTTTTTTTGTCCCCTGTTATAAAGCCAATGACAGCATCGGAGAAGTATCCTGAAGCGCCGGCCTGAGAGTGCGTCAGCCTGGGGAGGGAGCCTGAGGTGGCTGGAGGAGCTCAGGAGACAGGGACCAAACACTGGGCACGGTGACCAGTGCTCTCAGAGCAGTGTGCGAACTGCGATCTCGGGCGTCGAGCCCCGCAACTCCCAGCACTGTCGAGTCGCCGTGATCCGATTCCCTGCTCTCCTTAGGGTCGTGTCGCCTGCGCTCCCCGGGGTCCGGTTCCCTGCTCTCCAGAGTCCCGCCGCCTGAGTTCCCTAGGGTTGCTTCGCGCGGGTTGGGTCTCCAGTTTTACCCTGTCTCTGGCTGCTGGGGAGTCAGCAGCCCCGGCGCGGGAGGCGGAGCCGGGGCGGGGCCGGGGCGGGCGGTGCGTCGGAGCGGGAGCCCCGGAGCCGCTGGCCAACCGCGCCCCGAGCGAGCCTCGGAAATGCCCGCGCTGGGGGAGCGGACACCGGCCGCCCCGCGGGCCCCAGGGAGACGCTGAAGGTCGTCGGGAAGTGAGCGCCCAGTCACCTGACCCTCGGGCGCACCTAGGTGGGGCGGGGCCCATGCGAGGCGGGCGGCAAAGGCCGGGGCGCGGGCAGCGCGGAGCGCGCGGAGCCGGGGCGGCGGCGGGGACGCGCGGCGGGCGAGGGCGCGGCCGGGCACCGCCAGCGGCCTCGCCATGTCCCAGCCGGCCGGGAGGATGCATTGCCGAAAGGCGGGGATCCGAGCCGCCGTGGTGCTCATCGGACTCCTGCATAAATCTCGAAAGCAGAATAAAGAGAAAAGGTAAAGCTGGCATCATCCTGCTCCCCTGTCCTCCGCGCTTGCGATGAATTCCAGTTTTCTTTTGGGTAGACTTTTCTTTTTGACTCCCTTTGGATGGAAGAAAAAGGCTGGCTGGCTCAGATGGGACGCTAGCGGAGTCAGAGGGCTCCTAGACCTTGCCTTTGCAGATCGAGGTACCCATCCCAAAGCCTGCAGTGGGGAGAGTGTAGAGCTACTGGCTCAGCCCAAGCTTCTCTGCAACTTGGCTGAACCCTCAGCTGCCTGCCTGGCTCCGCGTGTTCTGCGCTTGGGTGCCGGCAAGGACCAAGTTTGGAGGTGGCTCAGCCCCTGCTTCCCCACCGTGTCTGTTTTTGGGTATTCCCTTCTTTGACTCTTTCTTGTCACTGCTCGCTCTCCTGTGTGCTCCCGGGCGTTAAAGATTGTTTTCTCAAGCTATTTCAGGGACACCCGGACATCTGTGTTGGGGAGGGGGGAACGTGTGGAACTGGTGTGTGTGTGTGTGTGTGTGTGTGTGTGTGTGTGTGTGTAGAGTCTGAGGCAGCTGCCTGGGCTCCAGCCTCCAGATGCAGACTTGACACCACTAAACCTCAGAGACCTGCTCTTGTAGGTTATTGCCATAACCTAACTTTTATGCTAGGGTTCTAGCAACCTAAAATACTGGAACCTACTGCCTGACTTCCAGGGGTCCTGCTTGAGGAGTTTTGGGGTGGGTAGTGCCGCACCTCCCCATACACCCCCACGGGTATTACCGTCACAGACACATAGGTGGTGACTGACTGTCTCTGGGGTGTTGAGCAGCAAAGAGGAGGGCTTTAAGAATATGGTCTAGGTCGTGTCTGGTTCTTCTTGTTCCCATTTCTCCAAAATGTGGATTAATGAGATGTTTCCCACAGCATAGGATGAGATGCCAGGGAAATGATTAAGGTGGTTGAGTATGAAGTAACATTGAGTCATTTGCTAAGAAAGTTCTTCCCAGTTCCCTACCACTCCACACGATTCCTTCAAAGGGAAAGCTTCAGCATGGTGGTAGTCTAGCCTCAAGATTATTTCCCCCCTTGTTGTTTGTTTGTTGGTTTTCTTGAGACAGGATTTCCCTGTGTAGCCTTGACTGTCCTGGAACTCACTCTGTGGTTTAGGCTGGCCTTGGCTTCACAGAGCTCCATCTTTCTCTGCCTCCTGAGGTGCCAGCACCAACCTGCTGGCCCCTTGCTTATGTTCCTTTTGTAATCCACGAGAGTGCTCTGGTTCTGGCTCTTGAAGTGGGAGAGAGGGTCTGCCTAGAGAGGAGATCGTTTTGTTTTCAGGAGTCCCTTCTAGTTATCATTAGTGGAACTTATATATTTCCATTTGTGGCAGTAACATAAGGTATCACTTAACTGTAGGCAATCCTGAGGATGTATTTGTTCAGTTGAAGCAGTTGTAATAAATATGTGTCAAGGATGGAGAGATGGCTCAGTGGTTAAAAGTATCTCCTGCTCTTTCAGAGAACCCCAGTTCAGTTCCTAGCACCCATGCGTGAGGAGGGTGAGGTGTGGAGGGTGTCTCACAGCTGCCTGGAAGTCTAGCTCCGGTGGGTCTGAAGCCTCTTTCTGGCCTCCCGGGGTGCCTTCACTCACATGTGCAACCCTCCAGCATAGACACGTACCTAAAAATAAAATAGAATCTTAAAAAAATAAGTGATACTGAATATGGCCAGTGAACTCTGGCTGTCTGACGTTGAGAACACAGGTGTTCGTTAGAAAGGCTGCTGGGAGACCCAGGAACCCAGTGCTCTGGGTCTGGAAGCTTTTTGCTTTTAGACCTTGATTTCCTTCCCTTTCCCACCTAATCTGTAGAGGAGACATGAATGGGCCATATGCTCCTGGCACAAGAAGGATGAATGGATGGTTGGTCTCAGGTTGTGCTTTGGGGAAAGAAAAGGAAAATGTGCTCCATAGAAAGGCAGGTTTAGCTGGGCTTGGCAGACAACGCCTGGGATACCACCTTGAAGGCTGAGGCTGGAGGTTCACAAGTTCAAGGCCAATCTGAGCTTCAGAGTGAATTCAGGACCAGGATGGACTGGGAGTATGACTCACTTAGTGGTCAAGCACTTTCCTAGCATGAGGCTCCATCCTAAGTACCAGGACGGGAGGGAAGGCTCCTGACCAAAGACCGACTATGTGATGAGCCTTGTCTCACCTATTGGCTATGAGGTGATGATACAGATTTCAGCCCCCTTGTGCTTCACGTGCTGCCTGCACACAGAGGGCTTGCTTAGGCTCAGGTGCTGTACTATGGGTGGGGATGTAGCTAAAAAAGCTATGTCTTCACCCACAGTATGGATGAAGGGGATGTGGTTTGAATGGCTCCCATCTATCACAGGCCCTGTGCCCTTGCCGACTAAGGAAAGATGTCTCGTGGTTACAACCCTACCAAGTAGTGGTCAAGGCCCACTGTGCAAGGCAGAGGAGGCAGAGGGATGGACATGGGTTGGGGGTACCCCATGAGGTAGCAGACAGGGCCCAGGGAGAGGTCTGCTGGGTTCAGGATGCCTGATGGTGATCTGCCCTTCTTGTCTGCCAGTCATGCAGACAGTAGTTGTCCCCGTCATCCTTGGCTTCATCTGATGCTTCTGTTGCTATAGCCTGATGCCTTTGGCCCTGCGCTTACCCTCCTCAGAGAGAGGATCAGTTTAATCTTGGTGTAAAGTAGCTTTGCTGTCTTCTCTTGCTTTATTCTGGAGTTTCTGTATCTTTAAGTGTCTGGAATCTGTGGCGCATACTATTGACCCCTGCTCTGCGGGTGCCCGCTGGCCACAGGGAATCTGGGGGCAGGTGGCAGCTGCTAGCTCTTGCTAAGCCTTCCCTAAACCCGTGCTGGGTGTTAAATCTGTGGAGTTCTTCCTTCCTTCCCTTCTCATCATGGGGTCAGCTCAGACTCAGGCTCCTCCCCATTCTTCCAGAGGCTCGATCCATCCATCGATTTTCCCAGCACCTCTAATTGACAGGCATATGCAGAGAACACTCTGGGCTCTTTGCCTTCGGGGCTGAAATGGTGATGTGTGACTGGCAGGGATGCTCTAGTGGTCCTTGTCATCCTCTTTCTATGCTGCTTGAAAATATTACACACAAAGGGGCTGATTGCTGTGCCCGGGAAGATGGCCTTGAGGCAGGTGTCCCAAAGGCAAGGGACCAGGAGCCTCCCAGGGTCTCTTGCTGGTCCTAAAGAGTTGTGCTCACAGCTCCAGTCCCAATTTACCCATTTTAGAAATGAGGATGGGCTTTGTCAGTCTTAAAGAATTATTACACTAATTTAGTGTGTGTGTGTGTGTGTGTATGTGTGCGTGCCCTGGAGTACGTATAGAATTCAGAGGACAACTTCCTAAGATCAGTCCTCCCCTTCTACCTTGTGGGTCTTGTGGCTAGAACTCAGGTCATTAATTAGTCTTGGTGGCCTCTGAGCTGTCTCACCAGCCCAGTTTCTCAGTCTTAGCAGATCTCTTCCAGAGTTTGGGACACCCTGGAGGTTCTCTCCCATTTTGGCTACCTGCAAGGTTCTGTCATAGGGAGTCTTTCCAAATCAGTACTGTGTTTGAGAGGAGCTTGAATCTGACATCTTCTCTGATACTGTAGCTTGAAATCCCAGCATAAGGAGTTCCTTTAACATGGGTTCATCGAGAAGAGCTTGGTAGATGAGGCAAGGCCCAGAGTATTTCTTCATAGCATTAGATGAGGGTGGCGGGAAGCTGGGCCCTGTCACACAGGCCTGTAATCCCAGCTGCTCAGGAAGTTGAGGCAGAAGAATCAAATGTTCAAAACCTGCCTGGGCTACGGAGTGAGTTCAAGACCAGCCTGGACAATTTAGTGAGACTCTGTCTGAAAACCAAGTAAGAATGGGATAGGGGATGCAGCTCGGTGGTAGGACACTTGCTCAGCATGTGTGCCGACGTGTGGGGGACTAGTTCAGCCCCCAGTATTAGGAAAAAAGTCGGTGGTGGGGAAGATGTAGTTTTGGGGGGACAGCGACACTTTGGTAGGAAGATGTATTAGCTAATGGCAGTTGTTCATAATTCAGATGTGGTGAAGTTGGTGTGGCCTCGGGTGTGACATTCTGAATCAGAAGGTAGTTAGCAATAAATGAAGCAAACAAAACAACAAACAGAGGGAGTTATTTTCGGAGCATTCCCATCCTGGAGATCCCAAGGAGGAAAACATGTCTTCTCTTGTCATTTAGCAAATGCTTGCTGGCAGGCAGTGGTGTGGGGCAGAGAATCTTCTGAGGGTAATTTCTCTTTGTGGAGTGCAACTTACAGGAGCATTTCTGTATGGGTTGTTAGAAAAAGCCTGCTTTTCCTTAGTTTTTATTTAAAAAAAAAATAACATAAAATCTTTTGGGCACGTTAAAGTACCAGGCCTATGACCTTGTGTGTGCTAGGCGAATGCTCTTATCATTGAACCACATTCCAGCCTTGAGGCCTTTCAGGAGTTCACAAAGGTACAGAGAAGTGTATGGTGTAGTAGCCAGTTCTGTGGTCATCAACCGATGGTCAGCCTTGGTTCATTCATTAGCCACCCCGCTTCCTCACAAAGATTATGTTTGAGCAAATCCAAGATATTAGATCACTTCCTTCTCCCATTTGCATTTTTTGAGACGGGTTTCAGTTTGTGTTTTAAAGATAAGTATCCTTAAAAAGTTATCAAACCTTTCCAAAGTCAGCAGTAAGCTCTTTAAAAAAGATTTATTTTTATTTATATGTATACGTGCATGTCTCTGTGTGGTCTGTGCACATGTGTGTGATTACCCATGGAGGCAAGAAGAGGGCTTCAGCTCCCTGGAGCTATAGTGGTCAGCAGCCTGCTGTGGCGAGGCTGGGATCTGAATCCACAGCCTCTGCTAGAGCAGCAAGTGCTCTGAATCACCAAGCCATCTTCTCAGCTCCACAGTAATTCCGTAATCTATCTAGTCATTATTCCAATTTCCCCAATTGTCATAAAAGGGTTTCTGAGTCAATATTCAGGCAATCAAGTGTGATGGGTGTACTTCTCAATCTGTGCAATTTCCTCTTCTAATTCTTTCTCTTTTCATTACAACTTGTTTATTGAAGGAATGAGCCCTCTCTGCCTCCTTTGTCTTTTTTTCTTATGCTCAGCAAGTGCTCTACCATGGAACCATACCTTAGCTTCTGAAGTTTCCCATAGTCAGGCCTCTGTGGTCAGAGACTCCTGGTGTTGTTTACCAAGCTCTTCCATCTGCCATGTCACCTGTAAGTTATCATGTAGGTCTAGACTAAAGGCTCTGTCAGGGGTGAGTTTGGCTCCTTTGTTTACTGCCATGATTGCATGATATACTGCTGAAGGTATTTGGTGTCTATTTTGGTGAGCTAGCAGCCATGATTGCTTTGTTCCTGGACTTTGCACCTGCTGCCCAAGAGGAGACTTGATTTGGAAACAGCCTTGTGAGCTAGCTGGCTGATGCAAAGTCTGAGGCTGTGCGGTGCCCAGGAGCCCAGGCCTCTCAGTCCTGGATTTCCAGAGCTGGAAGGGGTACAGGGTAGGAACCCATCTACTTACCAACGATGAGCACACGGAAGCTTGTTCTTGTCCTGGGAGGTAGCTGGGCTTCTGTTTCTGATGGGACAGTCTCCTGCTTCTTCACATCTGATGTCTGGATGCTACCTGCTTGATTGGCTGTCCTTGCTTTAAAGAACAAAGATCTCAGCCGATCTGTGGTGGCACACACCTTTAATCCCAGCACTCAGGAGGCAGAGGCGGGCGGATCTCTGTGAGTTCGGGGCCAGCCTAGTCTACGAGAGCTAGTTCCAGGACAGGCTCCAAAGCTACAGAGAAACCTGGTCTCGGAAAAACACCCAAAAAACCAAACCAAAACAAAAAACCAAAGATCTCCTTTTAACCAGTGTCCAGTGATTAATCTCTCTGGGAATTTGAGAGTCAGATCCTTGGAGTTTAATGGACAGAATCCAAGGCATAAATGAATTGATTTGATTTCTCTTGAACTACTGTTTGTTTTTGAGATAGAGTTGCACTCTGTAGCCCAGGGTTATCTGAAATCTCAATCCTCCTGCCTTAGGCTTTTGAGTATTGGGTTTGGGGTATGCACTACCTCTACAGGTTCGGGATATTAGTTTACTGCTCTATTTGGTGTTCTTGCTTTTAGCTCTTATCTAGAGTTTGAAAGAGTCACATAAAATCAAGCCTTTTACCCATAGAGAAAGGCTCTGCTTTTTCTCCGGTTCTTCATTCTATCTCAGAGGAAAGTCAACAATGGTCTTACCTCCTCCTGCCTCCTACCATGCCCCATGATCCCCTTTCTGCCACAGAGTTCTCCCTTCTGTCCCTGGAACTTGTCAGTATGTTCTTGCCCCAGGCCCCTTGCACCTGCTGTTTGTGACTTAATTGGCTGTTGCTTCCTTCCCTGGACTCTTAACCCCTGCCCCACCCCCTCCAAAGCTCCCAAGGCCAGGCAATCTAAACCACTCACTTCAGTTGCCCTTGCTTTCCTGTGATCGTTTCATTGTGCTTATGTGAGCTGACACCCAGTTTATACAATAACTATGATAGCTACTGCTCTCTCCAGGCTGGGAATGGAGACCATTGGCCTCACTTGTGACCCTGCTGAATCTCCATTGCCCAGAGTAGGAGGTGTGCGGTGGGATACTTCTTTAATGGGTAGAACGAGGCTTGAGAGGCTGTGGCTTCCCCAAGTAAAACGTACTTTGTTGCCTGTGTCCCCAGCTGCCCATCAATGTTGCATTGCTTCTCTGAGGCAGGTTTCAAGGTGCTCCTTTCTCATTTTGGTCATTCTGTGTGACCTCAGGTAGAAAGGCAAAGATGGGTCACTCTTGCTCATCTTCTCATAATTCCTTCGACCCCTTCCCTGCCTGTGCATGATACTGAGACCCATGGGTACGAAGAGCTGGGTTCAGCCCCAACTGTCTCTAGGCTAGGCAGGGCACCAGGGCTGTCCTGGGCCCTGGATTCCTAGATCTCTCCTCCTCGAGCTACTGCCTGAGAGGCAAAAGCAGACTCCCTTCACTATGGCAGAGGGGCCAGTGGGCGTCTGAATTAGTGAACAATTGCCATTAGCTAATACATCTTTCTCTCTAAATACAGTTTTATGTCTCTGGAGTCCACAGGAGCACAGATGGCTGCCTACCATGGTGTTGCCAAATAGAGGGCTTGCTAGGCCTGCTTGGTTCGACCAACAAGAATCACTTCTGTGCACACGAGAACTGCCCAAGGGCCCAGGAAGATTCTAAGTCATTTTAAGTTGAGGCCTCCATCTGTCCACAACCCCACCCCCTACCAATCAAGGTTCTTGCCTGCCCAAGCCATAAAAAGCAACTGAGGTAGGCAAGATGTTTTCAGGTGGACAAGTGCTATTTATTTTAATAGCTATTTTGAAAAATGAATTCTGGCAAGCCACGCTGGCTTCCCATGCATGGCAGTTACATAACATTTTAAAAAAGCAAATTTAAGTCAAAAATTGCAAGTCAATTTAAAGAAAATTGTTAGGGAAGTCATTGTCAGGTGGTACTAGGATTTGGGGAAAATCGGGAAGGTGATGTGAAAGTGTCTGAGATTTGGGGACAATTTCTTACAGACTAACTGAGCTATAAAACACCAGTGTCCCAGGACTGTGGAGGCCAGCATGGGCCATGTAACTAACCAATGTATCGTACTTTTATTATTTGTTTTCCCATATATCTGTTTTTTGTTTTTGTTTTTGTTTTTTTTTTTCGTGTGTGTGTATGTGTGCTCTTGTACATACTGGGATGTGCATGTGGGAGCTGGTTCTCTCCTTCCATCGTGTAGCTTCTGAGCGAGCATACAAGGTAGGTCAGCACATGCAGTGGCACACTCCTTGACCTGATGAACCTTGACTTGTAGACACCACCCAGATCAAAAGTACAGATTTTTTTTTAAGCCTCGTCTGTCTCAGTGGCTCAGGCTTGCTAGGAACTTGCTGTCCAGCCCCAGGCTAGCCAGAAGTCATGATCCTTCAGCTCCTGTCCCTCCAGGGTCTGGACTTACACTTTTGTGCCACTGTGCTCAGCTCAACATTGGGGTTTGTGAATGGGAGCCCTGAATCTTCTCTCTGGAGGACAGTGTTAGAGAACCCAGCCTGATTTCTGGGGCTGAGGGAACTTGCTTTGACCTTCTTCTCTTCTCCAGACATACTCAGTGAGAACCTGGAGCCATTGCCGTGATTATTCACTGCCCTTGGAGCAAGGGTGCCTTGAAAAATTGTCACTTGCTTTTAAGCTTATCGGCCGTGAACACACTCTTTCATGAAGGCTGGTGCTTCAGCCAAGTCCTGCCTGGGAGCCCTTCAGGATCTGGGGACGTCTCTGGAGACACATTGGCCCCATGTATGCCCCGAGATAGCTGGCCCTGCCAAGCCTTGGAGTTAGCCTGCTTCCTCTGTAGGAAGAAGGGTCAGGCCTTTTGGTGTGAGTCACCCTTCTCTTGTCTCTCTCTCTGCCTTTGCCTTGTTCTGTTTCTTTACTGTAAAGATTGTTACCATCCATACCGAATTCTGTAAGGTAGATTCAGGGCGTGACGATGGGTCCTGGGTCACAGGCGAGTACTCTTGGTAGCAAAGCAGTTTCTACAGCTCCATGAGGTCATTCTTATCCCCGGTCCATCAACAGATTGGAGTCATAGGGTACAGTTGGAGTGGCAGTAGGGGTCCCCTGTGTTTCACTGTGACGGCGGTGCCATCTCTGCCACCTAGGAGCTTGCACCTGAGGTGGAAATCAGAAAGGGGCTCCTGCAGACTCCTCTGCCGCACACACTGTGGTGGCTGCTGTGGATATAGGGTGGATGGCATAGAATCGAAGTCCTGCACTGCCGTCCTCTGAGTCCGTGTCGAGTTCATTTGTCTTGTAGACCAGGCTAGACTTGAACTCACAGAGATCCACCTGCCTCTGCTTCCTGAGTGCTGGGATTAAAGGCATGTGTCATCACTGCTTGGCTTTCTGGTGTTGGTTTTTTTTTAGATTTATTTATTTTTATTTTATGTGTATGAGTGTTTTGCCTGCATGTATGCCATGGATATGATGCCTGGTGCCCATAGAGGTTAGAAGAGGGCATTGGATTCCCCAGAGTTGGGGTTACAGACAATTGTTAGCAGCCATGTGGGTGATGGAAATCAAACTCAGGTCTTCTAGAAGAGCTGCCTATGCTCTTAATTACTGAGCCTTCTCTCCACTACCCTTCCTTCCTTCCTTCCTTCCTTCCTTCCTTCCTTCCTTCCTTCCTTCTTTCTTTCTTTCTTTCTTTCTTTCTTTCTTTTTTGAGACAAGTTTTCACTGTGTAGCTCTGGCTGACCTGGAACCAGGTAGACCGGGCAGGCCTTGAAGTCACAGAAATTTTCTTGTCTTTATTTTTTTCTCTTTTAAGTTTTTATTTTAAGATCGTAGATTTCATATTATAACTGTTATATCAGCCTTCCCCGGAGAAACCAGTAGCTCTGGCAGTGTTGCTGGGGCCTTCCCTAAAACGCTGGCCACCTGTTCACTGACCCTCTCCACGTGTCCACACCTGCGCACAGTGCTATCTGTCTCAGCAATGACACACAGGGCGTGGCATGTGCGAGGCATGAGGCCTAGGGTGGAGCTGTCAGGGTAACTCTTTAAGCCTGAGGGTTACACTCCAGCTTTGCGTGTCCCTTGGCTCTATTGGCTTGGGATAGGTGCATTGTGATTAGACCAAGGAAACCTACAGCCGAGCTGTAGGAGCTGGGTTGCTGGATGGGGTTGCCCTTGGATTTCCTCTTCCCTCACCCCAGGAATGAGCCTCACAGAAAGTGACAGAAATTGTGGCAGACTGTATACATTGTATTACGTAAGCTTAAGGAAGTATAGAGGGGGTGGGGGTTTGGAGCTTGGATGGAGCCCCACTCTGGGCGTGCACTAGTCCGGGATACAGATGGAGTCAATTCTGGCCATGCACTGGGATGGTGCCTGGACCTAACTCAGTTTTGTTCCCTGTATGTCAATGATTTTTATCATGTCTGTTCTTCATAGTGTTTCCTGTCACCCAGCTTGTGCAGCAGCACTGAGACAGTCGGATGCCCAGTTCTGTCTCCTGTCTCCTGCTGTTCAGTGTGTGGTGGCCCTGGTTGAAGTACTTAGCTTGCTGCACTTGCTTTTCAGTGCCCAGGAAG
The DNA here is from genome assembly GCF_950005125.1 of Chionomys nivalis. NCBI lineage: Eukaryota > Metazoa > Chordata > Mammalia > Rodentia > Cricetidae > Chionomys > Chionomys nivalis. The sequence goes on along the minus strand of NC_080092.1, from coordinate 55,316,249 downwards.
GGCATTGTAGGTCTGGGGACCAGGCTAATGACAAAACTACAAACATCAAACCCATGGCACCTGAGCATATTACACACATGCACACACATCACACAGACACACACATGTATAAGGAAGGGACAGGACAGGTGTCTAGAGTGGCAGGACTGCTGAATGATGGGTCTAAGCCGAGGGGTGAGGGAGCATCAAGTTGGAAAGGGTGTGTCATGTTAGACCTCGGAAATGCTAACGGGCATCCTGGCTGCCAGGCAGCTGTCCTCACTAATTAGACAGGAAATGCAGGACTGGCTGCAACCACAGTTACCCACATGTTCTGTATCTTAATAGGACATATATTTTAATAAGATATTTAACCCAAGACGCAAAGACAGAAACTGCAAATCAAGGGGTAACTGAAAACTTGCAGGTGTCCCGGGAAAGGCTTTTGACTGATAGCTGAGAAGGTCTCCCAAGGGCATGGCCACGTGGAGACTGGACACAGGCTGTGGGGCAAGCTATGGGAACAGAGGCAGCTGGGTCCACATGGCCCGTCCTCTGTACGGTACCTCACTTCTGGAAAGTGCCTCTAGCCCTCACTGTGTTGCAGGCTGTTTCCTCTCTTAAATACAAATGCAAATTGCAGCCCTTCATGGAAGTGGGGTGCGTTCTAAATACCCAACTCTGTGTTCTTCCCTTTTGGTGTTTGTGGAATGCAGGTGTGTGCTAGGTAACATGTGACAGGGCTCAGGGGGACAAGACCACCCTCCTGACCCAGGCAGGAGAGACCTGGGATGCCAGAGGGAACCTAGGGCAAAGAAGTGTGGGATCTGAGGGGTATTTGGGAGGCCAGAAGTCAGGGGGAGCTCCTGAGAAAGTCAACATGCAATTGTTGGCATTGGAGGTGGCCCATGAGGAGTGGACAGGATTTCCAGGAGGTGGGAAAGGGTGCAGGGTGTTCCTAACCTAGAGAGCACCAGCAAGGGGATGGAGGTGAGAAGGGTGCAGGATGCACCTCAGAGCCTGGGTTGACTGTAGTGTGGATTTCACCTGGGGAGTAGTGGAAATGAGGTTGTCAGGGTGGCCTGAGGGCACACCGCCGGTGTGTAGCTGGTGTTGAATGTCAGGGAAAGAAGGCCAGATTAGGCAGTGAAAGGCTTGCTGGCTTCACCTCCTCCAGCTCACAGCATAACATCCCAGAGCAGGGTCAGGCAGTGTGGCTCCTGAAACTATTCTCTGCTGTCTGTCTCCTAGCAGTTCAGTTAAGCAGAGCCCAGACAGTCTGTGCCCTTGAGTGGCGGCAGGGGTTTACCCCAAACAACTTTCTGCTGATTGGTTTTTATTTGGACTTTTAGAACAAGGTCCCACTCTACAGCTCAGGCTGGCTGTTGAAATAGGAGCGGCAGCAGGGCTGTGTCCTGCCACCTGGTTAGCTTTACCCGGAATAATTACACGGAAACTGTATTCTTTTAAACACTGCTTGGCCCATTAGCTCTAGCCTCTTACTGGCTAGCTCTCATATCTAGATTAACCCATTTCTAGTAATCTGTGTAGCACCACGATCTGGCTTACCGGGAAAGATCTTAACCTGCGTCTGTCTGGAGTGAGAGAATCATGGCGACTCACTGACTCGGCTTTCTTTCTCCCAGCATTCTGTTCTGTTTACTCCACCCACCTAAGGGTTGGCCTATCAAATGGGCCAAGGCAGTTTCTTTATTAATTAACCAATGAAAGCAACAGATTAGAAAGAAATCACTCCTACATCAGCTGGCCTTATACTTGCTGTGGCAGTCCTCTTGCTTTAGACTCCCTAGTGCTGGGATTATGGGTATGAGCCACTGTACCCAATTTAAATTTGGTAATTTATCTGAATTAATCAGCAGTCTCAGCGTTGGAGAGATGACTCAGTGCTTAAGAGTACTTGCTACTGTTGTGGAATACCTGGGTTTGGTTTCCAAAACCCACATGGCAATCATGGCAATTCCAGGGGATCCAAAACCTCTTCAGGTCTCCTTGGGCACCTACATAAATACATGTAGGCAAAGCGCTCATATACATTAGAAAAAAAATTCATTTATGGTAGTGTTGATTCCAGCAGTTGGGAGGTAGAGACAGGAGGATTTCTCTAACTTCGAGACCAGCCTAGTCTACATAGTGAGTTTCAGGACAGCCAGGGTCACATAGAGAGATCATGTCCTTAAAAAGGCAAAACAAGGGGCTGGAGAGATGGCTCGGTGGTTAAGAGCATTGCCTGCTCTTCCAAAGGTCCTGAATTCAACTCCCAGCAACCACATGGTGGCTCACAACCATCTGTAATGAGGTCTGGTGCCCTCCTCTGGCCTCTAGACATACATATAGACAGAATATTGTATACATAATAAATAAATATTTTTAAAAAGGCAAAACAAAAATTAAAATCTTAAAAAAAAGTAGCTGGGTGATGATGGCACACACCTGTAATCCCAGCACTTGGGAGGCAAAGGCAGAGGTAGGTAGATCTCTGTGAGTTTGAGGCCAGCTTGGTTTACAAAGCAAGTTCCAGGGCAGCCAGAGCTGTTACACAGAGAAACCCTGCCGAGAGAGAGAGAGAGAGAGAGAGAGAGAGAGAGAGAGAGAGAGAGAGAGAGAGAGAAGAAACAAAGAAAACCCCAACAAGAACAAGCAAACACCCCCTCCGTAACTATCTTTTGGTTTTAGGTTCTAATTAATGTAAAGAGAAAGAGTCTTGGTGTTGTGGTCCCCCTGCCCTGACCCTGGCTTAACCGGCAAGCTAAAGGGAATGGGGGTTCAGGCATGGCAGGATCCAGACTCAAATTTGGTTTTTGGGTTTGGTTTTTCCCTAGGCTATACTTCCTGGGTTGGCTTTGTTGCAGGCTGGAGATTTATAGTTTGCATTTACATAGAAAGAGCAGCCTGTTTTCCAGCATCAGTGGATGTCCCAGGGACAGTTCAGATGGGGCTTAGTGGGGCACATCCCTACCCTTGATCTTTGACTAGAAGGATAGGATACCCCTGGCTCCAGGAGTCAGGGTTTTGTTTTTGTGACTGGTCCTGGTTCTGGGAGGGGAGCTGCTTGGCTGAGAACAAAGGAAGGACAGCCTGAAGAAGTTGGTGTGCCGTTGGCAGTGGGCAGGTAGGATCCCCACAGTGGCTCTTTCTCCTGGCCAGATGGGCGAACCCCACAGTGACTCTGTCTCCTGGCCTGGTGGGCAAACCCCCACAATGGCTCTGTCTCCTGGCCTGGTGGGCGAACCCCACAGTGACTCTGTCTCCTGGTCAGTTGGGCAAACCCCCACAATGGCTCTGTCTCCTGGCCAGGTGGGTGAACCCCACAATGGCTCTGTCTCCTGGCCAGGAGGGCTAGCTGGTCTTAATCTTGATTTGGCCTTGCGTGTTTGGCTGGGAGCTCAACTGCGGGACTCTGCCTGAAGTAGGGCATCATGGCTGTGCTGGGTGAGGCTTCTTTCCCTGGTAGGCACAGCAGCTGAGGGTCCCTAGTCTTCTGCAGTAAGCGCTTCTGAACTTCTTTTTTTGAGCCCGTCCTGAACACAGAGGTGTCAGACATGTGACTGTCTTGCACTGTGACTGAGGGAACAGGTGAGCCCTGCACTGGACCCTCAGCTCTAGGACTGGGCAGTGCTTCTCCTCCTCTTTTGCTAATGCATCATGGGACCCAGAGTGTGCTTTTGATCCCAGGGCCCTGGCTGAGAATGGAGCTGTCTCTGTGTCTGGTCCCTGTTTAAGGACCAGGCCCAGCAGCAGTTTCAGAGTTTGAGAGGTAGAGACCCTTGGATAACAAAAACACAAAACTGCAGAAGGGCAGAGGGGCAGCCTGAAGCCTCACGGAAACTTAGGGAGGCCAGAAACATAATAATGCAGAATGTGTATAGCACTCAATCGGTGGCCGGCAGTTTTCCTTGCTGGGAGATGGAGAGAGGACTATTGGATACTTTTACTTCTTCTTGAGTGGGATTGCTGCTGCAAACAAAACTTTTATTCAGCTAGTCTACTCTGAGGATGTAAAGAATTGAAAGCAGGGGCTCATTAGAACAGGCTGGCGTGGAAGCAACACCAGTGTCCTCCAGCAATGGACGGATGAGCAAGATGTGATAGATCCACACGGTGGAAGACTATTCAGCTATAAACGGAATGGAATTGTCTTGCAGCATGGAGGACATCAAGACATTATGCTAAGTGAAATGAGCCAAACACAGAGAGACAGGTCCCTGTGCTTCCATTTTTTCCTTACTTTGTTCTGGTTGCTGTAACAAGCTATTAGAAACTTGATGTTTAAGCCACAGACATTTATGTCTTACCATCTAGGGGCTAAGAAATGAATAGTCAAGGCCCTGGCAGTTGTGGTATCTGGTAAAGGCTGCTTCTTGACCCAAGGTGCCTCTGCCTCCTCCTCCTTTTCATAAAACATTCTATGTGTATGAGTGTTTTGCCTGCTTCTGTGTCTGTACCGCATACATGCCTAGTGCTCATAGAAGCCAAAGAGGGTGTCAGATTCCCTGGAACTGGAGTCACAGATGCTCCGAGCCATCATGTGTGTGCTGGGATCAAATCCAGGCCCTTTGTAAGAGCAGCCAGTGCTGCTAACCACTGAGCCATCTCTCCTGTCCTGATGGCCATCCTTTTTACTATAGAGGAAGATACAGGGAGATTCTGTGGTACCTCTTTTTATAAGGGAATAGACCCCACTCATGACAGTTCTGCCCTAGCAACTTAATCACCCACTAAGACTGTCACTTTGTCGGGGTAGTAGGAACTCATATGAATTTGGGGGTACATAGCTCTTTAGTCTCCAGCATACTCATGCTTGGACTATGCAAACTCAGAGCCAGGAGGTAGGTTATAGATGGTCAGGGCCTAGTGTGGGACACATTATTGGTTAGTGGATATAGAGTTTTTAGTAGGGGCTATGGAAAGTTCTAGAAATGGATAGCAGCAATGGTTTCATCACAGTGTAATTTCATACTTTAAAGTATTTGAAATAGTAAAAACAAAGATTCTCAAACAGACACCATTCAGACCCTAAATGTGGGAAGCAAATGAGAGGATCTCTGTTTCTAGTTGAGATGTGGTGGGCACAGTGGCCTTAGCCTGGCCTCTAAGAACTGAGGTGTGTTTGGAGCCCCTACGCCTTGAGGACCCCAAGGAAGCCACAGTCTTCTCAAACGCTCCATCTAGTGAAGTTAAAGCTCCCTAATGGCCCCATCTTACATCCTCTTTATGGTAAGGTGAGCCACGTCCAGGGAGAAGTCCAGGAAGCCTTGGGCCATTTTGTGTGAGCCACCTTTTCATCCGGGCATTGCCTGCTGCGGTAGCCCATGGACAGAGCTGTGTGGGACTCTACTGTCTCCAGAGGCTCACCATGGCTGAGAGGTGTGTGGAGGGCAGAGTCTGGGCCACAGGAGTGAAGGTTTGGGTTTGGTGACAGAGGGGTGTCTCCTGTGACCTACTGGCTCACCTTGCGCTGGGCAGCACAAGTGCTGATGGCCTGAGTAGCCTGCAGGTTTCAGTGCCGACTTGACCACTGCAAGGCTCAGAGCCTTTCTCTAAGTTCATTCGGGGCTGCTTCCTGCCAGCCTGAGGCTGGCATTACTAGTTTTTAATTGTAATGTATTTTAAAATCCATGTTGCTTGCAGATAGTTTAGAAAACCCAGAAAGCATGTAACTCATGCAGAGACTCAGCGGCGACCGTTGTTCATCAATATTATGTTTTTTTTTCCCCCTGTTTGTCCTCACAGCCTCTGGCCACATCTGCATCTTTACCCATTTCTCCAATTATAACCAAATTGGGATTTCCCTTCCTATGCAGTGCACTAATCAGGCCTCTTGAGAGCCAGAAAGCCCCATTAGCCAAACAGAGCAGGTTGTTGGCAGGCACTCCCATGTGTTGAAGGACTCGGCTTCAGGCACAGCTGGCTCCAGGGCCATCTGCATCCGTCCCTCTCCATCTTTTGACTTGGTGTCTGTCTGTGGATTGGTTTTATCCTCTTGGGTCATCTGACCTGTGATACCGAATCCACAGTTGTAGTTCACCATGGGCAAAACATTTTGGCTTTTTGACCTCTAGAGAGGAATGAAAGCTACTTTTCAACAGCTCCAGCTAGACAAATTCTAAAGAGGAAGTTGTGATTGGACAGCTTGGGGATCTGAGTTCAGTTCTCAGAACTGGCATAAAAAAACCAGACATGGTACATGCTGGTTATCTCAGCGCTGGGAGTAGAGACAGGGGTTTATTGGCCAGCCAGTCTAGCCTAATTGATGGGCTGCAGTCCCGTGAGATACCCTGTCGCAAAGGGCAGCTCCTGAGGGTGATAGCTGAGGTTGTCCTCTGACCTCGTGTGCATGTGAAGTGCAAACACGTATGCACGCACTCACACAACACGCACACCGGAAGGTGAAAACGTGTATGGCCTTTGACACAGTGAACCGCCTTGAGAGTGTCTCAGAATGTGGGGTGGCATACTCGCTCATCGACTGGGGTTGTCTGAGTGTTATTTGAGGTAGCAGAATACTGGAAACAGCTGATGCCTGTCTGGAGGGAACTGATCACACTGGTTGTTTCACAGGCACGACACAGACGACTCCCGCACTTGAAGAATGCAGAAGCGGTTTGGATGGTGACCAAATGGTTCCCAAAAAACTTTACACAATGAGAGCGGGGTGCAGAATAGGATGTAGCAGATGCATGCTTTTCTGTGGAAATAAAGTGAGGGGGGATAAAAAAGACTTTGTGTTTGTGATGACTGGTACAGGAAGTAGCCCTCTGCATCCTCAGGGTCTGCCCTCATGGAGTCTACCAAACTTGATGGGAACTATTCAAAAAGAAATTGTTCTTGTATTGAATAGTCACAGACCACTTTTTTTCACCTTTCTCTAAATGACACAATGTGACACTGGTTTCATAGCCACCGAGAGTCATTGAGACAGTTTAATTTGGGGAAGAATCATGTAGGTTTTACAGAAGGAAGTATTGGTTGGGGTGATTCTGGGGAAACCCAAAATTCCCTCCAGAATCACTCCCCACAGCCACAGAAGGGTTACTCTCTGTAGTATTTGCATAAAGAAACTTCAAATGGATGTGTAAAAATCATTTCAGGGGACAACAGGAACTGGATAGATTGGAACAAAGATAAGGCAAAGTAGGGGCTTAGTGAGATAGTTCAGTGGCTCGAGCACTGACTGTCCTTCCAGAGGATTTGGGTTTGATTCCCAGCACCCACATGGTGGCTCACAACTGCCTGTGATTCCAGTTCCAGCACCCTCTTTGGGCTTTTATGGGGCTTTTATAGGCATTCATGTGGTACACAGACATATACCCATGTAAAATAGTAATAAAAAGGATATGACAGTGGGTTTTCTAAAATTTTTGGATTTTGAACCATATAGTGTATTAGATGTTGACATATCAACAGACCAGCTTCCTCTCAGGATGGTGGGTAGGCAGTTCTGGAATTAGACGTTAGTGATGCCTGGCTGTGTAGCACCATGATCAATTAAAAAAGATATACTCATTTAACATTTAAGAATTTATTTTTACTTTTGAGAGTATAATTGCATAATTTCTCTCTTCCTTTTCCTCCCTCTACCTTCCCATATTACCCCCCCCCCCCCCCGCTGTCTTTCAAATTCACGGCCTCCTTTTTCATTAATTATTATTATGTGAGTATGTGAATATGTATAGACATATAACCCTAAATATAACCTGACCAGCCCATGTAATATTACTTGTGTGTGTATGTTTTCAGGGCTGAACCGCTGGTACTAGACAACCAGTCGGTCTACTCCTCCGTGGGAACGGTTTGGTCCCACTCTGAGCGTTCCATACTTGCCTGTCATTCTTTGTCCAGGGTTGAGGCCTTGCGAGCTGTTCCCCTTCCATGTCAGCCTGTCTGTCTTTCCATGTCAGCCTGTCCGTCCTTCCATGTCAGCCTGTCTGTCATTCCGTGTCAGCCTGTCTGTCCTTCCATGTCAGCCTGTCTGTCATTCCGTGTCAGCCTGTCTGTCTTTCTTCCATGTTAGCCTGTCTGTCCTTCCATGTTAGTCTGTCTGTCTTTCTTCCATGTCAGCCTGTCTGTCGGTGTCCTCCTTGTTCAGGTCCTCTTTAGACAGCCATGCTGATGAGACTTGGTGGTTGTAGCTTCTGAGTTTCCTAGGAGATATAATCTTGCCGTAAACCCCCTATTTGTTACTGTGCTTTTTGCAATCTTTCCAGGCCCTTTTCTTCAGTGTTTCCTGAGCCTTAGGTGTGGGAGTTTTGTAAATGTGTCCATTGGGACTGGGCCACAGCATTCTTTTGTTTGTTTGTATTTTGGGACAGGGTTTCCAAATCCCAGTCCTGGATGGCCTGGAACTCACTCTGTAGACCAGGCTGGCCTTGAACTCAGAGATCCTCCTGCCTCTGCTCCCAAGTGCTGGGATTAAAGGCTTACACCACCACCGCCTGGCTGCCAAAGCATTCTTCATGGCACTGAGTATATTTTAAAATGGCCAAGATGGGTTATGCTATGACTATCTTATATTTATTTTTATTACACCTGTGTGTATGTGTGTGTATATGTGTATACACACAAGGTTATAAAACCATCCCTGCTGACCAGGCACAACCAACCGTGCACTGCTCTGGCTCACTCCTTCCCTGCCCTGCCTTCTGCAATGCACCTGGTTTGGCCTGGTCTCCAAGCCCTTATAGCAAAGGCTTCAGCTGCGCCTTGTCCTCCTTGGCTTGATACTGAAAGCTAGTGTATGATGAGGTCCCAGAGGGAATGAGACAGACTGCCTGGTACTCATAGTTCAACCCAGAAGACAGGCACTTAACTGGTCATTACAAGGACTGGGGGTGTGGACAGCAGCAGGAGAGAGTACCTGGGCCTAGAATAGACGCCTCTGTTTGACATCTCAAGGAAGGGCCATTGCACCAGAGATCCAGAGGTGAACAGGACACAAGTAGACAAGATCTGGAGAATGGTGGCTCTAGGAAGGAAAGAAGCACGGGCTGCCGACTGATGTGTCAGTGAGAATGGCCAGCTGGAGAAATCGGTGGTCATTCAGCCTGGCTAGGTGAGGAGAGCAGGCAGAAGGTGTGGGGGGGAGGGGTGTGGGAGTGAAGCAGGATGGGGCATTGAGCGGGTCAGGGTTGAGTTTAACTCTAAGGATGGAGGGAGCCATTGGCGGGAGAGAACCAATCGACCTCATTTTTACTTTTGTCCCTTTGATCTTTCGAGATAAGGTTTTGCTAAGGAGCTTAGGTTAGCCTTGAATTCAACATGTGACCCAGGTAGGACTTGAACCCCAAACCCTCCTCCCTCAGCTTCTTGAGTGCTGGGATGCCAGGCAAGCATTCACTCTCTATCCTGGTAGAGTTCATGCCACATACAGTGTGCCATTTTAAATGTCTATTGATAAACCTTACGGTGGCATTCATTGTTTGTTCTAGAATCTAGATGCTTTAAACTATCTCCTCCATCCTTCTCCAGGGCTCATCATCCAGACAGCAATTCTCCTCTTACCAGGCACTCCCCATCCCTCCTCCTGCCCCTGGCAGTACCTCTCTGCTTTCTGACTCAATGCCTTTGCCTGGTCTGGGCATCTCATAGTAAATGCAATCATATGATTTGTGGTCTTCTGTGGTCGGCTTCTTTCACTTAGCATAACATTTTTGCGGTTCACCATGCCATGACCTATAATGCTACTATCTATCCTGTTAAAGGCTGAAAAATATCCTGTTGTGTGACTATACCACATTTTGTTTATTCATCTACCCATGTGTGCACCTTTGGGTTGTTTCCACATTTTAGCCACTGTTTATAGTGTTGCTATGAGCATTCATGTGCACGTTTTTTGTTTGAACACCTGTTTTCAATTCTTTTGGCATGGAGCTGCTGGGTCACATGGTAACTCTGTGTTTAACTTCGGAGGAGCTGGCAAACTGGTTTCCAAAGAGGATGTACCATTTCATATTGCTTCAGTCTTGTTTGCGCGCCTGTGTATCTACTCGTCTTCACCAACACTTGTTATTTTCTGTTTGCATTTTTTTTTGTTTGTTTTACGTTGTGGCCATCCTATAGGTTTTTCCTTTAGGGAAGATCACTGTGTCTTTCCTTCCTGGAGAATGGATTGGGTTGGGGCCCACGGGATGGAGATAGTTATGATGTGACTCCTGTTGCCTGGGTGACAGATGATGACGTGACAGACGTAATAGGTAGAGAAATGGGAGCAGTCTAGGGGGTGGTGAGGCCCAAGTGACATCAAAGGCTCAAGCATGGCCTGTTTATGTCATGTCCCCAGAGAGTAGTCCAGTGCTGGAACATAGTGGGTGCTTTATTCCGTGGAACAAATGCTAGATGTGGACGGTGATGCTGTTTGTGCCTAGACTGTGGGCACCTCCCACACTTTTCAGTAGTGCCCTGGGCTCAGAAAGGAGGACCAAGGAGAGGTCTTCGGTGGGAGACTGCAGGGTGACCTTGGGGCTGGATATTCAAAAGATATAAGGACTACCCTTTCTTTTTTTCTTTCTTTATAAGGAAAAGTAAAAAAAAATATTATTTTATTTTATTTGCAAAGGTGTTTTGTCTGTGTGCATGTCTGTGTACCATGTGTGTGTGCCTGGTGCCCGAGGAGGCCAGATGAGGATGTTGGATTCCTGGGACTGTAGTTACAGATGGTTGTGAGCTGCCACGTCTGTGATGGGAATGGAACCCAGGTCTTCTGGAAGTGAAACCAGTGCTCTTAACTACTGAACCATCTCTCCAGCCCATTCTTCTTCTTCCTTTTTTATAGTGTGAACCGGGCTCTTGTGTGTGTTAGGAAGATGCCCTGCCACTGTCTAACCTCCATTCTGTCCTCGTTTCCATGTCCCTCAACTCCTGAAGGGACATGTGAGCAGGGCCAGGGACTGGAGACAGGGCCTCTTGGGTGGTCCGATGACCTTAGGGGCATCTTCTCGGATCTTCCGTCTATTCCTCCTCTTTCTGCCATGCCCACAATTCTCTCCTTTCAGTCCTCTGTTCGCATTTTCTGCTTCTTCTCTCGCCTGTGTTTGTAAATCTCCAAGACAAACACATTTTTATGAATCTTATTTGTCTCTCCCATCTGTAGCTCAGAGCAAGATAAAGACGTTTCGCTTCAGTGCTAGATTTAGAGCTTTGGGTAGTAGTCGGCCCTGTTCCTGCTGTCTGCAGGTAACGTGGCATACACTCCAGGAGGCTACATGTGGCTGGGGTCCTTGCTACTCTGGTCTCTGATCCTCTGATAGGGGGTGATAGCCATTTAATTTTGCTCCTTGATCACCCTCTGGTCCAGAGAGAGACCCAGGAAGAGCACAAGAGGTTGGAGGCTTTAGACAGTCTCTGGGACACAGAAAGAACTGGAAAGGATGCTGTGGTCACCCCTTGACCTTGGTGGACAGTGGGATCCTGTCAGATGCAGGCTCTGCTTAATTCCTCTCCCCAGGGAGAAGAGGTGAGACCTTTGCTGGGCCAATCAATCAGGAATTGATTTGTCAACAGTGTTGAGGTGTGTGTGTCTGTAGGTCTGAGGAACATGGGATGCCATTCCTGGAAGCTTCTAGTGTGAAGTGCAAATAAGAACTACTTCCTTTTGACCACGAATGGGCAGAGGGTACTAAGTGTAATGTAGTGTAAGTGTGCACTAAAGGTACTGAGCGTAGTGTGTGTAAGTGTGCACTAAAGGTACTGAGCGTAGTGTGTGTAAGTGTGCACTAAAGTTACTGAGCGTAGTGTGTGTAAGTGTGCACTAAAGGTACTGAGCGTAGTGTGTGTAAATGTGCACTAAAGGTACTGAGCGTAGTGTGTGTAAGTGTGCACTAAATTTACTGAGCGTAGTGTGTGTAAGTGTGCACTAAGGGCCCTGAGTGTAGTGTGTGTACGTGTGCACGAGGGCACTGAGTGTAGTGTGTATACATGTGCACTAGGGCACTGAGTATTATGTCTTGCCGTGGGCTAGGAAAGCAGGGAGGGGGCAAAGAGAACGCAGAGCTCAGGGTTGCGTCATCCTTTTGCTCGTTCTATCCTTTCTTCCTTCAGCTCCTTCCTTCCTTCCTTCCATCCAGCACATGCAGGTGGTTAAGGCCAAGCCTTCTAGGTAGAGTTCTGGATTTAAGGTGCAGTTCCTCCACTGACTAGGTAGCTCCTTTATCTAGCATTCAGCCTCTGTCGTGCCTAGGTCAGCTCCTTCCTAGATGAGAGGAAACTTCATGCTTCATTCTGATCAGCCTCCCAGAGCTGTTTGGCAGAGGAGATGACCGTAGTAAAGATATAAACACAGTCACTGCAAATTGTTATGGCTTCAACCCTCCATATTCACAGGGACTACATTCCTGAATTCACTCAACCATAGATTCAAAGATTCAAAGTATTTGAAGACATGCGTGAGCGCACACGAACACCCACCCACCACCTACCCACCCACGCAATGCACGCATGCACACACACATGCACAGACTTACTGAGTATGTGCAGAATTTTTTCCCCATATTCCTTAAACAAAATAACAACTCCATACATTTGCCTTTGTTCAGCATTATAGGTAGAAATGTCTTAAAGTGGACGGGAGGGGTCTGGAGAGGTGGCTCAGGGCACTCATTTGACAGATCATAACTCTAACACTAATTTCAGGGGATCTGATGCCCTCTTCTGCCATCCACACGTATCAGGCATATATGTGGTTCTTAAACACGCGGGGAAAATACCCATACACATAAAACAGTAAAAATTTTAAAAAGTGATGACAGATGTACCTGGGTTACATGAAAATGAGCAAACAGTTTTTTTTTTTTTTTTTTGAGCGTTTGTAGTGTAGGAATGAACCTTGGAAGCCACAAGAAGTTGGTGAGGCAGTCCCTGCTCTGAGTGCCCACAGCCTGGTATGTAAATAAACCCAATTCTGGAAGGCTCTGCCCAGAAGGCTTCTTCATCCCTTTCCCTGGGGCTGTCATTCAGGAGCCCTTCTTTCCACAAATAGTCTCCAGATGTTTCAAGGAGCCAAGTGATTTGTGGGTGCATGCCAGAGGCCAGCAGAGCTGAGGCCATGTGCCCCTCTGGGTCCTGAAGCTGTGGCCAGCTCCTCTAGCGGGAAGAGGCTCTGTGATCCCCTCCTGTGCCTGCACTGGGTTTCTTGATTAGGGGATTAAGTCATGCTGTTTGCCTAGACAGCTATTTGACTGGCCTGGGAGTGGTCTCTTCCTGTCATCATTTGCTCTTGCAAACTGGGGTACAGAGAGGATTTGAGAGGGGGAGACAGAGGCCCTAGGCAGGGATCCTTCATTTTCACTGACTCCTGCTGCCTGCTGAGGCTGCTTTCAGTGCCCCCGAGGGAGAAGAACCCTGCCTCTAGGGCCGACCCTTCAGCCTTATTGACATTGATGTATCATCTTGTCACTTAAGTGACCAGGGCAGTTAGAAATGATTCAGCAGCAAGGCCCCACGTGGCAGTCTTTTCTCAGCCCCGATTCCCTGCGGCAGGCACTGGAGCTGCTCCCTGGGGCCTGACACTGTCCTTTGACGTGTCACTTCAGAAAAACAGAAAGCAGATGTGGGAGGGCCCCTACCCCCACCTGGGCCACTTTATTAGATGCCCCTTGATTCTCTGAAAAGAATTTTCCCTTATGAGTATGTATTTATGTTTACAACAGAATGTGAAGGTAGATGGGGGTTGGCAAGATGGTTTAGCAGGTAAAGGTGGCTGCTACCAAACCCGAGGACCTGTGTTTGTGTTCAGGGACCTGCATGCTGAATTGGAAGAACTGACTCTCATAAGGTGTCCTTTCGCTCCCATGTGCACCATGGCACATGTATGCCTCCTCTGTAATAAATGAATGAAAAAAAATTAAAAGAAAATGTAAAGATCAGAAATAGGATGATAGCCACCAGGGTCTTACCCTGTGAGGCAAATAATGCCCTACTTCAGTGTTTTCAATCTTCCTAACGCTGTGTGACCTTTTAGTACAGTTCCTCATGTTGTGGTGATTCTCAGCCATAAAATTATTTTTGTTGCTACTTCATAACTATTAATTTTGGTACCATTATGAATTGTAATGTAAATATATGATATATGACCCTGGGTTGTTTGACCCCATGTTGAGAACGATTTTTCTACTATAAACTACATTCTCTGCCCTTGTGATTTTGAGACAAGTCTCACTATGAAGCTCAGTCTGGTCTCAAACTCACAATCTTCCAGATGTTGGCTCTTAGCTGAAGTGCAGGAGTTATAAAATGACTTGATAGGCATTCAACAGATGAAAAAGTACCATTCGTAGGCTATTGAGTTGGCTCAGCTGTTAAGAGCCCTTGTTGCTCCTGTAGAGGACCCAGGTTTCGTTTCCAGCACCCAATGGCAGCTCACCACCATCTGTATCTTCTTATTTTTGTAGGCACCAGGCACCCACCTAGTGCTCACACATCGCTGCAGGCAAGACACTCATGAACATAATAATAATGCAATTAAACAATATTCTCTTAAAACAAGATGTTGGACGTGGTAGTGCATGTGTCTTTAATTTATCCCAGCTCGCTGGAGGCCAAGGCAGATCTCTGTGTGTTCCAGGCCAGTTTAGTCTATATAGTAAGATCCTGCCTTGAAAAAAGAAATTAAAAAAAGAAAGATGAAAAAGGTGATTCTCATCCCAGGTGCTTTGGACATCAGGTGTGTCTAGGAAGGTGTCCCCAAGGCGTTGAGCTACCGTTTTTCCGACAGAGGGGTTAATGAATGACCCTAGAGCTCCAGCCGACCAGGGTAGAGGGGAGTCCACCCATCTCCTACTGCCCTTTCAAGTCCCAGATCAGTTAGGCTCTGCGAGCTTTGGTTTCTTCTGTAAAATGGGAGACTCATTTTCTGTCTGTGCCATAGACTGTTGAAAAGATCAAATAAAATAGTATACTCAAAGCATTTAACACAGTGGTAGGTAAATGTTAGTTGATGGGGGTTAGGGAAGGTACTCCTGTTATCTCTGCAGTTAGCTATGGAGAGGAGGAAGCTAAGGAGGGATGTAAGGTTAATAACAGTCCACATTGTCAGGGAAGGGGGTGAACTCTGCTTCATACTGTTGAGTCTGGCTGAGGTAGTGGTGGTGGGCAGACCATTTACAGGGGAGGCTAGATTCAACTTAGTTCCCTAGCTGTCAGGATCTGGGAGCCTCTTGTTTACTCATTCCCAGTTCATTCAGTACCAGACATCATGCTGGGGACAGACAGTGGGTGGGATCCCCATGGCAGACCAGCTGAAGGCCAAGGCAGGGGCCTCTGGTGTGGCTTTTTGCTTGTCATCCTGAGTCTTGCTTATCCAGTGGTGGTCTCGTCTGCCAAGCCTTTTCCTTAGCCCTCCAGCCACGGAGTATGGCAAGATCTTCCGGCAAGGCCTGCGAGCTTTCATTGTTCTTCCCTAGGAAGGAAGAGGGCAGCGCTGGAAGAGGCAGAGCTTTGCTGTCCCTGGTTTGACTTGTAGGTGGTGGCTCTGAGCGTGTTATTACGCTGAGGTGACCGTCCTGGTCACTATGGGTTGAGTTTTCAGTGCTTGGTTGCCTAGTCGTAGGTGGAGCCCCTCGCCCTTGACATTTCTCTTCCAGTGTTGTACCATGGCCACAAGCAAAGAAAGGCAGATGTGAGCATGGGCCTCGTGCTCTGTCTCAGGCCTGGGAAAGCTTAGGTGGCCGTCCCTCTAATCACTTGTCAATCTACTAGGCCTGACATGCTCACCATGAAGTGCTGAGCCATCACCATGTGACTGTTTTCTGGTTCAGCCAGGGATGGAAACCCCTAATCTAATGTCACTTGTTCAGAAGAGTTAAGATTTGGGAGATGGTTTTAGAGCGGAGTGAAGGGATGGTGTGGCCGAGATGGAGACTTCTCAACATCCAGCGTAACCTCCCAGTACGCCAGTCTTTTGTCTGTGCACACCTTTCAATAGTCTGTGTTTACTTATTATAACAATGTAAATATGGTTAACAAGCCATGGAACAAACTACAATTAAATTTCCTTTTGTGGGTAACTTTTTATTTTTCCTAGAATTAAGGATTAATTCATGTTTCCAGGTCTCCAAAGTAACAAGGTTTTCCATGTGTCTTCCTGTATTTGTTTTATTATTGTGATTTATTCTATTATAACAGTTTTTCCCCTTAAAAGCTTGCACCTATGTATTTTATTCTATGTAATTTTTTTTTCCCTAGCAAGGCACCTTATTTCTAGAACCTTTTGTCCTTGAATGAATGGTTGCTTTTTAATGATAGCCTCCCAAGAAAGGACATAAGAAGTTTTGGGAGGGAGCTATTGTTCCAAAATAATATCTTAGAATATCATTATTCAGCTCCCATAGTTGGTTGATAGTTAGCCAGTTAAATTTTATATAAAATAGAAAATTTTATATTCGAATCATTTCAAAAAGTTTGATATCCTTACATTCTAGAGTTGACATTGCAAAGTTTAATGACATATGTTAATATTCTTCTGCATAGATATTTATTCCCTGTAGTCACTGAATTTTTTTTACCCATGTGTCCTGAGTCTTTGGGTAGATCTTGTGTCATTCATTGCCCTGGGCACTTGGACCGAGAGGCTCAGGACCCACTGGGAAATGTTCTAGCTTTGTTTCTCTGATAATTTTATCCTGTTATGGTAGAATAATCATTTTGCCGTGCTCATGTCCTGTGGATTGGAGATTTGGCTAGGGCACATTGAAGATGCATGCTGGTGCCAGTCTCTACTTTCTTTTCTTTTCTCATTTTCTCTTTTTTGTTTTTTTGAGACAGCATTTCACTGTGTACCCCTGGCCATCTTAGAACTCACTCTATAAACTAGGTTGACCTCAAACTCAGAGATCTGCCTGCCTCTGCCTCCCAAGTGCTGGGATTCAAGGCATGCACCACCACCGCCCAACTGCCAGACTCTTATCACTGTATCTGGGGCCTCATCTTTCTGGCTCAGGTATTGGAGGTGGCTGGGATGCTCCACTGGGGACATGTGTTAGAGGCTTTGACTCTGGCTCAGTTCCCAGGTTCTCATCCTCGTGGCATCTGCTGAGCCTGAAATGTCCAAGATAGTTTCTTCTTGTGCTAAGGACTAGGGTGTTTGGAACATCTGGGAATTGGCCGTGTGTCTCTCTCCATACGATCTGTCTGTGTGGAGTGACACAGCAGAGAAGTCTCACCGGTCAGCCCTCATGGGCTGGCTTGCTTTTCCTAGAGTAAATGTTCCTAGAGATCAAGGTGGAAGCTTTGAGAATTCTCGTGACTCAGCCATGGAAGTTAAGTAATGGTATTTCAGTTCTTCTGTCTTGCCGGAATTGAATAACTAGGACAATTTAAACAAAGGACATCCAAGGGCATCCTTAACAAGGGACATGCCTCACCAGGAGATCAACTCGGGCCTTTTAAAAAAATTATTATTACCCCTCTCTCTGGAACTCATTAGTCAAATATTAGGTCCTCTGGTATTTTAATTTTCCCACCCTTATTCTCCCCGCCCCCGCATGTGCTAGGGCTAGGCAAATGCTCTATACACACTACAACCTCAGGTACCCCATTATTTTACTAATTCCCAAGACCCCTTTTCTTGTACCCTGACCATTCTATTTTTATTCCATGTGTCACGGTTACAAAATCTTGTGTCACCTCTCTGAGGCTATTAATTCCTAGTAGTTTTTGAAGGTCCCCTGCTTCCTCCCATTGCTCGTTTTCTTAAGGTTCCTCTTGTTTATTTTGTCCCCATGTTAGAGATTTGCTCAGGTCATCCTTGGCTTTATCTCTGTGTCCCAGAGTGAGATACTAGGAAGCGAAGCTTAGTAGGAGAAGTTGGCTTGCTGCATCTGGGCTTCATGCAACGTGATGGGGTGATAGTGGTTGTTAGCAGGCTGATCTAGCCCTTAAAGGAACCCGGATGCTACTTTTTCTTAATGATATTTCACTTTCCCGTGGCGGGAGAGATTGGGGAACCAATCAGGCTAGTGGGGAAGTGACTGGGGGTGGGGCTCCGAAGACTTCACTTTTCTTGTATCTCTCAGTCCCTCTCCCCCTCATCTTTTGGCTCTGTATCTCAGGTACAGGGCCTGGTACCTTCCCGGGTTCCTCTGGGGTGAAGCATGCTCTTTTCAGCTGCATCTTTCTCAATGACATGGGTAGCCCTCATCTTGCATTCATTGGCCGTCTTCTGAGCACCCTCTCTTTCATAGGCCGGGCTTCCTTGTCCATTACGTTTGTTTTAGCAATTCAGGCCTTCTCACTGATGTTTTCCGGGGGTTTGGAAGAAGTGAGATAAATGCATGTGGTCAGTCTGACATGTCCATCACAGAAGTCTGAGCTGAAGCTATCTCTGCTTCTATTTCCTAACGGAAGTGAGGGAACATACTTATCACTATTTACAAGTGATATTTCATTATGATCAATGTCATACACTCAAACTGCGTGAATCATAAAGCGAACACTCACACCCTTGCCATCCAGGTTAAGAAATGCTCGTCAGCTAGGGAAAATGCTGATATCCTGTGCCCTTATGACTTTGTGCTTTTATGTCTGAGTCTGAGGCTGTCTGTGACCTTGTGAGCTGGCTGCCTTTGCTTGGACCGTGATGTCGTTCTCAGCTGAGGCCAGATAGTGGCAAACAGAGGCGTGGACCACGTGAGGAAAGCTGCTCCGTTGGCAGTTTGCAAATGGTGTGGTGAGGGCTGCAGAGCACAGGTGCAGCTGGGTAGGGATGTCGTAAGTGCTGGGCAAATGGAGCTCTCGTCTAGCAGGTGACTTGCCTGCTGTGCCCTCCTTGGTACTTGGCCTCCTCACCTGTTCCCTTTGCTTTTATAGCCCCACCAGCCCTCCTGGGGCCTCCTCTCCTCTTATGGTCCCCTCCTCCACCTCTGTGCTTCTGGAATCTGCTACAGGTTAGGCTCCACAGTGCTTTCCTCATCCCACTGTGCCTGAAGCAATTGCCTTATCATCTGCCTTTTGCAAACTCACTTCTCTTGTTCGCACATCATGGTCAAAGCAGCCATCATGCCTATTCCTGAAAACGGGATTTTTTGCTGTGTAACCATTGCCTCCTCTCCCTTCAGCTTCCAGACCCTCTTAGCTTTGCCCTTTAACATCTTAGGAATCAGATGCTTGCGTTCCCTTAGCCATGAGCAGTCTGCTCCTCCCATTTCCTTCCTCTCTCTGCCTCCAGCCTTCTCCCCTGCTGCCCTGAAACTCACTTCTTGGAGACAGGCAGAACACTCAGACCCTGTTTTGGAGACCAGACAGGTAGAGTTAAGATTGCTTAGTGCCCTTGCTCACATACTCTGCTGTCTTTAGACGCCCTCCCTGCTCTTGTCACATTCTTCAAAGTTTTCCTTTAACTGGCTCTGTTTCGCTTTAATGGACTCGCTCTTGAAGGCAACTTTGAGCCATTACCATAAAAGGACAATCAGCATGGCCTGCTCTGAATAGGTTCCTGTAAAAGCCAGTGTTGCAATGCAGACTGTCCCACACCATCTCAGCAGCCAGCAGAGTTGCATGCACCCCATGCAGGGAAGCGGGGCGACATGGAGGTCCCCCTTTTGCTCGTGGTCAGGGTCATGGACTCTGGAGCCAGACAACCCTAGTTCAAGGCTTGCTCTGCTACTTTCCAGTAACATGACCATGGGCAAGTTGCTTAACATATCTGAGCCTCAGTTTCCCCATCAGCACAATGGAACCAATAATACTTCGGCCAAAGGATGCTGGTGAGTAGTTAATGAGAAGCCCTTGTGGATTGCTGGTGTCAGCCTTTGGAGGATAGCTGTCTGTCTTCCTCTGTTTTACCTTAGCTTATCTCTCCAGTAGGCTCCATGTTCCCTGGACCTCACAGTACTTGGTTATGTTTCCTTTATGTGGGTGTAGAGTACCACTAGGATGGTTTGTGCTTTTTGTTTCTGCCTGGATCTTCTCGGATGCTTGGAAATAACCCAGACATCCCGGCTCTGCAGAGTCAGCCTGCCTTGATTGCCAAAACTCAAGCTGAGAGGGCAGGAGAGGGCACACACTGGTGTGTCCCCTCCCCCCACTCCTGCTGTGGCAGGCAGGCCAGGCTGAGATGCATTCCTCGTGGTGAAGGGAAAGAACAGTGGAACCGATGTCAGAGAACTGGGGTGCAAAACCCACCTCTCTCATTTCCGTGTTGTGACTTGAGGCTCTCACTGGACCCCGGGAGCTCCCCGCCTGCTCATGTGTGAGCTATAGTGCTTTAGCCAGCCCTAAGAGTTGCTTGCTCAGCAAAGGCTCACTTCTCAGGATGGCTTGCCTGTGTGGGTACCCCACAGGCGGTGATTGGCTGCTCACAGCTGGCTCTCCGTGGCTCATTGGTCCTGTGGTGTCTTGTGCCTTCTGGCTGCTCTTTCTCTTACCCTTGTCCCAGTTTAGGGCTTCAAGGTTCTTTAGGGAAGGGCGGGGCCATCTGTAATCAACACATCCAAAGAGATGCTGCAGCCATCTCTCTAACCTAGAGCAGGCTTCCCCAGGTTCCCAGATGCAGGCGTTTTTTTGCTACTTGAGTGTGGCTTGTATTAGAGTCTATGCCTAGCATACCTAACTATCTCCTGTGCAACCCTGGGCCTTTCCCTCCCCAGCCCGAGCCTCTGCTGTTTGTCCACACCTTATGGGAACCTGTGGACTCCATTAACCCCTTCTTTTCTCCCTTTACATAGGGCGCTGCTAGTCAGCAGGTGCTTTGTAAATGTCTGTCAATAAATGTGGAGAGCTTCCTGATATATTTTCTGGGGTTGTGGCTGCTCATTTCTGGCATGTTCAGCTTATGCTGACTTCTCTTAGAAGAAAAGGAAGGAGGCATCTCTGTTATTCTCTGACTATATAATTAAGCTTTCAGACGACGTCTCCCCGGTTTCTCCCATGTGCTGCTGGTCTCTGTCCTTGAACTGTGGGATTGAATTAGGCAGGGGTGGGTTGCTATTTGGGAGAGATTCAGGTCACCAAAGGTTCAGCATTGTGCTTTGGATCTCTGGATGACCTTAGACTATACGTGAGGATGAGATGGAGCATCCTGGTCAACAACTCTGCTGTTCTGTGCTGTAGGGTTCATCAAGAGACTTCTTCCACTGTACCCTCTCATTCCAGATCTTGTGCCACTGCCTTCTCCGCACTGTTAGTTCTTCAGGGTCCTGCCCTTCTTGGACATTGGCCCCAGCATAGCCAGGTCGATCTAAATGCCACCCTGTGCACATTTATGGTATCAGTGCCCCTTTCTCTGTCTTCTCCAGGCTAGGAGTGGGGCTTTCACACTCAGCCCCCTAGACTCAGGAATGCCCACATCCAAGTTATCGAGATTTTATATCTGTTCCTGCCTTGGTCCACCTCTGCTCTCTGACTGGCTTCCTGCTCCTTCTTCAGCAGACTTACTTCTGCCAGTTGGAACAACAGTGATCATCTAATGTGCTTCTGTTGTGTACACCCAGACACTGTTCCTAGGGCTTTCCCAGCCTTTTTCAGAATGTTAGGGTAGGGAGACTAGCACCATTTCTGATGAGGAAGCTGACAGGCAGAGAGGGGAAATAAACTGACCACGTAGCTAGTCAGGGTTGATGCTGGGCTTCAAGTTGAGGCCAGTCAGACACTCACACTAGTGCTCCTCCTCCTTCTCCTCCTCCTCTTCCTCCTCCTTCTTTTCTCCTTCTTCTCTCCTCCTCCTCTTCCTCTTCATTCCCTTCTTTTTGAGACAATGTTTCTTTATGTAGCCCTGACTGTCCTGAAACTTGATCAGTCTGGCCTGAACTCAGAGATCTGCCTGCCTCTGCCTCCCAAGTGCTGGGGTTAAAGTCATGTATCACCATGTCTGACTTCTGGCAGACTTCTTCGAGCATGAATCTCAGCCTCCACTGCTTGGTCCCTGCGGTCTGTGCTCTGCCCAGCCTGTCCTGTGACCACATGACTCTCTGCTCCTATGAAGTCTACTCCTGTAGATGGATCAGGAGTCCAGAGTCAATGTACCCATTCTGTCTGCTCTGCAGAGGAGAGAGCAAAGACACCAAGAGGCGGAGGGTGCCGTTCACCAGGGACAGAACTCAGCCTGACTTCCCAGCCACCTCCCCTCCTCTGTCTGTGTCTCAGGATGAATTCTCTTGGAGCATTTGATTTCACTCAGGTTTTTAGCCCATGTTTTTGATTTAGTTGGCTCTGTAGGGTGGGACATGTGAAAGTTAGGACTCTAACTTTTCTCCTAAAGCATGACTGTGCTGCTGGTGCTTAAGAATGCTGGCTGTGGGGCAGAACAGGGCCTTCAACAGGTGACAGTAGCAAGGAAGCCCCACTCAGTGCCATGTGTGGTCACCATGGTCACCACCTTTGCTGCAAAGCAAGGACCCACTCATCATTTGGGGCCTAGTAGACTCAAGGACAGCTGGAGAAGAAATTCAGCAGCAGGAACCTCCAGTCCCCTTCTGCTTGTTCCTTTTTCTAAAATTGAGATATAATTCATATGCCATGAAATTCATCCTTTGAAAGTATGTGGAGTTTTCTGGGTTTCACTACACTCACAGGGCTGTGCAATCACTGTGGCAGTCGAGTTGTAGAGCATTTTAACCACTCATGAGCTGCCTTCCCTTTGCCCACCTCCTTCAATGTCTTGGCAACTGCTAATCTGCATTCTGGCTTCAAATTTGCCAGTTCTGGACCTCTCGTGGAAAGGGAATTATCTAGAGCAAGGGTTTACAACCTTCCTAATGCTGCAACCCTTTAATACATACAGTTCCTCATGTTGTGCTCACCCCCAAGCATAAAATAGTTTTTATTGCTACTTCATGACTGTAGCTTTGCTACTGTTATAAATCATAGTGTAAATATATGTATTTTCTGATGTTCTAGGTGACCCTTGTGAAAGAGGTCACAACCCATAGGTTGAGAGCCACTGATCGAGCACGTGTCTCTATTTGACTGGCTGTTTTCACTTACCATTGTGCTTTCAGAGTTGGTCCGTACCATAGCGTGTATCTGTGTGTCACTGCTGTTCATGGTGAAGCAGTACCCGTCACTCACTGGCTGGGACATTTGGGTCATTTCTCCCTTTTCCTCCCGTGTCTCATGTTGTACATCCCTTTTTGTCTCCTTCTCTCGAGAAGCTGGTCAAAGCATCCAGCTGTCTGTATTCCTCTAGTTTGGCTGATTTGGAAAGCAAGTGTATGTGCCTGTGGGGTGACTGGGAAGCTTGGGTGCTGGGAGAAGAAGGTTTGCGAGAACTCTGCGGGGGGTGGGGGGGGAGGCCTTGCACCTGGCCCCAGGGCCATCTGTTGCTAGGTGGGTATTTTCTTGCTGTTGATTATTAACCAGTGGGTGGTTATGATTCTGGGAGCAGATCTCCAGGGGCGAGGACTGTTGCTTTATTTGGGATGATAAAAATGTTTTTCAAGACGTTTAAACAGCCTGGATCTTCGCTTCTCTTTCTCCACTTGGAGGCTAGCTCACCATTTGGTTTTGTTAATGGATTGATACCTTAGTTTTTTTTTATTAAGTGTGCTCCAGTGCACACACCTCTTTGTGTGTGCGTGTGCCCTGGTGTGCCCATGTGCCACAATGTGCAGGTGGAAGCCAGAGGACAACCTGTGGGGGTCAGTTCTTTCTTTCTACCATGTGGGACTTGGAGACTGAACTCAGGCTTTTGTGGCTTTGCCCATTGAGCCATTATGCTGGTCCCACATCACCATTTTATGAATCATATTGTCACTACCCTAGACTAAATTTGTACAGAACTTCATATTTTTATTCCACAGCATTGCTTTTACTTCCTCAGAACAGCGCCACTCCTGTGTTTGCAGTTGAAGGCACCAAGGTGACAGAGTAGCGGGAAGAACCGAACTTGAGCCCAGGAATCCCTTGATTCTGGCTGTAGCATAGCGGTGTGCAAAACGCCAAGTGTTGTTGCAAAAGGTCCAGGCCTTTTGAGGGTAGAGACATGAATCCTGGATGCTGAGCTGCTGTCATAGGGACCTCCCAAGGGCTCTATCCAGCTTTGCTGTTCTTCTCTGCTTAGACTGCATTTTGCTAAAGCCAGGTGGGGCCTCTCCTGGCCCCCCTGCATCCTCCCCTCTGCCCTGAGATCTCCTAGGCTTCTAGGAGTCAGTCTCAGAGTCGAGAGCATTAGCCCATTTGGCTCTGCGGCAGCAGATATACTGAGTGGGCAGTGCCTCCAGAACCCCCGTGACCTGCCCATTTAGTGCCTGCATGCCTCTGTTTCAGCCGAGAGTAGACTCTTCCTCCTCCTCTCTGCCTTCTCTCCATTCTTCTCTCCCCCTCTCCTCTCCACTGCCTGTCCCTATCACCAGCACCTTCCCTTATGTGTTTCCTGGATACATACTGGGCCATGTGTCCTTACAGCCTATGTTCGTGTTTGGGTCAGTGTGAGGGGCAGTTTTCAATCTCAGAGTCACGACACCGTGGATCACAAGAACCTTGTTGCTTCTGCTAATGATTTACCTTTTGCTTATAACCAGTGAGAGTGGTCAAGGTTATCCCTGGATGGAATCACGTCAGTTTCACCTACTCCTGTGTGATGGGAGAGAAAGGGCAGGAGCCGCGCTGCGTGTGTGGCTCTCACCTTATCTTATCTTTGTGCCGGCTGGTGCCTAGGTCTGGCCTGCGGGTGACAGTAGCTCACTGGAAATGTCATTGTCCTGAGGGCTCGGTCAGGGCAAGGTCGGACTCAGCTGATCAGATTAGGGGGTGGGGTTGTGGTAGAAGCTGGGTTTCACCTTCTTCATTTTGGTCTTTCAGTCACAAGGACAAGGATAGAGGTGAGAACTTGTTCTGTATTATTACTTTCCCAGGGCTGCTGTGACCAGGTGCTAGAATTGGCTAGAGGCAGCAGACATTCCTTTCTCAGCTCTGGAAGTTGGGACTCCAAGAAGATGTCAGTAGAAACACTTGCTTGATGACCGTGGGGAAGAGTCCACCCTGTCCCTTCTAGTTCCTGGCGGCTGGTGCAATCCTCTGCATTCCTCCACCTGCAGCCACATCACTCTACCGTCTAAGTCCATCATGCCACGATGGTGACATGGTGACATGAGTCTCTTCTTACATGGGCAATGGGCATAGTAAAGGCCCATCTCACGGCTTCATCTTTTTTTTTTTTTTTAAAGATTTATTTATTTATTATGTATGCTTGCATGCCAGAAGAGGGCACCAGATCTCATTATAGATGGCTGTGAGCCACCATGTGGTTGCTGAGAATTGAACTCGGGACCTCTGGAAGAGCAGTCAGTGCTCTTAACCTCTGAGCCATCTCTCCATCCCCTCACGGCTTCATCTTGACTCGATTACATCTGCAGAGACTCCTTCAGAGGTGCTGCAGATTGAATGTCAATATACCATTTTTGAGGGGACACAGTTTAACTGACAATAGACATTCAGTTCTTAAATTGGAGGAATGGAAGGAGTCAAGAGTGTGCCAAGAGGGATGGTAAGTGTGCCTCTGTTATAGGTGCACTTGAAGTCATCTGCCTACCAAGGCCTGGCTGGAAGTTGAGCCCAGAGCAGCCTGTGTTCTCTCATGGAGGATTTGCCTCTTCTTCATTCCCTACCAGCCTCCCAACTCCCAAGGGAGTTGCTGTAATCTCTGCATGGAGTACCTAATTATGGTATTTCCCACCCTTGACCAACCTTCCCTTTCCCCCTTTCTGGTTCCCATGGGACAGGCCCATTAAGAGAAGAAGTGACGGCTTGAAGGAGGGATGAGTGGCAGTGGGCAGAGGGCAGAGGCCGTGCTGGGCCAGCTTTATCAGGAGGCAGGGAAGGGCAGCAGAGCTGCCACGGCTGAGTCGATACATGGGAAGTGAGGCTGGTGATTTGTGTTGAGAGGCAGACAAAGCTCCTGCGTTTGCGTGTGTGCACATATGTTTGTGCGTGCAAACACACACAAACACACACATACACACACACACACTGCTGAATCTTGTCCTTTCTGGTTCTTGGGCCAATAACAGTCTGGACCAGGAGGGAGGAGACCTCTCCCACTTAAGTCCTCTTACCAAGGTGCCGGGAGAAGTAAGGACGCAGGCAGATGGAGGAGAGAAAGGGAGCTGGCCAGGGTTCACTGGTCTCCCTGTCTGGCTGCTTAGAGGACAGAGCAGGTAGCTGGCTACAAGCAAAGCAAGGGGCTCTGTGGTAGACAGTACGATGCTGTCCCTAGCTAGGTTTCTCAAGTATTAAGGCCGGGCGGTGGTGGCGCACGCCTTTAATCCCAGCACTCGGGAGGCAGAGGCAGGCGGATCTCTGTGAGTTCGAGGCCAGCCTGGTCTACAAGAGCTAGTTCCAGTACAGGAACCAAAAGCTACGGAGAAACCCTGTCTCGAAAAATCAAAAATCAAAAAACAAAACAAAACAAATCAAGTATTAGACTGTCCTGGCCTGTGATATTGGGGAGCCAGTGTGAGACTGTATCTGGGCTCCAGGGCAGGAATTTCTCTCCAGAAAGTTGGGGAGTATGGCTCTAGGGAATGTGGGTTTCCTTCAAGGAGTAGCCGGGATCGGGGCTGTCACTACTACTGGCAGGACATGATCTGGGAAGAGGTACAGAGTGTTCTCTCCAGTGGGGAATAGCAGGTCTTGGTCCTTTAACACAGACATGGGTAATGGGTTGCCTGTTAGGTGCTTCATGGTGGGGCCTCTGTGAGTGTAAGGTTTTTACAGCTCAGTTAGGATCTTTGTAGGCTCTCAGGGTTATTGTCTTGCCTTTCCATTCCTCCCCTCTAGGGCACATCAGAGTCCATGGCCCATTAGGGAAATCCCTCATCTCTGCCCAGATGGCCCTGTTGCATAACTCGCTCTGGAGGTTTCTCCCAACCTAAGCAGTCTGCCTGGTGATGGGACAGCAAACAAGCTTTCTCTGGTCACCAGCAAGGGCCAGATGGGAAGTGGGGAGTGTGTGAGAGCAGCGTTTCCATGGTGACTCAACTCTGTTTAGCTGCCTTAAACCTGGTTCTATTTCATATGGACTGAAATAAGTTTTACCTGCAGCTTCTATAGTAGACAACCCTGTCCTTGCAAGAGTTGGGTCTGTGGCCAGTATGTGTGTGTGTGTGTGTGTGTGCATGTCCAAATGGACAGAGGCCCATGTGAAAATGAATTCTACATGATGACCCCTCTCCCCGTCTCTCTTATCCCCTAGTCCTGTGTCTTTTAAAACTGGTGGTTCTGAGACTTTGGGTACATCAGAACCATGTGAGAAGCTAGGTAAAGCAGATTCTTGAGGTCCATCCTTGGAGGTTCTGGCATGCTCCTGAGGACTTACACGTCCTGGTGGACTAGGGCCTGCCCTTGCCGCAGCACTGCTTTCGGTGTTAGTACATCCCAGTGAAGAAATGCAGTCAGCTCTAGTTTTCTGCATCCTCCTCCATGTCTTCAGGCTCAGCCGCTCTTAGATCACAGAGGGAAGGTTCAAGACAGCCTTCGCTCACAGCTTCTGTGTTCTTTGGTCTCTTTGCAGGAAGCAGGAGCTGGCCAACAGCTCGGATGTGACCCTCCCAGATCGGCCACTGTCCCCTCCTCTCACTGCACCCCCAACCATGAAGGTAAGAGGCTCAAAGACAGGAAGCGGGAGGGAGAGGATGCCTGGGAACATAGTGTGGCCTTGCTGTTGTTTCAGCGTCATGTCCAGCTGCTTCGGTTCCAGTGAGGGCCATGGAGTGTCCCACGCTTCGGGAGACAGTCTTGTTATGTTGGGTGGAGTGGAGGGAAGGTCTGACTGGTGTGGAGTGTGTGTCAGGGTGCAGTGAAGAAGCAGACCTGGTCTGCCGCGGGGTTGGCAGGATGCTTGGATTAGTGAGAATCATGGGAAATGGTGGGATGGGGAACAAGGAGTCCATGTTGGAGGAAGAAGAGGGACAGAATGCAACTAGGTATTAAAGGGGCCGCCATCCAAGACAGGCAGGACCTGCCTTTGATAGGCCCCTCTAAGATGGCTTTGTTGCCCTAGTCTCTGTGGGAAAGTTGTCTGTTGCTTTAGTTTCTATGGGTGACTTGTGCTGAGGCTTCAATTGGAAGCCTCTTTTGGAGAAACCCCATCTTTGGTTCTAAGCCTAGGACCTTCCCTTCCCAGAAAGGTGACTTTATCCCCCTTCCACACCCTTCTGCTTTTCGTGTCCACCTCCAACAACATGGGATGACCACCCTAGGCTGAGCTTCAAGGAGGACTGTTGGCTCAGCTGCACCCCACCCCCAACTTGCAGCTTCACATTTTGTGGGGTAAAGACTAGATGTGAGGACATTTCCTGCCTCCTGCGTCATCTGAAGGCCTTCGAGGCCTGCTGGTATGCTGGTCCTGAGGCTCTGCTCTGAGGTGACTCCCAAGAAGTGGCATCTCTTCC
This sequence comes from Chionomys nivalis, assembly GCF_950005125.1. Classification (NCBI taxonomy): domain Eukaryota; kingdom Metazoa; phylum Chordata; class Mammalia; order Rodentia; family Cricetidae; genus Chionomys; species Chionomys nivalis. The sequence goes on along the minus strand of NC_080092.1, from coordinate 55,287,936 downwards.
CGCTGCTTTGTGTGGCTCCCCTCTTCCCTGACACCCAAAGGCAGCAGGTAAACTGCATCCCGTGGCGTATGTCTACCCCATGCCGAGCAGACTGTTGACAATGGAAGCAGAGCCCTAGTCGGGTCTGGCATTCAGGGGTGGGTGGGGTTGTGGGTGGGACAGGGTACAGGATGGATGGTACCCCTCTTTTCTTGGTGGGAATGCCTGGGTATCCAAAGCCAGGCCACCTTTGCCAGCCTAGTCGGGAAAGTATGTGACCCAACTGCTGGGGTGGTTTGCTGGCAAAGAGTAACACCGAGGACCATGTGGTCGGTCTGAGTTCCAGCCCTTCAGTCTGCAGAGCTGGCCGTGGGAAGATCGCCTCTGCTCATGGCCATTAAGTGTTTATAGGGAGAATGAGGAGGCCTAGGAGGAGTCAGAGAGTTCTCTTGGCAGACTCCGCTTGCATGACTGTTTAATTCATTCAACACCCGGTGTTTATTGGAGCATTGCGTTAGTCAAGACTCTTGGTTGTAAGTGACAGAAGCACTATTCACTTAGCCTAGGAACTTTCCCAGGCATGGCCTCGTCTGGGGGAGCTGCCCCTCTCACTCTCTTCTGCGATGTTTCGTTCTTTGTTAAGCTTTGCTTCAGTGACGGTGGGATAGGACGGTGGCGGCAGCTCCTATGGACTAAGTAGCTCTCATGGAAAAAGAATAGCTTTTTGCTAGAAGTTCTGACAGAGACCCAGGGAGGAAGCTCACTGGCTAGAGAAATGGAATGCTGTGATTGGACAGGCTTGAACTTCATGACCTACACCAGGGAGACTGAGAGAAGGAGTGGGGTGGCTCCTGGAAGGAAAACTGAAGCACCGCTCCAGAGGGGAAATGGACACAGAGTAGACAGGACTGTTGCAGGGACGGCTGAGACCACAGGCCGGGTGGGTCTGCAGTGACCCAGGGATGAATAAGATATTGTGGTCTCTTTTTTCTTGGAGTTCATGGTCCACCCAGGGAGCCAGAAGTTGAAAAGGGAAAGGCAAGAGTGAGGAATGGACAGTTAGGGGAGGTGAATGTCCCCAGGGGAAGCCCCCTATCCCTCAAGGAGGACAGAGGGCAGGACTTGAGGAGGTCTTGGAGAGGGGCAGGTGGGCTTCTTTGAGGAAATGCTGTTTCAGGTCAGACAGGCTCTGAGAGTTGAGAAGGCCCTACACTAAGATAGAGTCAGAGTGGCATTCAGGACCCTGGCTACGCAGAGTGAGGTGAAAGGACCAGCCACACCTGCAGTGTCGGACCGCCTCTCAGAAATGCCGTCACAGGCCCTGCTTCCGATTGCCCAATGGCACCTGCATCTCACCAGCATTCCTGGTGACCAGAGACCCAGAGCAGCTCAGCCGAAGGAGAGAGAGAAACTGGAAAAGACCAGAAGCTTTGGAACATCCTGAGTTAGGGACCTGAAGGCAGACTATAGGTCAAGCAGAAGTTTTGCTAAAGGTTTTAGATTTTTTTCCTAATTAAGGCCTTGGAGAGGTACTGTTTTGTTTTAGACAAGGTCTTACTGTGTAACTCTGACTGTTGATCCTTCTGGCTTTGGCCTCCTAATGCAGAGATCATAGGTGTCCACTGCCCCTGGTTGTGATGGGCCTGCAAGCATTTATCCTGACTGCTGCGAAGACTGGAACAGAGTGTGAACGAGCAGATGTACTGGAAGTCACTGCTGGAGGACGGGGGAAGAGGGTGGAATTTTTGTCCAGGGCACCAGCAGGGTTATTTGGAAATAGTTAGAGTTCAGAGTTCTCAGGCGGTTGGATGACGAGACAAGGTGATTTGAAGAGAGGAGGCAAGAATGGACCTGAGGTCTGGAGCAATGGAACTTGGTGCAAGCGTTTTTCTGAGGTGGGATGGCTCAGCAGGAAGAAGGGTCAGGTTGATCACGCTGTGTCCACAGGCCTGAGGCAGCTGTCTAAGAGGGTGTGGAGTGGAAAGAGGAGATGGTCTCAGGGTGGTGGGGGAAGAAGCTGCACATGGACATAGAGGGAAGAGCATTTCACCGTGAGGGATGGACAGCCGAGCCAGCTGCTGGGGTGAGGCACAGAGGAATACTGTGCAGAATGGCCTGGTGTTTGCTGGGATATGACTAAGGCCCTTCCTGGAGAGGTGGGGTGACAGCAGATGGCAGTGCTGAGGAGTGAGTGGAGATGCTGAGCGTCAGAGAGTGTCGACAGTCCCGTGAGACAGGGTGATACTAGTGTGTGGACCTGTGGGGAGGGGAGGACCGAATGGTGGAAGGAGACTGAGTGGGAGAGGAGGGAGCTGAAGAGGGAGAGGGGGAGGGAGAGAGAGAGAGGAAAGGGGGAGGAAGAGGGGGAGGGGGAGAAAAGAGGGGAGGGGGGAGAAATAGGGAGGGAAAGGGTGAGGGGGAGGGGGAGGGAGAGGAGGAGGGGAAAAGAAGGGGAGAGGGGGGAAGGAGAAAGAGAGAGGGAGGGAGAGGGGAAGGGAGAGGGGGAGGGAGAAAGAGGGAGGGAGAGGGGAGGGGGAAAAGAAAGGGAGGGGGAGAGAAAGGGGAGGGAAAGGGATAAAGAGAGAGGGAGGGGGAGGAAGAGGGAGAGAGCACTTTGACTATGGGGGTTATTGGGGTTGTCAGGGAGGGAGCCTCAGGCAGGCCAGAGCAGACCCTCAAGCATCCTCGGTGAACTCTAAGGCTCACAATCAGAAGTCATCCCCTGCTTTAGACAGCATCTTTTGAAAAACTCAGGATTCAGCTCAGGAAGTTCCCAGTCTGTGACTTTTGTGTCCAGACTCCAAAGGCAGGGTCAGTTAGGAAATGAGGGAGCTGGGCTTGCCTTAAAGATTTTGGGTGGGGATCTTGTATATAGCTGGGGATGGAGCCTGTTGTATCTGGTCTCTTTGTGTCTGTCATGTTATTCTGTGGCTATGGTTTGACTCTCTGGCTAGGAAATGTCCCTCTTTCCAGGGATTTAAAGCCACAGTGCTCACAGCACACTGATTGGTTCAGCGCAGATGGGGAGTCCCAAGGCTGCACTCACCCATCAGTGCTGCTGCTCTTTCTTGGAGGGACCCTTTCTTGGTCTTTGGGGCCCTCGACCCCTGGCTTAGGGTGGCTGAGTTGTCGTGAAACCATCAAGTTGAAGGAGTGTGCTCTGGGCCTTTGTCTGAATCTTTAACATTTATTTATTTATTTATTTATTTATTTATTTATTTATTTATATTTGCAAATGTGCATAGGTATTTTACCCTCATGTAGATCTGTGAGCATTGTGTGAGCAGTACCTGTGGAGGGCAGAAGAGGGTGTCTGACCCCTTGGAAATGAAGTTACAGATGGTTGTGACTTGCCATGTGGGTGTAGGGAATTGAACCCAGGTCCTTTGGAAGAGCAGTCTTAACCACTGAACCATCTCTCGAGTCTCTGTCTTATAGCTAGGAGGTCTTTTCATGCTTCCCTGTTTTTGTTTCTGTTTCCAGGGCGGCATCAAACAATCACATTTTTATTTTGCTCTTTTTGTTCTTTGGAAATTACACACACACACACGCACGCACGCACGCACGCACGCGCATGCGCGCACGCGCATACACACACACACACCATATTTGACTGTGCACACTCCCCATTATCTTTTCTTACTCTCGCGCTTGCATGTCCATTGAGCCTTTGTTCTTTACAGAAAACCCCTTCTTACTTTCATGTTATTTGTTTGTTTGAGACAAGGTTTCTCTGTAACTTTGGAGCCTCTCCTGAAACTCACTCTGTACACCAGGCTGGCCTTGAACTCACAAAAATCTGCCTGCCTCTGCCTCCCAAGTGCTGGAATAAAAGACGTGTGCCACCACCACCTGGATCATGTTATTTTTTGAGACAATATCTCTCACTGGCTGAGAGCTTGCTAAGTATGCCAAGTTGGCCGGCCATTGAACCCCAGGATATTTTATCTATCCAGTAGCCCACTAGTTTGTTTCTGCCTCTGTAGAGCTAAGGTTAAAAGTATCTACTGCCACACTTGGCTTTAACTTATTTGTTTATTTATGTAGGTTCCTACCACCCTCTGTGTGTGTGTGTGTGCACATGTGCCACATCTCAAGTATGGGGGTCAGAGAACAACTAGTAAAAGTCGTCTTTCATTCCACCATATGGATCCCAGAGTTCAGGTCATCAGATTTGGCAGAAAGCATCTTTTGCTTTATTTGCTGAGCCATATTTGTTGGCCCCACGCCTGGCTTTTTTAATGGGTCCTGGGGATTGAACTCAAGTCCTGATGCTTACATGGCAACTTCTTTACTGAGTGAACCATCTCCCTATTCCCTTGAATCCGTTTTCTGCTACCCAAGCAAGAGAAGGGCTCGCCTGGTTCCCTTGGTAGCATGACTCAGGTGCAGAATACTCCTTTGGTTGATTGGCTTGGGTCAGGGATTGATGATCCATTTTCCTTTTGGATAGGTGGAGTCTCAGACTGGTCCTCCTCTCTCTCCGTGTAGCTTGTTTTCCTAGGGAATTTCCTACCCCCAGTATGAAGCTGAGAAAAAGCTGAGCAGATGGGCTGAAACAGGAGCCTAGTTCCCAGCCAGAACCCAAGCTGAGAATGGGCAGTGTAGGCTAGGAGTGGGGCTGGGGACCGGCTGCCTGAGTATGCAGTACATTGCTGCCAGAGCTTTATTCTTCAGGAATTTGCTTTCCACATCTGAAAGGACCAGTAGGCATTTAGCAGACCCCACAGTATGCCTGGCTTTCTATGGGTCCACCTGGGACCACACAGAAGCATTGGTCCTTGACCCTCAAAGAGCCTCCACGGGGGACCTTAACTTAGCAGAAGAAGCCATATGGCTCAGCTTGTGAGAAGCCCACAGATTAAAAGTAGCTTCTCGGTGGGGAAGAGAGGAAGAGCTGGAGATGAAGGAGATGAAGGCCCTGGGAGACAAGGTTGAGCGCGCCCTTGGGACTGTAGACCAGATCTTGCTGCACTGAGGAGGGGAAGGAATAGAGTGACCCTCAAGTTCTCTTGAAGAATGTCTTAGGCATTGGGAATGCCCTAGAAGCATCTCCTAGACATTGATTTCTCCAGGGCTTGAGCTGACTGTGACCTGAATTGGCAGGGTTGTTCTTGAAGTCCCAAATAGGCTGTTCAGCTGGCCTGGGCCCCTTGTTTAGCTTCTCAGGTTCTCCTCATGCAAGTCTGAGGCATTCCAGGCCAGATGTTCCCCTTTGGAGAATAAGGTGGTGGAGGCTGGGGGCTCCCCTGAGAGAGGTGCCAACAGTCTGCTCCTATGTTGCTCCTTCAGGGCTTTGTCCCCAGAGCCACTCATCCCTCCTCCCACTTTCCCTCAGTGGTAGGTGAGGCAGCTGTACAACCTTTGTATGTGTGAAGGAAGTGGACATCAGAGGACATTCTTGGCATCTCTTTGGGCTAAGGCTCCAGCTCACCTTTTTTCTGAGCTCACTACTCTCTCCCTCCTTGATTTGTTATATTGACCCATGGCCAGTCATCTCTCAACTTTGTCCCCGTGCCAGCCCCTAGCCAATTATTAATTATGATGATGATGTAATACTCTGTCGTATGAAGACACAATTGGTTTACTTGTGTTCCAGTTGAGGGGCAGTTGAATTGTTTTTGGTTTGGCCTATACTAAAAGTCAAAAACTCTGCTGTAGTATAATTTTGTTTGAACTTGTGTTTTCTTTTCTCTTGGATTATCAAGGAATAGAATCATTTTGCATTGAAGAGTAGGTAAACTTTTTGCTGTTTTTTCTTTGAGAACTGAGTCTCATTCTGTAGGCTAGTCTGGCCTTAAACTTACAACCCTCTGCCTCCCTTAGTCTCCTGTGTGCTGAGATTACAGCCACCATGCCTGGCCTGAGTCTTTATCTTTATTTTATTATTATTATTTCTTTCTTGTGGTATTTGTGTATGCTAGTTAAGTGTTCTACCTCTGAGCTACATCCCCCTGAATCCTCAATGTATTACAAAACTGACAGGCTGTCAATGGTTGCACCATTGTACACGCCACTAGCAGTGCCATTAGGTCCTGGATGATCTATGTTTTGGCCAGTATTGACCATTGTCAATCTTCAGTGTTTTAGCCTCCTCAGTGAATGTGTATTAGCAGCTCACTATGGTTTAATTTGTATTTTTCTTTTTTTTAAAAATATTTATTTATTTATTATGTATACAATATTCTGTCTGTGTGTATGCCTGAAGGCCAGAAGAGGGCACCAGACCTCTTTACAGATGGTTGTGAGCCACCATGTGGTTGCTGGGAATTGAACTCAGGACCTTTGGAAGAGCAGGCAATGCTCTTAACCACTGAGCCATCTCTCCAGCCCCCTAATTTGTATTTTTCTAATGGCTGATGATGCTGAGTCCAATGGAGATCTGTGTCGACTTACTTTGTAGCTTGATGTTAAGGCTCAGTTAGTTTATCCTCACACAGGCATCCCAGTGTTTCAGCATCACCTGTCGAGAAGATCACCACCTTCTTTCCCCTGTTTAATTGCTTGGATGTCTTAGTAAAATACCTGCTGGCCAAGATGTGTGCGTGTGTACTGTGTAGCATCTCTGCCAGCCATGGCATTCCTCTTATGACTCACCTTCTTCCCTGTGTATATTTCAGTCATTGATCCTGCTAATGACTCACCTTCTTCCCTGTGTATGGATCAGTCATTGATTGTGCTGATTGTGGTGCTCTTTCCTGAGCGCTTTCACGTGACGTCACAATCCTGTCCAACCACGCTCAGTGGAAAGGGCCCATAGTCATTTGGAGCTGTCATTTGAGAGGAGTCACTTTAGGCACCTCTGTCTGACGTAGTCTTAGGAGGTTGTGCTGTTTGTTGAAGGTCCTGAAGCTGCTCCGTAGCAAGCCCGTGGTGTACCCGAGAGCCTGTGTCCTAACCACTACCACACACTACCACTCTTAGGGAGTCCTCTGAGCAAGCTCATAGACTCCTTGACTCCGTCTCTTTCCCTTCATCATGGGGACAACAGACACCCGCAGGAACAGTGGCTGTGTTTTGGCAGCTCATTGAGCAGCAGTGATGCAATCCATGACACAGCAGGTGCTGTCATGGTGGTGACTGATGACAATGACAACTTGTGTGATGTTCTTATCCCCGAGAAACAGGTCATCACTGCCTCTCTTTATGGAGCCCAGAGCCACTGCCTTGTGGAAGCTTTACCCATTCCCATTATCTTTGAACCTGTGTCCTTTCCACAGATGGCTCTAACCCTTTTTTAGAAGTCTCTAATGGAGACTGTCTTAGAGTTTCTATAGCTGTGATAAAACACCATGACAGAAAGCAACTTGGGTAGGAAAGGATTTCCTTCAGCTTACAGATCCACATCACAGTCAGGGCAGAAACTGAAATGGAACAGGAACCTGGGGGCAGGAGCTGATGCACAAGCCATGGAGGATGCTACTTTCAGCTTGTTCCTCATGACTTGCTCAGCCTGCTTTCTTATAGGACACAGGACCACCAGCCCAGAGGTGGCACCACCCACAATGGGCTGGGCCATTCCACATCAATTATCAACAAACAATCTGGTGGGGGCATGTTCTCAATAGAGGTTGACAGCAGAGTCAAACTGATATAAAAACCAGCCAGTACAGAGACTGTGTTACAGGTCTTGGCCAAGGTCTCCAAGCCTCCAGGACCCTGTACTTGATGTGGGATTCCCCTCTGTAAGCTGTGAATATCATTGGTTAATAAAAGAACTGCTTTGGGCCTATAGCAGAGCTATAAGGGGAACAGAGCTAGGTGGGGAAAGCTAAACGGAATGCTGGGAGAAAGGAGGTGGAGTGAGAGAGATGCCATGTAGCCCCGCCAGACAGATGCCGGAACTTTAGCTGGTAAGCCACAGCCACGTGGCCATACACAGATTAATAGAAATGGGTTTAATTAATATGTAAGAGATATCCAATAAGAAGCTAGAGCTAATAGGCCAAGCAGCAATTTACTTAATACAGTTTCTATGCTTAATACAGTTTCTATGTGGTTATTTCAGGTTTGAGCTGCTGGGTGGCCGGGGAACAAATAAGTGGCCTCCTTGCAACATGTACCCTCTCTGAGTGGGTAGGTCAGGACAGCAGGGCTCCCTGAATTATTTCTCTGGGGATCTCTTTCTTCTCTCCTTTGATTTGACAGCCCAGCCCCCTTTCCACACGTTCACCCTGCTTCTGTGATCCCCACTGGTGTGGATGCCAATCCAATCCCTGTGACCTGGTCCCTAAAGGGCTTCCTCAAAGTAATCAGACCTATAAAGTGGTAAACTTCACAGTTTCTGGAGTCTGTCTGCCCAAGACGAAGGGGCTTCTTATCTGCGTGAGTTTTCTGAGCCTTACTGCCCTCATTTGTGGAGTAGGGACAGCAAGAGTTCCCACATGGAGGATGCCTGGAGCTTGTCATTGGTTGAAATTCTGTGCACTTATCATTCAGAACACATATGTGTAGCTTGTGGTGTTTCAAAGTCATTATTGTTCCTGCAAAAAAAATTCTTTCTGAAGGGTGACACTTTTCTTCTAAGATACCAGTGCTTTGGGCTCGGCTAGGGGTAGAGTTGAGTTTAGGGCTAGGGTTAAGTTTAGGATTATCAGTTTGATTAGGGCTGGGGTTAGGAAAGAATGCACACCTCATTTCTTCTGTTGCTACCATGTTTCTTCTGAGGACTTCCAGTCCTCTGTCTTACCACACATCCACAGCAGAGGGACCTGATATTGTGGGTGTCCTGTCTCAGACATAAATTCCTACCTGTTAGGTGCAAATATCCATGGGATGCTTGGAAGAGGATAAAAGTAGAAACCAGTTCAGCCTACTGGCAGACCTGGAGAACTGATATTCAGGAAGCTTCTGACTGGACTCATGAATTCTCAGGAAGGCTGATCTAACTTTAACAGGAGTTATAGTCCAGGTGGTTCCTATGGACACAGGAAGGACCTTCAAGGTCATCCTCCTCACAGAGGTTTGTGGAATGGGACTGTGCAGAGACTTGGATTGTCCAGGACTGTGGGAAGTTCTGAGGTTGGCCTTGGAACATGTTTTCTGATCTGTTGGTGCCCACCGAGAGCTTCCCCCCTAGTTCCCTTTCCTGCAGCTGATGTTGAAATGAGCCTGCATTTCTGGGCTAATACTGATGTTGTGAGGGATGTTGGAAGGCTGATGGTAGGGCATCAAGGCTCTGGGAGGCTGTGTGGGGTGCAGCCTGGGTTGCAGAACTCTGCCTGAGCTATCTGTTTTCTGGGCATTGGGTGCCTGGAGGAGGTGGGTCAAGGCTCAGTTACTGGTCCGCCTTATTCTCAAACTCAGAACTCGATGGAATGCTTGACTCCTGGGCTCTGCCTCCTACTTATGCCAAATGAATTAGGAGGTCTGGCCACTCATTCTGCCCCAGAACTTAGCACCTGGTTCTCTGACCAGTAGATAGTGGTTGGCTTTGTATACCGTCTTGTTCCTGAACCTGGACTTTGGTTTTCAAAATTACTTTGTTTGTTTGTGTGTGTGTGTGTGTGTGTGTGTTGTCCATGTCATGGTGTGCTTGTCGGGATTGGAGAACAACCTTTGGGAGTCGCTTTGCTCCCATCATCATATGAGCCCCAGGTCGCCAGGCTTAAGCAGCAAGCACCTTTATCCTCCGAGTCATCTCATTCCCCTTTGGTCCCAGAGTTTAATAGCTAATGTGCCACTCTATGCATATCTACAGTGTTCTGAGAACCTCAACTCTGACATAGGGCCTTTGGGTCACTGTGAGGCATAAGGAGGGCATGGGCTGGCAAAGGCTTTGTAATGGTCTGGACAGTGTAGAGGCAGTATATTTCAGTCTCTGTAGAGACCAGCAGTTGTTGTTATGGTCAGTGACTCAAACATCTGTAGGGTGACTTTCATGACAAACCCGTGTTTCTCTTTTAACGGCCGTACATGCTACCCTGAGACCACTTGGCAGCAGGTGCTACCATATCCTGTCCCTAGCCTCCTCCTACCCTTGGCACAAGTGTTACTGCCAGCTCCTCAAGTCTAGTATCTGGGGCTTGAGAACCAGTGGGTGGTGACGTCTTTTCCTCTTGAAGCGCGGCCACTGGTGCAGTTCTGAGCACCAATAGCTAGATCCCACGTGTCTCCTTCCTGTTGTCCTCCACCACCCTGGCTCTGACCTCCTGCAGGCTCTCTGCTCCCGGCTGAGTGTGGAGATGGAGTTTTGGGTGCTGTGGTGTCTATTTGTTTCTAGAGCCTCTAACAATTACCACAAACTTGGTGGGTGGCTTAAAATAACAGCAGCATATTCTCCCACGGCTCTTGAGGCCAGAAGTCTGAAATCAGGGTGTCAGCAGACCTTTGCTCCCCCCAAAGTCTGGGGGAGAAACCTTGCTTGTTCTACTGGCTTGTGGTAGCTCTGACGTTACTGTTTGCCTTCCTCTTCCTCCATGGTCCTGTGGCGTCTTGTCTCCCTGGTGTCTCTACTTTGTGTGTCTGGACATTTGTCATCTGATTTAAACCCCTCTGAGTAGGTAATTCGGGAAGGTGATTGCATCTTGAGAGCTGTTTCAGTCCCATTGTGCTTCTTTGTCTTAGACTGTGTGGTTTATAAACATTAGAATTTGTTTCTCGCTGTGCTTGAGGACGGGAAATCCAAACTCAAGGTGCTAGTGGGCTTGGTGTCTGGTGAAGGCTTGCTTTCTGCTTCCACGATGTCACGTTGATTTTGTCCTCACGTGTGTCTCTTTAGGTGTGACTGTATTTGTCTGCAAAGTTCCCTCAAGCCCTTTTATAAGATACTGATTCTGTTTGTTCCACTTGTGTAGCTGGAGACCAGATGTGACTTGTATTTATTTGCCTACAAAGGAGCAAGCAGAATGTGGCAGGTTTGGGAGGACCTGGCCCTACAACTCGCATGGTCAGGGATGAGGCTATCTGCCCTTACCGGGTGCTATAGAACCCAGAATGCAGAGAGCCCACAGGAGATGCTCAACAAATACTCACCTATAAATGGTGGATGAAGTCTCTTTATTGATCCATATTAGAATGTGGTTGTACACAAAAGGTCCAGTATTCTTCAAGAGAATTTCCATTAAGACTTGTCTCTTTTGCAAGTAAACGGCAAAAACAAAACTCAGCTTCGTTTGACCACTTTTCACGAATATATGCTTATTGAGAAACATTTAAGCAATGCTAAAGTACAAAGAGGTATGTTGTTAAGATATTAATAATGCCTTAATGATCCTACTATCCAGAAATATCCAGTATTAGCACTTGTTAAGCATCCAGATAGCTTGGCATAGCATACACAGATAGAGCCATGCATAAATGAGATCACCCTGTTTATGATCCTTTGTAATAAAAAGAGTCCAATTAGATTTTCCTTGCATTTATCCAATGAGGCAAAAACCCAAATGACTCAGAAGGAATTGCTAGAACATAGAGAGAGATATCTCTCTAATAGAGATAGTATTTTTCATGAGTTCTCTAAAGATTTCGAGAAAGATCATGATAAAAACAAACCAAACCAGGCACAATAGTGGACACCTGCCATCCCAGATCTTGGGAGGTAGAGGCATGAAGATCTGCTTTCCAGATTATCCTTGGCCATATAGTGAGTTTGAGGCCAGCCTTGGCTACAGTGCCTGTGTCTCAAAACCAAAAAGCCAGCAAGGAACCAAACTTTTCAGTATACAAACGATTAATAAACAATGAACTATAGTACCCCTCTGCATTGCGGCTGGCTTCCTGCTTTGGAATGTGAGAATCAGGTGGTTTTGGAGGGAAAATAGTGCTGCCTGTGAACCTGGCACCTTAGAGAGTGTTCTCTTTTTGAGGGGAGTGGCTGTGGGTAGTGGGTTTGTCTCTGCAGCAGTGTGGAGGAGGCCTTCCAGAGCCGGGAACTCCATTACGCATGGCAACCATACTTGAACCTATCTCAAGAGTGAATTGGGTTTGTGAGGGAATGGCTCTGGGCTGAGCTGATTTGATTTGGCAATGGGGCCGAGAAGTTTCTGAAATGTCAGATGTTAATATGATGACTGTCTGGCTCTACATGGGAAGCCAGAAGTAGGGGGTGGATGGCTGGGTGTCGTCTCTGTTGTAGAGGAGGGACGTGTGAGAGAGAAAATGGGAAGGGACAGGAGAAGAAGCAAGGTAGAGGAGGGAAGGAAAGTGGAAGGAGAGAGGCTTGTGGCAGTGGATCAAGAGGAAGGGGAGAGGAGAGAGGTGAGGAGAATCTGACCTGCAACATCAAGGAGCATGAGCTACAGAACCAGACCGGATTTGTCCTCTGACAGGGTTTGGCAGCATGATGGTAACTTTCAGTATTAGTCAGAGGGATGCACCCTCCAGTCCTTTGCAGCATGACTTGCTGTGTTTCTGGAGCCTTTTCTTCCCAGGCACTGGCCCTGGTGACTAGAATTGATCTTACCTTGGAGATGACCCAGAGGATCAGGGTGAGAATCAGCTCAGAGCACTCAAGGTCTTGTCTCCTGTAGATGTCCAGATGGAGCTCGAGAGTGTCCTTTGTCTTCCTGCATGGTCAACAGACCTGAGCTATGGGGGGACAGGAGACAGCAGTTGGGGTGGATTTGGGGAGTGCCTCAGGCTTGGTGATTCCTGATAGAACATGGAAGAGGTGATGTGTAGGATATGAGGGTTTAACAGACACAAGAAGAGAAAAGCCTCAGATATGGCCCTTTGAAATCAGCGTAAGATAGATCCCATGGCCTTGATGGTCCAGTGCTGGGTGTTGAGGTAAGAGGGGCCGGCATGAGCTAAAAATCTTAGGAAGTCCCTAGACAGTGATCCCCCTCATTTTGCAAAAGGAGATTGATTCAAGGCTACCTGGGGGACTTTCAGGCTAACTGAGCTTCGAAGTCCCTTGAACACCAGTTTAGTGAAGCAGAAAATGGGTCAGGAGCCCCCATCTGTTTTTAGAACCCGGAAGGTCTGGAAGTGCTTGGGGAGGGCTAGGGACCTGTCACGGGGAGCCGAGAGGCACTCGAGGTTAGTGATGGTGCTAAGGGTGGGGACCAGGCAGCTAGGCTTCTGTGAAGCAGTTCAGATGTCTAAACATTCTTATTAGTGTATTTATTTATGTGTGTGCATGTTCAATTATGTGCACGCCTGTGAATGCACACGTGTCACAGTGTGCGTGAGGAGGTCAGAGGACAACTTTCAGGATTCAGTTTTCTCCTTCTAACATGTGGGTCCCAGGGAGCAAACTCAAGTTGTCAGGCTTTGTAACAGGCTCGAGACTGTCTAATGTAGCCTGGTGTATTAGTCAGGGTTCTCTAGTGGAAAAGAACGGACAGAATGAATCAATCTACCCACCTTCCTATGTATGTATCCATCATGTATGTATGTATGTATGTATGTATGTATGTATGATCTATCTATCTATCTATCTATCTATCTATCTATCTATCTATCTATCTATCTAGGCGATTTATTAAAATGATTTACAGGCTCTGGTCCAACTAGTCCATCAAGGGCTGTCTACCAATGGAAGGTCCAAGAATTCAGTAGTTGTTTAGTTCACAAGGCTGAATGGCTTAGCGGGTCTTCGGTATATGCCAGAATCCTGAAGAAACAGACTCTAATGCCAGTGAGAGTGAGAAGAAGCATGCAAAGAGAGCAAGCTTCCTTCCTCCATGTCCATTGTATAGGCTGCCAGCAGAAGGTGTGGTCCAGATTAAAACGGGAGCTTCCCACCTCAGAAGATCTGAGTTAAAAGTGGGTCTTCCTACTTTGAATGATTTAATCAAGAGGGAAAAAAACAGGTGTACCCAGCAGCTTGGATTTTACTTAATTCCAGATGTAGTCACGTTGACAACTAAAATTAGCCATCACACCCAGATTGGCCTTAAGTTTGCTATGCAATTGAGGATGACCTTGAACTCCTGATTTTTCTTTTTCTTGCGTCTGAGTGTTGTGGTTATAGATGTATGCCACCATGTTTGGCCTGGCGTTTCAGTTTTGAGGAGCCACCGGTGAATGGTTACCAGAGACATTTCCAGAATGTCTCAGCTCCTCCACAGAGGCAGACTGGTCTTGAGCCTGCCAGGTCTCTGTCAGTTTCTTGTGGCTGCTGTAACAAGTGGTCACAGACTTAGGGTCTGAAGACTGCACAGATTCATCACCTCCTGTTTCTGAAAATGCATCTCCTTGGGTACCAGAGGTTGCGTTTTCTCTGATGGTTGTGGCAGGATCCATTTCCTAGCCTCGGTGGTTCTGGGAGAACCTATTTTCTAGCCGTGTGACCTTGGCATCTGGTCCCATGCCTTAGTCTTCAAAGCCAGTGACTCTAGACCAGTTCCTTTCCATACTGTCACCCTGCTGGTTTCTTCTGCCCATGATGATGTTGGGTCTACCTGGGTCATCTTGATTCTTGTCCCATATCAGGGTCAGCCACAGGCAGCCTTGATTCTATCGGTAACTGCAACACTCATGGCTGGGTAAGGCCATACACCTATACAGTTCTGGGGATCAGGATGAAGGCATCTCTTTGGGGGCACATGTGCCATCCTTAAAGTTAAGTGATGGGGACCCGGCCTTTTTCAGGCCTTCCTTGTAAGACAGGGATCCACACCAGCTTAGTCTCCCAAAGATTCCATGACCTGTGTGTGACTGAGGCTCCTCTATCCAGGTTTCACTGTTTTGTGAACCTGTAACTGGTGAGATCTTACAGGCCTTACCCTGATTATACAGCCTTGAGGTTGGAGGGCTGTTGCACGCATTTTTATACAGGGAAAAGAAAGCCACATAATATACCTGTTGTCAGTTTAGAGTTGAGATATGACCTTTATTTAAAAATAATTTCTGAAGATTTATTTTAATTTATATATGGGAGTGTTTGTCTGCACATATGCCCACGTACCAGGTGCATTCTTGGAGCCTGAAGAAGTCAGAAGAGGGCATTGGCTGGATCCCCTGGAACCTGAGTTCTAGATGGTCATGAACCACTATGTGGTTGCTGGGAATTGAACCCAAGTCCTCAGCAAAAGCAGCAAGTGCTCCTAACCACTGAGCTATTTTTCAGTCTCATGACTGCTCTGTAGTCTTTAGTTAGCAAACTTGCAGGTCCCAAAGAGAGAAAGAGAGAGAGAGAATAAATGAAAGAGAATTCTTTATTTACTCAGCTCTAACAGGCTTGTCTAGTTTTTTTTTTTTTTTTTTTTTTGACAGGCTTTTACTATGTAGCCCTGGATAGCCTGGAAATCACTATGTAGACCAGGCTGGACTTGAACTTACAGATCTGCCTGCTGCTATCTCTCTAGTGCTAGGATTAAAGGCATTCACTACTATGAATGTTTTTTTGAGACAGTCTCATGTAGTCTAGCCTGGCTCTAGCTTGTCTCCCAAATGCTAGGACTGCAGACAGGCACCACCATGCCTGGTTTTAGGTGGTGCTGGAGATCCTGGGTGTTAAACCCAGGGCTTGAGGCATGCTAGCCAAGCATTCAGCAAGTGGAGCTGTATCCCTGTTTTGGAGGCCGGCCTGGACTTTATTTATTGCCCTAGCTGGCTTGGAACTCATGGCCCTCCTGCCTTAGCTTCCTGCGTGCTGTGATTGGCATACACCATCATGCCTAGCCTTTGTCTGACCTTTTCTTGAAAGTGTCATCGCTTGCATTGTCTTCCTCCTCTGGTCTAGCCGGACTTTTTCTTGCTGCAAGGTTCAGCCTGCTGCCTCTCAATTTGCGAATCTGCTCATAGGTAGATAATGACACCTAATCCCCATAATCTGCTTCCGCCTTGTTCTAATCATGGTACAGTTTTGCCCCCAAGACCCCTGTCATCTCATTGTTAGTGGAGTGGGCATCTGTAATGGCGAGCGTGTGGGCCTGGGGTCACTGGACTGAGGGTGGGTGGAGAGGGAGGCAATTCATTGTGCTTAGATAACCCCAGGTGACCCGCCTGATATGGAAACTCCCCCTCCTGGTCCCCTAGGTCAGATAGCGTTGCCTGGCTACGGGAGGCTCCAGTGGGGAGAGAGAATAGGCACACATGTTTAAAATTCAATATTGTGGCCTGGCAAACACTCCAGCAGGGCCTTCCAGCCCACCGATAATCTCTAATTCTCCCCACTCCTTGCGGGTGGGGCTATGTACTGAGACCCAGATGGTTTCTTCTGGGAATTGGCCGTCAGCTGTTGTGAGGGACAGGGTTGGGGGTGGGGTGGGCTTGACTCACGAGGACTGTCACCCTGATGCCTCTCAACAGATTCCTGAGAGGCCTGGGCTGGCTGGCGCAGACCTGTTCTTGAGGGGGTGTCTCTGAGGCACCCTAGCAAGGGCAATGAGTGAGGAAGGAAACCCAGCAAGGCCACGTCCTGTCGTGGTTGGTGTCCGTTGAGAGGAAAGGCTACTTTTCAGAGAAGAGCCCTTTCCTAGGTCACACAGAGGCTGTCCACCACTGTTCCAGTGGGACCTCCTGGAAAAGGAGACTCCTCAATAAGCTGCTGGAATCTTAGAGTTTGAAGGTGGGAGTCCAGGTGTGTTGTGACTGGCTCTCCTGCAGCCTCATTCTCCCTGAGGTGGTTTAAGGGGTCCACAAAGTGGGGGTCCTGATAGAGGATCGAGGGAGTGAGTAGATCCATTCCATCTGTGTGATGGAACCGTAGGCCACTCCTCTTCCGTAGAGCTACACAGAGTTCGGGCATCCCAAGCAGTGCTTACTCCGCTGGCTCCTTCCTGAGAGGAAGGGATCATGTGACTCCAGTGCTGGGGAGTCAAGAGCAAGTCTGATGATTTTTTTTTCTTACTTATGTGGGTTTTATGCATGTCTCCCATCCTCTCCCCACCCCATGGCCCTTCGCCCGGCACAGCTGGGATGCTGCCTCCCCAGGTCACCTTTCCGTGCACTCTTCTACTGGGGCTTCTGCACCTCACACGGCAGGGTGTTAGGAGGAGCCCTGCATTCACTTTACAATGCTTGTTGAACGTTCTTCATGGGTGACATACACACAGCAGGAAACAGCAGATATAGTTTCTGTTCTCATGTGCCTGCCTTCTGGACAGAGAGACCCTGAACAGAAACCTGACACCTGACTGCAGCTTCTAATGGGTGCTCCAAGGACGAGACATGCATTGTATTTCGGTGTTATGACTTCAAGAGTGGCACCTTAGGGTTGTGATGAGATACTGTGACCAAAAGCAACCTGGGGAGGAAAGGGCTTATTTCACCTCATACTTCACTGAAGGAAGTCAGGGCAGGAACTCACATAGGGCAGAAACCTGGAGGCAGGAACTGAGGCCATGGAGGGGAGCTGTTTATTGGCCTGCTTCTTATGACTTGCTCAGTCTGCTTTCTTATAGCACCCAGGGCCACCGGCCCAAGGGCGACACCACTCAGTGAATTGGGCCTACCACATCAGTCATCAATTCAATTAAAGAAATTGCACTATAGGCTTGCCCAAGGCCTATTTTGGTGTGTGTGTGCGCGCGCGCAAGCTCACGTGTGCATGCATGCGACATTGTCTCAACTGAGGTTCCCTCTTTGAAAAGCACTCTAGGTTTGTGTCAAGTTGACAAAAATCCAACAACAAGTGGGAAAGAAAAATGTCTTTCCGTAGGCTTGGGAAGAGCCTACAGGGAGCTGGGCAGGTGACAAGGAAGGGCTTTGTGAAGGGCAGAAAGGGACTCTGGAGTCTGGATTCTGGATATAATTAACGAAAAGGTACATGGGCAGGTAGGAGCCTGCATCCAGGGAACAGAAGGAACTGTGTGACTGTAGGGGCATGAGTGAGGGAGGATGTGGGAGTGGGTTTGGATTTTTAAATATTATGTTTTAGTTGTGTGTGTGTGTGTGTGGTGTGGTTAGGGCCCGGCTTTGGGGAACTGGTTCTCTCCTTCCATCACGTGGGGTCTAGGGATGGAACTTAGTGGTCAGGCTTTGTCACAGGAGTCCTTACCTGCTGGCTCAGGGGTTTGATTTTAATCAACAGAGAGATGTGATTTACATATGGCAGCCATGTAGGGAACGGATTATTGATCAGCAGACATTGGAGGAGGGGACTTAGTGAGAGAAGCTGTCGCTGGAATCGAGGGCCTTGGGCCTGAGCAGTCAGCGGAGGTGACAAGAATGAGTGGAAGGTGGTTGTGTTAAAGAGGTCAAGACAATGGAGTGGGCTGGTGGGCTGGGGGCAGCTGAGGGAGAGGAAGGAAGCTGGATGGATTGGCCAAAGAAGACAGGGAGAGTCTGTCACATAAAGTGTGGGGTGTGTGAAATTCCACAGGGAAGGCGGCCAGGCCTGAGACTCTACCCACTCCAGAAGGTTCTAAGGGCCTGCTCTGCCCGCTGAAGAGAGAGGGCTCCCTTCCCACCCAGGGGATCTGTTGTCCAGGGGTGGCTGACCCATGCTGCCTGCCAGCTCCAGGAGGTGGCGCTCTGTAGATTCCACCTTGTGCCTGCTAAGCTCATCTGTATCCCTCCCTGCTGCCACCACAGCAGCCGCATGGTGTTCTTCAGGCCTGGGAGAGCAAGTCATGGTGTTCATGTTCCTGGTGGCCCCTTCAGATTAGTTACTCACAGGGTACCACTGGTCAAAGGACCCCTTGATTTAGTGAAAATGGCCCAGGATAGTGATATATACCTGTAATCCATACACTTGGGAGATTGAGTCAGAAGGATTGGAAGTTCAAGGCCAGCCTGGGCTCCATAGTGAGACTGTTTAAAAACCAAAACCAAAAGAGCAAACAAAAACAATTATCGGGGTGGCTGGAGAGATGGCTCAGAGGAATAGAGCACTGGCTGCTCTTCCAGAGGTCCTGAGTTCAATTCCCAGCAACCATCTGTTGCTCACAACCATCTGTAATAAGATCTGGTGTCCTCTTCTGTACTGCAGGATACATGAAGGAAGAAACCTATATACATAATAAATAAAAATCTTTAAAAAAAATTATCGGAGTTAGGGCTGTGCCTTTGCCCAGGGGACCTGCTCCTTAGGGAGCTGAAAGGACCTAGAAGCCTACCTAGGATTGTGCAAAGCCAGAACTCTTGGATGGGTCTGCTTGTTGGGTGATGGGCAATCCTCTGTCTGGCCTCACCCACTGAGTGGCTGGGAGGTAATCTGAAACTCTTCTGACCCCTGGCTGTGGGCTGCTTCTCCCCGGGGCTCCCCAGACCCTCCCCACCCTCGTGGCCAGCTCTGTCAATAACACATGGTAGCCTGTGGCTGGGGGGAGGTTGTGAGCTCACCAACAGTGCGCTGTGTCAGCCGGGTAGACCCTTGATGCCCACTTCCAGACTCACTACTCAGGAGTGTCTGCAGTTTTTAGACTATTCCTGAGGCCAGGCTAACACAGCTTCCTCAGTCAGGGCAAGGGTGAGCCCCCCGTCTTTGCCTTGCTGGTTGGTACGCTGTTTCAGTCTTGCCTTGCTTTCAGCTTTGAGTCCCAGGTCAGCAAGGTGCCTTGAGCCCTGGGGACCAAGTTCCTCACCACTTTGGATACACGTCCTAGATACGCCCATCACTTTGGCTAGCAAGGCATTGGGCAAAAGGGTAAGGGACTCCCTTGATGCCCCTTCACTCTGAGCCCCTAATCTGTCACCTGTGATCCTGAGCCCGGGTCAACTGGGGAGACACATCAGATCCAATGACACATGATAATTGTTTACAGCTAGCAGACATGTGCAGCTGGTGCCTTCTTCCTCGTCTTTGGGGCTCATAAACCTCACAGGGACTGGGCGTGTGTTTGCGATGAGTGAGTGTTTATTGTGTGTGTGTGGTGGGGGTGGACTTGAATGCAAATGTTTTGGGTAGCACTCTGTTATGCCACCCCAGTGTTTGGGGGTGCCTGGGGGTGGATATTATGGGACTCTGCACTCTGAATGTATTTGCAACCGAATGATTTCCCCAAGCAGGACATCTGAGCCGGGGATAGGCAGGCCACTATTCCTCCCGTAAACCTAGTTAGGGTCTTCATTTGCCCCTGTGCTCCGTTGATCATCCCAGCTGGCAAAGCAGGGCAGGCAGTCGTGTTCTTTGACATATGGTTTATAGAGGGGAGAGCTGTCGAGCGCTGAAGCCTCCATGCTTCGTACATGTATAATTAGGTTGCTGGAGCTCGGGGACTGAAGTGCTTATTTAGGTAATCATTAACTACAAGATGGGGAAAGAAAGGAACATGCAATTTGCAGATATTCTCCCTTCCCGCAGGTTAACCTGAAGGGACGCTCCCAGCTGAAGGCAAGGCTGCAGCCCCCTGGCTTCCTCCGCCATGGCTCTCTGGGGGAGGAAGGTTGGGGGATCTCTTACAAGTGGCCAGGTCTGATGGTCGTGACTCAGATGACATCTCCTGGGTGTATCATAAGAATCACGTGTCTCCCCATCCCATTTCTCATGAGATTTTTTTCCCCCCAGTCTCTCTCTTAGGTTTAAACCAGTGGCCTCAAGCTTCCTAATGCTGGAACCCATTAATCCAGTTCCTCATGTTGTGGTGACCCTTAAACATAAAACCATTTCATTGTCACTTCATACGTGTAATTTGTTACTATTAGGAATTATAATATAAATATCTGATATGCAGGGTATCTGATATGTGACCCCCAAAGGGGTCATGATGCATAGGCTGAGAACCATTGCCAAACCAAGCTAAACCAAGTGGTACCAAAAGCAGTTGACTTAGTGTTTAGCCCAGCACATTTGATGCACACCTACTGTGTGCCTGGTGAGAGACAAGCTGCAGTAAAGTCTCAGAAGAAGGTGTTCAGAGGAAGAGCCCAGACTACTGCAATTCTGCAGTGACTGTTCTTTAGCCTGTGCTCACCGCTGACTGACAGTGCAGGCCTGGGTAGGTGGGTGGGTGCCTCTCTCTTCGCCTTGAAGCAGAGGCTGGACAGCTGCAGGTCTCCAAGGCAGGGTGGCACTGGGCAAGTGAGTACTGGCTTGCTGCTAGAAACAGTGCCCCTAATGATTGCCCAGGGGACAACAGCAGCCTCCTCTGGAGGAGAATGGGAACCGAGACACAGAGAGGACAAAACCCCGGGAGAGTGGGTGGTAGTCTGGGAATTCAGTTGCAAACACTTGAACAACATGAGCTTGGATTCTTTTGACTTGGTCATCTCTAAGCAGCCCTGGTAGTGAGTTGTGTGGTGGGTTAGATGGCTCTGCATGTTGGGGACCAGTGTGCTGAGCTGGGGTTCACAGACATGTTACTGGCAGGACTCAGAAACCTTCCCTGGGGGGTAGCCAAGTCCATAATTCCCCAGGGAGACTCTTTCTTCAGGGGTAGGGAGATGGAAGGTTACTCAGGCAGGGATAGCTAGATAGTGAGGGGGATGCAGAAGACATGGGCCAGCCACAGGTGCCACATCTGGCCGGGAGTTCTGTCTGGGTGACCATATCCAGGTGTCTTCACCTCATTTCTTTCTGTGCACAACTCCAGGGTAGTACTGGAGAGGAGGAAGCTGGTGTAGATGGGATTGGTTGGCACCTATGGCCCTAAACTTGCCTGAAAGGGGGAAAGGGATAGTTGGCAGACAGAACGTCTTTTGGTGGCTGATTCCTAGTTCAGAGTCCCGAGTGTCACACGCAGCAAATGCCAGCAAGCAAGTGAGCAGGGGACAGGGGCAGCAAAGGGATAGGGGAAGGAAGTGTAGTGATATGCGGGAGACTGTGGAGCCAGGTCTGTCACATGACTGAACTCCCCACCAGACTAACCAGGAGGCAGCCCAGGCCATGTGTGTCTACCAGGGCCAAGGAGGCTTTCCTGGGAGGCCAGAGGCTCCACCCTTTCAGCCTTGGGGTCTGTTCTTTCTCTCCTTTCTTCCAGCAGGAAGCCTCATGTGACCCTGTAGCCTGTATGAGGTCAAAGCTGCACCTGTCTCTCTTTACCTCCCTGTCCGCTGAACCCACAAGTCCCCGACACAGTCCAGGAAGGTTTGTCTCCAGTGACCCGAAGGGATTTCCACAGCTGTTTTTCAAGTCTCCCCTCACCCCTCCCCCTTGACAAGGTTGTTGAAGCCGAGTCCCACATTGTGGGGGAAACTGGAAATTTCAGGCCACACACCGGGTCAAGACCAAGAACTCTGCCAGAGGACGTCATGGCCAGGGGCCTCTCCACAGTGCCAATGCCTGCACCTCAGCCAGCACTGGGCGGCTTGGCAGCTCGAGCCCAGCTGCATCCTGGAAAGTGGAGCTGTTGCTTCAAGGCAGCCTTGTTCTTACTGCACCCTTTGAAGGCCTGTGGCCTCTGGGACAGCCATTGATGGAGTCTGTGGAAGTGCTTCTTTTTTGAGATTTATTTTTCTGGTTTTTGATTACATGATGTGTGTGTCTCTGTGTGGGTATGTGCAGATGAATGCGGGTGCCCGTGAAGTCCAGAGGCATCAGATTCCCCAGGAGCTGGAGTTCAAGGTGGTTGTGAGCTGCAACACATGGGTGCCGGGAACTGAACTCTAGTCCTCTTCTGAGAACTGAAATGTGTGTTCTTAGCCATTGAGCCGTCTGTCCAGCTCCTGTGATAGGTGTGTGTGTGTGTGTTTAATACTGTAGCAAAATTTCTGAGCCCACATAGCTTTATAAAGAAAAGAGGTTGGTTTTGGCTCATGATCCTGGGGCTTCAAAGTGGAGGGCTGGTATCTGGTGATGGTGTTGATGGCAGGGAGCGCATGCATCTCTCTGCTGGGCCCCCTTTTACAGAGCTATCAGTATTGAGTAATGGGGATCCACCCTGATGGTCTCATCCCATCCTGATCAGTTTCCAGACCCTTAACTTGACTTCATTAATTTAATCAATGACTTCATCGATTAAATGTCTGCCTTTCAGGACTGCACAGTGGGGCTCAGCTTTCTACACCCAGACCTGGGGCACACACTCATCCACATTCTCACCAACTGTGCCCCCATCCATCTTCATTTTTATCCTGTTTGGATTTCAGTTTGGTGCTGGGCTTCATGGTTTGCAAGCCACTTTCCTAAACTCTTCTGATTCTCACAGCTGCTCTGCAAGAGAACCGTTATTTTCCCATTTTACAGATGGGAAAAATTGAGGCCTGGAGAAGTAAACGAAGCATTTCCTTTAGCCAGCCGGTAAGGGCACAAGCCTGATTTCGAGCTTTGTGGTTTTTTTTTCTCCAATCCCAGGAAAAAAAAAATCACCGCGTACAAATACTCACTGAGCCTCTGCTGCTGGAGACATCGCTTCAGACACACAGTTACCCTTTGGTTTAAGGACTCCGAAATCAGGGACATCACAAGAGCAATAGTATTGCAGGGTCTTCAATTGCCAGTGTTTCTGGTCTGTTAGTGGTGCACACAGTAATGTGGCATCTTTCGATGGGAGCTGCTGTAGATGTGAGGAAGTCTGTTGTGTGTAGACACAGCTTCTGCCCACCAGGGTTTTCCAGTTGGGAGGAATGATCAGACCTAGTCATTAACTGTATTTGGATACTGACATAAACCAAGTCAAGTGCTGTGGGGACTTAGGTTGTGAGCTTCCCAGTGGCTTGAGGGGCTGTGGGTGCAGCCCAGGGATAGAGTGTGTGCTTAGCATGTGCGAGACTTGGATTCCATCATTAGCACCAGAGAGAGAGGGAGAGGGAGGAAGGGAGGGAGACAAAGAGAGATAGAGACAGACAGAGACACACACACACAGAGACACAGAGAGACAGACAGATAGACTTTCAGGAGGTCAAGTGGGACTTTACCAAGATTTTCAATGTCCCAAGCCACATTAGTGTGCTGATGAAAACTTGAACCGTGGTCGTGAAAGGTGGTCGTGGTTTGCAGTGCTGACTATTGGTCAAGTTATTCACCTCTCAGCCTCAGTTTCTTCATCTGTAGAGTGGGCAGGACCCGCATGCCTGTGGCCCTGGTGGTGCTGAGACTTAGGTAGGTGGACATGTGTGAAGTGTTTAGTCGGGGCCTGGCACACGTAGTGAGAACATAGTTAATGCCAGCACCCCTCCCCAGAGTAAATTCCATAAGTCAGCAGTGTTTAGCCATGGCTGCTGTGTGTGGTAGGCATGTCTGCGCTTGCTGTCTCAGTTCCTCCTGGGGGACACCCAGGGTGTGGGGTAGGGATCATTATTCAATTTTTTAAGCCAAGAAAATGAGGCTGGAAGTCACAGGACCGGCTGATAGCTGACTGTGGTTTGGATGCTAGTCGCTCTGACTGACAGCGGGGCTTTTCCCTGGACCGCAGCTGCTAGGGAAGAATTGAGGCCAGAAAGGAAGTCTGATTGGGGGCCTCAAATCACCCAGGGTGTTTTTTTTATCAGATCATTACCATACTGGGTCCTGAGTGACAGGGCTTCTGGTTTGGAAGAAAGTGGGCATAGGTGGGCAATGGGGGTTCTGGCTCAGAGATGAGAGTCTCATTAAACCAAGGAGAAATTTGCATGGGCATCACTCTCCGCACCCTCCCCGTCTGTGGACAGGGGCTAATTTTGCATCACAAGAATGGCTGTTTGTCTCTCTGGCCTCTGGCCTTCCTTGTTCTTCTGTTTGGAAGTCCTGAAGCTCCTGGGCCCTGGAACAGCTTCAGAGTGTGGCCACAGGGCTGCCTCTGCTCATGACACCGCTGGTGCTGAAGGCCTCCCTGGCGAGCTAAGAGAGTCCTTGCTGACCTCAGAGGTAAACACAAGTCCTTTCAGTTTCTCCTATACCTTCGCCTTTCCTTCCTTGCCATCCTCCCCACCTAGCCCCCCTCTTTCGCTTAGAACACTCACCTGGCTCTGCTTCTAGCAGACTGTGTGACCTTCAGCAGGCCACATAACCTCTCTTTAGATGCACTTTTCCTCAACTGGATCGTGATTGGGAAGGGGTAGATCCTCGGCCTGGGTGAAGTGGGGTGAGTAGGAAGAGAGGGTCTAAGGATGATCTTCCTGAAGTCCCCATCCTTAGCAGTGCTTGGCTCAGAGATCAGTAAGTTAGGCCTCTCTGTCCTGCCCTCCACTTCCTGCTGATGCATTCCTTTACTGCACAAGGAGTTTGGACCCTAAGCATAGGGTAGCAGAGGCATCCTGTGTCGGATGTGTCGTGCTAGCCAGAGCCTACTATGTCCCAGGACTGCAGGAATGGCATGATGGTGTGGGGGGCTCTACAGAATGAGTCATCGGGCCCAGACATAAATAGGGAGAGGCCAGAAGCAGGTATGGGAGGAGCCTGGGATGGTTTGAGTACACAGGAGTCCCACACTGAGTCCTTGGGCTCAGCAGGGGCAGAGAAGCCTCATGGCTTCTCTAACGCTGTTACATCAGCATTTCAAGATTTGGAATGGATATTGCCAGCCTTCTCCAGAGCTCTAGTTCCCTCTCCCACATGGCTTCTGCAAGTGAGGTGGCCCAGGCCCTAAGTAGCCCTCTGCCCCTCTCTTTTCCACCCATTCTGACCTCCAGTGTTATTTTAACCCCAGAGACGGTCCTGCGCCAAGGCCTCTTGGAGCCATGCCTTCCCCCAGCACCCGAGAACATCTTCTAGCTTTCTTTCTCTTATAGGGTACTCTGGGGGCTCCTTGAGCAGATACAGGCCAGGCTGGCATGGAGAGAGGAGGTGGCAGCCAGGGGGGCAGGATTGGAGAGGCAGAGACAAGGACAGCCTTCTGGGTGGGCTGCTTCTCATGTGTGTTGGGAACTAGAGTTTGTGAAGCTTGGGGGCAGGATGGCCGATCACCACGCAGGCATCTATGAAGGGTTCTTCATTATGAAGGGTTCTTCACGCTTTGCCCTGCTGTGGATTTAGTACCTACACTGTGCAAACTGGCTGTATTTCTCCGTTTTATAGATCTGGAAACTGAGATGCCAAGGCTGAATAATTAGCCTCACAGTTCACTAGCAGGAGGAGCGTGTCTGTCACACACTAAAGCTACGGCTGTCCCGGGTGCGCTGCAACCTTCTTTTGTGGGCTTGAATAGTTCATGCCTTATCTTCTAGGCAGGGCACACTGCTTTCCTCTCAGAGCTGACTCTGGCGAGGGTGCTGGATAGGTATGCAGTGTGACGTGCTTATGCTGGGAAAGAGACCCCAAGATCCAGGGTCTGATCCCCTCCTTCGCTTTGCTTCTCCCGGCTCAGAACTTGGGCACCACTGGCTCTGAGCTTCAAATGTGGTGCGAGTCTCATCAGGCCTTTTGCTGTATTTATTATAAAATTTTCTTTGGGGAGGGGGTTGCGGGATAAAGCAACTGCTGTCTGCTTTAAAAGAGCATTAAGAATTATTTTAAAAAAACAAAACCCAGAATAACACACCTAACATTAGAGAGGAATCCAGGCTGTTCCTTGTGGGAAACAGCTCTCCAGGCCTCTGTACCCCTTCCCACGAATCCCCCACCTCCGAACAACTGCTGAATGTTTTAGCATGGGTGTTTTAGACTCTGCGGCCCGCAGGGATTGGCGGCATCTGCTGTTGTTTACTTGGTTTTTGTTTTCCTTGCACTTAGGGCTTCTTAGCTCACAGGTGGGGACGTCGAGGGGCCTGTCTCGCGTCCTACAATGCCTGATAACACTAGTCTTCAGGGCCAGTGAGGCCACTGGCATCCCTTGCTCTGGTCCCTTCTCAAGGCAGGAGTGGAAGGGGAGCCTGCTTCTCACCCTTGGCTTTCCTGGGCACAGGTAGGCTCCTCTCATAAGCCTCTGGTGTGGCGCTGCCTGGGAGGCACGCCTTGTCCTATGACATACATGTGTGTAGTGACTCTGCCAAACAGAGAAGCAGTCCTGGCAGCGGCAGGGTCAAAGGTCATTGCTAGTCAATGTGGACTAACAGCTCTGGGCGGGCGGACACCCAAATCCTGCAGTTCCTTGTTTGATCTTAAGGAAGTTGTCCAACGTCAGCAGCTGCCGCCACCGTGGTGGCAGCCACAGCCTCGGCAGTGCTTCTAAAGCAGAAGGGCCCCTCCTGCCTCCCAGAGCCAGGCACAGAGAAAATGATGGAATTCTTAAAGACCTTTGTGGTGAGTGTTGGTGGCTGTGAAGGGTTCCTGTCCAGACCCTGCTGCTGGAGGGGCTGTAGGTAGAACCAGCTAGAACCCCACTTGGCAGGGAGCCCCGAGAGGGTGTTTGCCTATCACAGGCATAGAGGCCTCCTGTCACTCAGGGGAAGGAGGGGCAGAAGCCAGTGACAGATTTGTTTTTTGAGTGGTGTGTGTGTGTGTGTGTGTGTGTGTGTGCGTGTGCATGCGTGTGCTTGTGTTGGGGGAAGGGGTGTGGGAGGGCAGATGACAGAGTCAGGGACCAGACCTTTCCTGCCTAACCTGGATCTGAGGTGGGATCCTGGCCTGGGACCAGACAGATCTCACCAGGGTGCTTCTCTGAGAGGGCTTCTTGGCTCCGTGCCATGGTTCCTAAGGCCCACCTGCTCACCACAGGCCGTACTGCAGGTTGGCGCTTCTAGTATATAAGCGAAAGGAGCTCTGCCTGATTTCTACTTAACCTAAAGCTCTCCGAGTGTGGTTGGGGGTGGGGCTTGCAGTGGAGGCTGAGGGAACCATGTCCTGTGCTGCTCTAGAGGACTTGTGTGACCTGGCCAGGACTGCTAGGTTCCCTATGCACACACCTGCTGGCTAGAGTCTAAATTGCTTTCTTCCCCTCCTTGGCTGCGTCGTCTCTTGTCTTCAGGGAGCTGAGGGTGACAGGTTAGGATGAGTATGGGGAATGCTGGCGTATATTTGGAAATGTAGTTCCCCAATCTCATACTACAAGATGGGGGTTGTGGGATCGACGGCCACGTTATCAAACAAATGGCTTGACTTCTCTGGACTGTGCAGGGACAGGTAGTGGTAATTTGAGGGTTTGAAGCTGGAAACTGAGGACATATGGTGGCTGTGTGGGGAATTGTGAGAAAAGAGCGTCAGGGAGGCCTGGGGTCCAGTGAGGAAGCCCATGAATGGCTGTGGGGATGACAAAATGACAGAGGCAGATCTGTATGTCCACTGTCTGTGGATTTGCAGGAGAATCAGAGTGGTGGTGGGGAGATGGGGAATGAGGGTCACTCTTAGAAAACCCTTCGTTAGCCAGTGGTGGGTCGTACACACCTTTAATCCTAGCACTCGGGAGGCAGAGGCAAGCACATCTCTGTTAGCTCTAGGCTAGCCTGGTCTACAAAGTGAGTTCCAGGACAGCCAGGACTGTTACACAGAGAAACCCTTAATTGAAAGACCAACAAAACAAACAAACAACAAAACAAAACACAAAACCTTGGTCTTCTATTCATTGTGGTGGTGAGACTGGTGGATGAAGGTTTTTGAAGGGAAGATATAATGAGATTTCCATTCTGGCCTTGTGAAGTTTGGGATGCCAGCATGTGGATGAGATGCTGACTCGGCAAATCAAGGTGCGTCTTGTCTTGGTCCTGCTTCTGCCTTATTTAAATGTACTCACTTTTGGAAAGTTGCTTGGCTACTCAACGTCTCCAATGTCTCCGGCTCCGTAGCAGCCCCTCCCCCACCACTCCCGATGATTGTGAGGAAGAGGAGTTGGGTGGTGTTTGTAAAGTACATGATCAGCACCCAGTGCTGGCACGTCTCAGGACCCCTAAGAGAAGACACCCTGAGATTCTTTATATCATCTAAGTGTCCAAATCGGGAATATTCAATGGCTCCCTTATGTCCAGAACGGAGTGTGATACTATGTCTTGTAGGCTGATTTGGCTTCTAAATTTAGTGTTACACCCATGCAGAGATGTTTTTAAAACACTTAGTTGATTAATAATGAGTTGATTACCAATGTCTAAAGATTGAGAGAGCTTACATAAAAATTTGGATTTCTGTCTAATCTTGAGAACCTTAGCTACACTGAGCATTCTACTTGGCAGCCTCCCTAGAGATAAGCAGTGGCTCTCTCTTTTGATACTTTAATGTTGGCTTACTCCTCCACCCCATTTAAAAAAGTCGAGGTGAGATTTATATAACACGATATTAATCATTTTAAAGTAAACAATTTGTTGGCGTTTCACAAGGTCACAATATGGTCGAACTACCTCCTCTGTCTAGTTCTGAAATATTTTATTTTCACCATTCTCAAATAAACACCCCTCAATAGTTACTCCCCACCTGCTCCCCTCTCCACCCCCAGCCCCTGGCAACTAGCCATCTATTTGCTTTCTAGCTATTTTGTAGGAATGAAGTAATCATGTTTCTGTATAGCAAAAGAAACAACAGAGGGAAAAGGCACACTGTAGAGTGGGGAAAATATTTGCAAACTACATAAAAGATAGGAGGCTATGGGGGTGGGAGAGATGGCTGACTGGTTAGGAGGAGTGATTACTGTTTTTGCAGAGGATCAGAGTTTGATTCCCAGCGCCCACATCAGGAAGCTCACAGCCACCTGTAATTCCAGCTCTAGGGGATCTGATGCCCTCTTCTGGCCTCTGTATTTATCCACACTCATGTGGCATACACTCACCCTTAAGTATACACACACACACACACACACACACGAATTAAAAGAAAAGATAGTAGGTTAATTTATATGCTTGAGAATAGGCCAAAGATTTTAAAAGTCATTTCTCCAAGGAAGACATTCAAAGGGCCAACAAGCATGTGAAAGGTATTCAATACCATTAACTGTCAGAAAAACACAGACTGACTCAGAGTGAGATAGCACCTCCCACTCCATAGGAGAGCTAGAACTTAAAAATTCCCAAAGATAATAAGTATTGGTGAGACTATGGGCAAGTTGGGACTCCTGTAAGACTCCTGGTGGGAATGTGAAATGGAGCAGCTGCTGTGGAAAGCAATATAGAGGTCACTCAAGAAGCTTAAACAGTACAGAAATCAGGGCTGGGGAGATAGCCATTTTGTTATTGAACAAGCCTGAGGCCCTGAGTTTGATCCCCAGGTCCTATGTTAAAAGAATATGTTGGCTATTTTGGATTCCTTAAATTTCCATATCAAGTTTGGGGTTATCTTTTTTAACTTTTACAGTGGTCAAAATTATTCTAGGAACTGTGTTAAATATGTACACTGCTTTGTTTGGTATTAACTGTCTGAGGTTGACTCCTTATTGTTTGGTATTATCTGTCTGAGGTTGGCTCCTTATTGATGTGACAGAAGCAGCTTAAGGGCAGAATGGTTCATCTTATCTCATGGTCTCAGAAGTATTCAAGTTCATTGTGGCAAGGTAGGCAAGAGCCTGTGGCAGATGGATTCTCAGAAAGTCACTAGACCAGAAAACAGAAAAAACAGGCTGGAACTAGAATCAGGTGTAACCTTCAAAGACTGCCCCTTATGGCTTCTGCTAGCCAGACCCCATCTCTTAAAGGACCCACAGTCTTCAAAATAGCCACACATCTGGGAAACAGGTGCTTAAGACATGAACCAATAGGAGACCTTCCAGATTCAATAGTATAGATTGTCTTAGGGTTTCGATTGCTGTGACGAGACACCATGACCATGGCAGCTCTTATAAAGGAGAATGTTTACCTGAGGTGGCAGCTTACAGTTTCAGAGGTTTGGTTCATTATCGTCATGGCGGGGAACATGGTGGCTGGCAGTATGGCAGGGTGCAGGCAGACATCATGCTGGAGAATTCTACATCTCGATCCAAAGGCAGTAGGAAGTGAACTGAGAGACTGGCTGTGGCTTGAGCATATATGAGATCTCAAAGCCCACCTCCATAGTGACACACTTCCTCCAACAAGGCCACACCTCCTAATAGTGCCACTCCCTTTGGGAACTATTTTCTTTTTTTTCTTTTTTAAAAAATTTTTATTTATGGCACGGGGTTTTGATCCTACTTCATGTTCTGGCTTTGTGGGAGCCTAGACAGTTTGGATGTTCACCTTCCTAGACCTGGATGGAGTGGGGAGGACCTTGGTCTTTCCACAGGGCAGGGAACCCTGACTGCTCTTGGGGCTGGAGAGGGAGAAGAGGAGTGGGGGGAGGGGGAGAGGGGCGGGAGGAGGGGGAGGGAAATGAGAGGCGGGGAGGAGGCGGAAATTTTTTTTTTTTAAAAAAAAATAATAAAAAAGAAAATGTGAGGCCAGCAATCTAGCAATTAAAACAAATTATTTATTTATTTATTTAATTATTAAAGATTTCTGCCTCTTCCCCGCCACCGCCTCCCATTTCCCTCCCCCTCCTCCAATCAAGTCCCCCTCCCTCATCAGCTCGGAGAGCAGGGAGAGCAGTCAGGGTTCCCTGCCCTGTGGGAAGTCCAAGGACCTCCCACCTCCTTCCAGGTCTAGTAAGGTGAGCCTCCAAACTGCCTAGGCTCCCACAAAGCCAGTACGTGCAGTAGGATCAAAACCCAGTGCCATTGTTCTTGACTTCTCAGCAGTCCTCATTGTCCGCTATGTTCAGCGAGTGGAAACTATTTTCTTTCAGACCACCACACATATTAAAATTATTAAGTCTTCCTGTCTGTGAACATGGCGCACCATTCCATTAATTTAATGTCTTCAGTTTCTTCCAGCAATGTTTTATAATTTACAGTTTCAAGTCCTTTGCTGAAATTTGTTCCTAGGTGTATTCTTCTTTTTTTATGTGGCTGTGCTTGGAATGGTTTTCCTTTTTACTTTGTTTATTGTTAGTGTAGAGAAACACCACTAATTTTTTTTACCCTGAAATTTTGCTGGCTTCATTTATTAGTTCCAGGCACCCCCCTTTTTTTCTTTTCTTCTTATTTTGCTTACCTGGATAGGATTGTGCAATAGGAAATTAGTTTCATTTCTTTCTTCAACCTTCAGCATTCTGAACAGGGTGGTGGCAGCAGGTGTCTTATTCCTAATATCAGTGAGAAGGCTTTCACACTTACCATCACGGCTCTTGGTTTGTAAAGTGTGCTCATGGCTCTTGGTTTGTAAAGTGTGCTCATGGCTCTTTGTCACATTGAAGAAATTCTCCTTCATTCTTAGTTTTCTGAGTGCACTCATGTGGAGGCTGTAGGACAATCTCAGCTTTCCTCCAGTCACAGCCCACCTTGTTTATGAGACAACATCTCTCATTGGCCTGGAACTTACAGAGTAGTCTAAACTTGCTGGCCAGTGCACCCCAAAGAGCTGCCTGTCTGTCTCCCTGGCACTGGGTTTACATGTCTGGCTTTATATACATGAGTTTTAGGGGATCACACTGAGATCCATGTGCTTAAAGTCCTAGCGCTGTCTACACGGGCATGGGTGTGGGGCTATCCAGCCGACACAGGCAACCTACTCGCATCCACACCTCTGAAGAAAAGTATCCCCTTTCCCCCCTGAAGCCATCAGTTGCCAATAACTTTTTGGTGCGGGTACAACCTCCTGCACCTCTCTCCCATCTATGCTGGAAGGTAGGTTGGCTTGGTCTTGTACAAGTCTTGTGCAGGTAACCGTAGTGACTTGAGTTCATGTCATAGCCAGAGACCATGTTTCTCAGCTCTCCTTTCCCGTCTTCCAGCTGTTACATTATTTCCACCCCTTCTTCTCCTGAGCCTGGGTGAGGGGTGGACATCACTGTCCCATTTAGAGCCGAACACTCTATCAGTTTATTCTCAGCGCTCTGAGCCATTCTGAGTCTCCGATGCTTGCTGCAAAGAGAAGTTTCTTTGACCAAGGTTGAGAACAATGTGTATAAACAAATATTAAACATTTAGAAGGCAATTTGATGATTGGTCTATTTGGCAAAATCAAAGTAGCTATGGCCTCCTCAGACCTGGGCATTTGATTAAGTACCAGGTATGGATCCCCTTCTGTGGAACAGGCCTCAAATCCAAGCTGAAAGGTGTTGGTCACCCCTCTAACAGCCACCACTGGCATCACCAGGCACACCTTGCTGGTCAGGTCAGTATTGTCATGTGCAGGGTCCACCTTGGGTAAGTCCACTGATGACTCCCCAACTACAGGGAGCTGCATAACCCCTTCCAGCACTATGAAAGCTACCCAGCAGGGAGGTGGCTGCCCATTTCTCTGTGTTACAAGGAGAGTGTGCTGTGTCTTCAGCAGAGGATCTTACTGTCTAGCTATGGTGTGCTGTTTTGGGAAGGTCTGGGCCTCTGAATGGTTTACATCTTGAAAGCATTTTGTCAAGTACTTCTACACTAACTGAAACAAGTATTTTTTCCTCTTCTATTAATGTCATATGCTACATGAATTTTCTTACGTAGAACCAAGTTCGCATTTCTGGAATGAAACCAACATGGCATATAATGAATATGCTGTTGGAGTTTGCTTCTATGTCCCTTAGGGTTATTGGTCTGTGACTTTCCTTTGTCTGGTATTGGTAATTCAGGTCTCAGAGGGTGGGGCAGGATGTGTTCCCCCTCTTCTCCTGTGGAAAGAGTTTCAGGAGATCGGTATGAACTCTCTTTAAGTGGTTGGTAGAATTCACTATGGAGTGATCTGCCTTGGATATATTCATGGCCAGAGCTTTTAAAGTTCAATTCAGCCTCTTTGTGTCTTGCCATTTACTCTTTCATGGCCTGGCTGCTAGCTTTTGCATCTCGGAGTCATGTCTTAGCGGTTTACCATGTCTGCTGATCATATATGAAACCTCTATCGTCTTCCCACCCTTCTGTGTCTTGTTCCATTTCTTCTCTAGTCTCTCTGCTCAGGAATATCCCCTACTATACACTTCCCTCCTTAAACACGATTCGTGGGTCTCTGACCACCTGAGAACTTGCTAGAAATGTAACTTACCTGGCTAAGGATCAGACATGCTTGGACGTGGACCTAAGGAAGCTGCATTTTAGCGGATCTTCCTGGTGGTTTTGTTGTGTTATGACTGCTGCAGTCTCTGGGTTCCAGGTGACACAGGGAAGCAGTTCTTCTAACAGCAGAGGGCTGACCCCACTTGGGCTGCTGAGGGTGAGTTAAGGATAGGAACGAGAAGCATGCTGGTGTTTTAGTGGGGGTTGGTGACACTTGGGGGAACCAGATTTTATTCTGGAGGGAGATAGAGTTGACTGTTCCTGGCGAGGTGGGCCATATGTGGTCAGGGGACAGACAGCTCTGTGGAGCAGGAGCTCTGGACTATCTATCTAAAATCTAGATTAACTCTAGCAATTTCAAGGAATCAGTCCAAGCCCACTCCAAGGGCTAAGATTTCGTTTCCACAGTTTGCTTCCTTCTTGCCTTTTTCAGAAGAGCTTTTAGTTATATATTCAGCACTGATTTCTTGAACACATGATACTAGGCACAAGAATGAGGCTGAGGCAACCAGGTCCTGGTCCTCCATCCCTACTGTCCTGTGCATAGGGACTTCTGAAGCAGCAATGGTGAGGGACGGCATGGTCATGGTGTACTTGATACTCAGGTAGCCATGGGGTACACCTGTCGCTTTGTAAATGTGTGTGTGTTCTGCTGTCTGGCTCTCCGAGATTTGTATAACCTATTGACAAAACTCCCAGACTCTTTTCTTTTATGTGTATATGTATATGGGGTATGTATATGTATAAGTAGTGTGTGTGTTTGTGTATACACCCATGTGTGTTCTTGGGTGCATATATGAATGTGGGTGCAAGTGTGTGTGTGTGTGTGATGTGTGTGGTGTGTGTGTATGTGTGTGCACACATGTGCATGCACACATGTATATGTGCAGAGACTAGGAGTTGGAGTCCAGTGTCTTGTTCAGTTACTCTTCACCTTACATATTTGGACCAGGTCTTTCACTTGGATATTGAGCTCACCATTTGGCTAGTCTAGTTAGCCAGCTTGCTTTGAGACCCCCTCCCATATGTTTGGGGTTACGGGCAGACCACCCTACCCACTCTGCATTTATGTAGACTCCAGGGGTCTGAACCCCAGTCCTCACACTTGTGTGGCAGGTACTTTTACCCATTGAGTCGTATCCCTAGCCCTCTTCTTTCTGTTTGCTTTTAAAAGATGTCCCTCTTTCTGGAGACCAGAACCCGCTCTGTCACTGGGCACTGGGCACCCAGCATTTCTGCTTTATTGTCGCAGGACCTGTGTGGATTCACAACATTGCCTCACTTACCTTTGGGGTTTTTCTTTGCCATTGCCTGTGCCTTTGCTCCTGCAGTCTGTGCCTGGACTGGGAGTACAGAACTAAGGAGGCCTGGGCTGTGGTCACTGAGTCAGTGCTGGGTGCTGGACTATGCTGTGTCCACACTGGCTCATGTAGTTCTGGCCAGTCCATTCTGAGGTACCAGGTCCTGCTCTGTGAACTGCGCATGTGTTTGGAGTATGTTCATTCCTGAGAGAGGAGTGTAGCAAGGCCGCGCAAACACCCCTCTTCCAGCAGAGGAGTGGTGGAGCAGAGCCCAGAGCTGGGGCCCGTTGCTCAACGGGCACATGCTGAGTAGGCAGGTGGGTGGCAGAGGGCACCATTTCTCCAAGTGGGATGAGAGGGGGAATGTTGGTAGAGGTCCCACAGGCTAGGGAACATAAAAAGAGAAAAATAAATTGACAGACTGTCTGCAGGAAGCAACCATGCCAATGTAGGGCTTCCCTGGGCTGAGGGAGGCTGGCAGGTGGGAAGGGCACAAAGGGGTAAAATGGTCTGCCTCCATCGTCTTCTGCAGTTAGACCCATGGGATCTGCAGCCACAGACTTAGCTCACCATGGGTCAAGAATGTTCAAATGGATCTGGTAGTGTGTGCCTGTAATCCCAGCTGAACAGGAGACAGGGCAGGAGGATCACAAAGCCAAGCTATAGAATGAGTTCAAGGCTAAATCTTAGCTGAACAGGAGACAGGGCAGGAGGATCACAAAGCCAAGCTGTAGAATGAGTTCAAGGCTAACTCAGGCTACTGAGTAGCGAGACTCTGTATCCAAATAAAATCTATTAAACACTTGGGATAGGTAGTAGAGAGCTTGCTTGGCATGTGCAAGACTGTAGGTTCACACACACACACACACACACACACACACACACACACAGTGCAAGAGCATGTGTCTGTATTGATCACATACATATGTCCCTTTCCATTTACATAACATTTAAATTGCATTAGATATTATGAATAATGCAGAACGGATTTAAAGTACATGGGAGGACATGTGTAGATTGTATGTAAATGCTATGACATTTCATATAAAGGCCTTGAACATCCGTGGATTTGGTATCTGTAGAGGGAACAACTGTCTCATACAAATGCCATCTTCCATCCATCATTTCCTCTTATTCACTCCCTGGGCAGCCGGGAACCGGCAAGAGAGAGCTCAGGCATGATTTCTTGAGATTTCCTAAATCCAAATGGCTCCCTGTAGTTCCAGTCCATGCTTGTTCCTGCTCTCTCCACCCTCCTCCAGCATTACCGTCCCCAAGGACTCTCTTTGCCCTCCAGAGGGGAGACCAGACTGTTTCTATATTGGGAGGTGAAGAGGACAGAGATTGAACAGGATGGAACCCTGGGGCCCAGCCTGTGACTTTCCTGGCTGGGCTGGTTGTCTGATTATTTCATGGCCTAGTTGACTGGCTGCGAAAGCAGAACCCAGAGGGAAAGGCTGGTCACTGCTTTGATTTGGGTGGCAACAGTTGTTGCTAATAATAAAATAGATAGCTGAGCTGACTCTGCTATTGGATGACATTCCTCAGTGAAATCCAGGGGGCTGCTTTCCGGGTGGAAGGAGGCCCCCTTCCTAAGGATGCCCCAGCCAGGTCTTCCTTCTATCCTACAGGATAAACAGGAAAATACTAGGCAGTCTGTGAGCATTTATGGGGTTGCATGCCCTTGAGTGGGTGGAATATTCTCAGACAGATGAGGGTAGGTCCAAATGGCTGCGTTGTAGTTCCAGGCTGCCCTGAGTCACCTTGCTTCTGGGTGGAAAGGGAGACCTGCTCCTTGCCAACGATGGAATCGTCCCATTGGAAAGTTCAGCGAGTCACTGAGAAGTTGGGCCAGCACCGTGCAGGCCAGCTTGCATTGCCTGGTTTCTGCTCCTGAGTGTTGTCCATGAAGGAATCTTCCACCTGGTGTGTTACTCACAGCCGAGGGTGAATCACGGCTCTTCTTAGCTTCCATGCCAGCCCTAGGGCCATGGGGCACTTGTCTGCAACAGTCATCCAGAAATACCATCTGTGGGGAGACTACCGGAGTCATGAAATGCAAAGTATATCCCGGAGCTGCTAGAATGTCTCTCAGCAAGGGAAAGTGTGTTCCACCAGCTTCCTGATAGTCCTGCCTATAACCGCTGTGTGCTGGGCATGTGCTGGGGAACAGGTTCTGGCTGGGTGCTAAGACTCTAGGAGGCTAAGCATTATTTGGCTCAGTTTTCAGTGGAGGAAATCGAGAGAGTAGCATACAGCATTATCACACACTGGGTAGCAACATCGTGGATGTTTCCCAGATTTGGACTCTGCTGCCTCCTCTCTTTCTGCTGTAACCAACCCTCTGGCTTGCAGAAGGAGCCCTAGTCCTGGTGTTCGGAGTCTCTCAGGTCTAGGTCCCAGCTGCCCCTTCCATTCGACGTTAAAGATGTTTGATCCAGAGGTCTCAGTCCATCATCCTCTGCTCATCAAATGCTTGTATTTCTTTCCTTTCCCTCCCTGGCCACATAGTTCCTGGTGCCTGAGCCCTGTGTGCTCTGCGTTCCTCTCTGACAGCCTTTTCTATTTATCTTGTAAGGTCAGCCTGGATCCTGGGTTTTGTTGGAGTCGTTCCTAATGTGTTGATTTTACAGCTGTATGTGTGTTTGTGTGTGTAGGCTAGAGTTCTCCATCAGGTGTGTCTTCTTCAGTTGCTTCTCTAGTTTTATTTTTTTTGAGACACAGTCTCTCCAGGTGGCTAGCTAGCTATCCAGCATGCCTCTGGGGTACACGTCTCTCTCCCCAGTGCTGAGATTATAGGCACACTGCTGCAGAACCTCCCTTTTTACATGGATGCTTGGGATTTAAATTCAGATCCCCACATTATTGATTGGGCCACCTTCCCTGGACTACATCCATATATTCTTTTGTAGTTCTCTGTTCAAGAGGTAGAACCCAATCCCCTGTCCATCAAGTGTGTGCCGGATTTCCTATTCATTGCTTCCGATAATAGGACAATGTGGGGTGATGGTTGTATGATTTCAGATTGAATGGTGCGGGATGACACAGCTGCTTCTGTGTGTCCCCTCTCCTGTGTCACTCGCTCTGGGAGAACATAGCCGTCACATGCTGAGGACACTTAAGCAGGTCGTGGAGAGGCCCCTGTGATGAAGTGTACCCTTCTGTTGATGTTCATGTGGGTGTACCAGCAATTATATTCTCACCGCATGCCGTGTTGACTCCTGAACGCTACGTAAATGATTTGGGAGCACCAAGTTCTGGAGTCATTTATTACACAGCAGGGGAGAAGTGCACTTGGTGTCTCAGTATCAGAAGGGCTTCATGCCTCCTCTGAACAATGTGGACTGGTCATCTGCAACATAACCCTGCATAGCTATGTCTCAGAGTGAAGACCAGGTTCCTGGGAATCTGGATCCTGCCTGGTATTTCCAGCATCCTGCCCATGTCTTGAAGGTGTTTCGTCAGTTGGGGTTCAGTGATCCTTAGGAGGGAACTGTGGAAGAGGTTTTTGATTACCAGCTAGATAAGCAGGGGTGAGCTGGGTTGAGGGGTGACTCAGAGAAGCATCTAAGTCAATGATATACAGAGCGAAGTGTGTAGTTGAGGATAGGTTGGCTTGAATCCAGGGCTTTCTCTAATCTCCAAACACCATGTGACTTGTGTCTCTGGAACTCCTTGTTAGGAAACTGGGGGGTGGACCTGAAGCTGGGTTTGGGGGAAGCAAAAAAAAAAAGCCTTCCAGAGCATCCACATATATGTCAAATATGTGTTAAAACCTAGATTACATGTAAAAAGTAGTTTATAAACGTTCTGAAGAGCAAAACACCGAAGATCTCATCTGGGCCTCTGTCTCCCAAGATGCTTCTGGATGGATGCTCATCCTCAGACCTGCCCGTCCATGCAGACACCAGTTTATGTTTAACTGAAAGGGAGGGACTGCCTTCCTTTCTCTTTTCCAGTGTGTTACCCCCACCTAGCAGTGCACTGTGAATATGTGTGGGCAGAATTCCCAAAGATTTCTCTCGTGGGACCTTTTCTTTTTTGAGATAGGGTCTCCTGTATCCTAGGCTGGCCTTGCACTCATTGTGAGGATGACGCTGAACTCTTGGTCCTCCTGCCTCCACCTCCTAAGTGCTCCACCTTGCCCACCCTTGTGGACTGTGGCTATATGGGCATGCTTTTTTCATCATTTGCTCCCCCCTCTGGGAACTCCCCCTCTTTCCTTTTTCTTTTTTCTTTCTTTTTAAACCTGTAAGCACCCCTTGGTGCCTGTCGTGCAGTTGCTCATATATCTTCTTAGGATCACCTAGAACAGCTTTATTGGTCCAAAAACCATGTGAACATTTTTGAGACTTTGGATACTGAGCACAAAATTGTCCTCTAGAAAGATCACCCCAGCTACAAAAGCCCATACGGATCCTGTGTTCAGCACTCCGTATCTCCACCAACGCTGGCCAACATGATAGATGAACAACGTTGTCTTATTATTCACCATGTCTGTTCCTTTAGTGACTAGGAAACCGGGCACCCATCCCGCTGCTTTGTGGTCAGTTTCTGTTTCTCCTTTAGTGGATGCTTTAGGTCCTCTGAGATCTTTCTGATTTTCTCGCTGAAATCATTTGTGTGAGTGATACGGCTCTGTCGTGTGAAGCAGCCCCATCCGCCCTTCTCGATATGGCTGCTTTTTGATAGTTTGAGGTCATTTGTTTTCTATGCATCTATATAGGTTCTTTTATTTTCTTTAAATATAAAAGTGAGATCATCTTCAATGCTGTGTCCTGACTTGCTTTCCTCCACAACTTAATGAATCTGGAAGAATGTTTTACACAAACAGTGTGAACTGTCTCTTTCTTTTTGGATCACTGTGTAGGGTTTAAAAATATCTCTCTTGAGATAATTCATATGCCACAATCTTGCCCATTTAAGGTGTACAACTTAATGTTTTTGGAACATCCACGAAGTTGTGCAGCCCTTGCTACAGTGAGCAATAGAAGGTTCTCGTCATTCTCAGAGACACACAGAGTCTTTTGCTTGTTGTCCCCTAGTCTTCCCGCCCTTCCTCCTTCAGCAGCTGCTAATCTGCTTTCTGTCCGCACAGGCACTCGTATCAGGGACACTACACTCACAGACTGGGTCTTCTACTATGTAGCTTTCCGTGTTTGTCTTTTTGCACTTACCGATAATCCTTCAAGATTCATCTATATGAGATCACAAATCAATACTTCTTTCCCTTGTATGACCGAATACCATCCCACTGTATCGCTATGTCACATTTTGCTTACCCATTCTCCAGGTGGACATTTGGAATTTTTAACCTTTTGGGAAGTGTAAAAACTGCTGCTGTGAGCATTGTGTACAAGTATTTGAGTCCCCGTTTTCAGTTTTTTTGGGTATACACACTGGAATAGAACTTCCGGGTCAGATGGCATCTCTATGTTTAATTTTTATTATTGAAAATAGATATTTTCATATAATAAC
This sequence comes from Chionomys nivalis, assembly GCF_950005125.1. Classification (NCBI taxonomy): domain Eukaryota; kingdom Metazoa; phylum Chordata; class Mammalia; order Rodentia; family Cricetidae; genus Chionomys; species Chionomys nivalis. Next base: position 55,247,642 of record NC_080092.1, on the reverse strand, counting down.
TTTTCTTTTTTGCTGCAGGTTTTTTTTTTCTGTTTAGTCCTTGCTGGCATGGGACTTGCCATGTAAACCCCACTGGCCTTTCACTCACAGAGATCCTCCTGCCTTTGCCTCCTGAGCATTGGAATTAAAGGTGTGTGCCACCTTGCTTGGCTCCGTGTTTAACTTTTTTGAGGGATTAAAAGTTATTTTCCACAGTGTGTGTGTGGGTGTGTGCCCTACAAGCAAAACATGGGGCCCCAATGTCATCGTGTTTGTATTTACCCTTCTGTCTTTCTTTATTAATAATTATTATAATTAAAATTTAAAATTAATAAATAATAATAATGATTCTTGTCAGGAAGTGATGGTGCAGAGATTTAGTCCTAGCACTCAGGAAGCAGAGCCAGGAGAATCTCTCAGTTGGAGTTAGCCTGGTCTACAGAATGAATTTCAGGACACCCAGGGTTACACAGAGAAACAGTCTTGAAAAACCACACAAAAAGGAATTTAATTCTTTGAGAATTTCATACAATGTATTTTGATCATATTTGCCCCTGATCCTCCCCCTCAGTCCTCCCAGATTTTCCATCCCCCATCTTTTAATTGTGGCCACTTGAGCAATGTGAGTGGAGTCTCATTGTGGTTTTACTCTGTTATCTGACGGTTGGTGATGTGGAGTTTTGTCTCCCATGCTTACTGTCCACCTGTGTCTCTTCTCAGGGTAGGGGTATGTCTGTATAGACATTTGCTTTTTTACATATATGTATGTGTATATATTTGTATGTTTTTTGGATATGTGTATGTGGTGTAGAACCATGTTCACATATGTGTATACCTGCCTGTGGAGGCCCAAGGCTGATGTCTGCTATCTCCTTGATTGCTCTCCACTTTATGTATAGAGGAAGGGTGTCTCATTGAAGGGTCAGAGCTTATGAGTCAACTAGTCTAGCTGGCTTCAGGGATTCCCTGTCTCTGCCTCCTGTGTTCCACAGTTCCTGGAGGTCTCCACTGCCACTGGGCTTTTAGGTGGGATCTGGGGATTCAAAGTCTGTTCCTCGTGCTTGCACACTTGCCCTCAACCTGCGGAGCCCTCTCCCCAGCCCCACTTCCCTCTTTCTAAATGGAGTTATTTTATTATTATTATTGGGTTAGCTGTGTTCTTCTCATATTCCGTGTACGATCCCTTATCAGACACATGGCTAGCAAGTGAAGTCTCCTAATCTGGGGCTGTATTTTCACAGAGATATGAGAGCTGACATTCATTCTTATTTAAATATTTGGTGGCATGTGCAGTTGAAGCCATCTGTCCTGGGGCCTTTCTTTGAGGGTAATTTTTAAATCACTATTTGTTATATTTTTTTTTATGTTGATGGGAGCAAGCGGTAGGCTGCTTCCCGCCACCTGGCTAGCTTTACCTGAAAAAATTACACGGAAACTGTATTCCTTTAAACACTGCTTGGCCCATTAGTTTTAACCTCTCATTGGCTAACTCTTACATATTGATCTAACCCATTTCTAATATTCTGTGTAGCAGCACCACGAGCTGGCTTACCAGGAAAGATCTTTTTTTTTTTGATGATATTTTGGATAATTTTAATTTTTTTCTTTTTTTTTCTCTTTTTTTTTTGAAAAAAAAAATTTCTGCCTCCTCCCCGCCTCCCATTTCCCTCCCCGCCTCCCATTTCCCTCCCCCTCCTCCCGCCCCTCTCCCCCTCCCCCCACTCCTCTTCTCCTCCGTCTCCAGTCTGAAGATCAGTCAGGGTTCCCTGCCCTGTGGAAAGTGCAAGGTCCTCCCCCCTCCATCCAGGTCTAGGAAGGTGAACATCCAAACTGGCTAGGCTCCCACAAAGCCAGAACATGAAGTAGGATCAAAACCCCGTGCCATTGTCCTTGGCCTCTCATCAGCTCTCATTGTCCGCCATGTTCAGAGAGTCCGGTTTTATCCCATGCTTTTTCAGTCACAGTCCAGCTGGCCTTGATGAGCTCCCAATAGATCAGCCCCACTGTCTCAGTGAGTGGGTGCACCCCTCATGGTCCTGACTTCCTTGCTCATGATGGGGGGATCTTGGGGATATGGGATGATTGGGGATAAAGAAAGGTTGGATAGGGGAGCAGGGAAGCACATATCTTAGTTAAGGGTTAGCAAGAGACTTGAACCTGGAGTGGCTACCAGGTGCCCAGGGCAATGTCCCCAGTTAGTTCCTTGGGCAGCTGAGGATAGGGAACCTGAAATGATCCTATCCTATAGCCATACTGATGAATATCTTGCATATCACCATAGAACCTTCATCTAGCGATGGATGGAGATAGAGACAGAGACCCACACTGGAGCACCGGACTGAGCTCCCAAGGTCCCAGAAGGAGGAGAAGGAGGGAGAACCAGGAAAGATCTTAACCTGCGTCTGTGTCTGGTGGGAGAATCATGGCGACTGACTGACTCGGCTTCTTTCTCCCAGCATTCTGTTCTGTTTACTCCGCCTACCTAATTTTCTGTCCTATCAAAGGCCAAGCAGTTTCTGTATTAATTAACCAATGAAAGCAACAGATAAGATACAAGACCCACCTCCATCATTTTTAGACTTTCTGTTTCTTTCTGAGTCAGTTTTTGTACTTTGTGGTTTCATGTGAATCTGTCCATATCATGTAAGTTATTTAATTTTATTAGCATAAAGTTGTATACAGTATTTGCACTTTAGTCTATGGATTAAGCTTAGTCTAACCGTTTTTGGTAGGTTAGCATTGAGGTTGTTTTTGTTTTTTACTGTTACAATCAATGCGGTGATGAACATTTTTATGGGTGTTTGGCATAGGGTACATGTGTTAGGATATAGATTTTTTTAATTGGGTGTAGCTGCGGGGTCAGGAGTCTATTTAAATAAACACTGGCTCTTTCTGTCCTCTTGTCCCCTATCTTTATTGATTTGTGTAAGCTCTATGGTAGCCCCAGCGTCCTGGAGACTGGATCTAAAAGAATACTGTGCGGCTTATACTTAGAGTGAGTAGGAAGGCCAGACTTGGAGTTTGGTGCCTACTCTGTTCATGGGCGTTGGGTGTGGGTGCCCCAGGCCTACTCCTGTACGCTGATAATCAGGTTCCAGACTGTACATCCTGGATGACTGTAGGCTGCAGGCTTTCTGCCTCCTTAGGAGCCCTGCTTTTGTCTGACAGATGGTTGGCATCGGAAGCAGGAATGAGTCTCTCCAGGTGACTCTCCAGAAGTCTTTCCCATTGGTGGCTTCCTTCTGAAGGATTCCAAGGGCAGTGGGACCACAGGCTAGCTAGTTCACTGATACCTGCAGAGCCTGGGGAGTGTTGGGTGCCTCTGCCTGTGCATGAAGAACTGATGAAAACGTGTGTGTTCTCCTTCATCATTGTTAGCTTTTCTGTGTCATCTGGGGACTGTTTGCTCTGGGCAGTTATCACCTTACGATGCCAGGGTTCAGATGCGGGCAGTGGTGTTGGCTTGGTGAGTGGGGGGCTTCTAGGGGCTCCTGCGTTCCTTTAGCAGTTTCCTCGGCTTCCTTGTTCCTTTTTTCCCCCCTGGAGTTGACACAGGTGATTCCAAACTAGGCTAAAGGTCTGGAAAGGTGTTGTTGGAGCAGTTAAAAATAATTCCTCCTCGGACCTGGAGGCCCAGTCAAGGAAGTCTTGAGCTATGCTTCATCAACTCACTCTAGGTCTCAAAGCCATGCCTCAGAGACTGGGGCCACAGGGCCACATCAGGGTCAGGCTGGAGCAGCTGTGCATTTACTGGCTCTCTGTCAGGTCCTCAATGAGATTTTATGGGAGACAGAAAAGGCCATGGTGTCACAAATAGCAGAAAACTATGAGTGTTGGCCATGTTGGCCCTGCTGCTGGCTGGAAACATCCCAAACACCAATCTTGCTGTCTTCCCAGGCATTTTGGGGCCTTGGATTTTCTCTAAGGAACTGCATGACCTCCTTCCGCGAGGGCCTGCACTCTCTGGGACTGGTCATCAGCCGGGGCCTGTTTTATTTCTTCTTTGATTGCCTGGAGTGTTCTGGCCCTGCAGGCTTGCAAAGGCAAAAATCACATTAGCTTCTCTCTTGACCCAAATGAGTCTTGTCCCTGGGGAAGGAAGGCTGGGGCTCCGTTTCCAGAGGGTTGATGAGCGGGAGGCATTCTCAGCAGCCCTTCTTACTGACCCTTCCCCCCTTATGTCTTTTAGTCCGCTGAGTTTTTCGAGATGCTGGAGAAAATGCAGGTGAGTACCCCAAAATGGGTCAGCAGCCCATCCTCAGGTGTGAATGCTACGGTGCTGTGGACCTCAGTACCAGGAGGTATTGGAGGGAGAGGACCCTCAGGCCCAACAACTTAGGCCACTATGCTATTGAGTGGTACTGAAATTTTGGGTACCTTGGGACATGGAGGGCCAGCCCAGTATACCATTAACCCCTGGGATGTGGGGAAGGCTCAGAAGAGATGTCGACTCTGGAGTGAGTTGAAAAGGAACCCTTGAAAAGCAAGCCCCATCTAGAGGAGAGTTATGTGGCGTTGGGGAGGCAGAGCCATAAGTGAGATGCAGGTCTGAGTTCAAACCCTACATCTGCCAGGTACTGCACAACTGGCCTGCCATTTCCAAGTCACCAGAAACAAAGAAGAGTAAAAATACCCACTGACAAGGGTTGGAGATGGAATGAGATCCTCTCTGTAAAAGCCTGGAGGGCACCACATGAAGGTCAATGTTTGAAGAGCATTTGAGGGCCCTTGGTAATCACGGTCCATAGCTTCAGATCCCTCTCTGTGGGTTAAAGCAACTGTGGATACGAGCACTGGGGGGGAGTTTCCAGTTGAACTGAACATGTATAGATGTTATCTTTGCCATTTTCCCCTGGACAGAGCAGCAACACTGCTTGCTCAATGTCACGCTAGGGATTGTACGTCACCTAGAGATTGCTTGAAGGACACAGCAGGATGTGTGCAGGTTCTGTGCAGATGCTGTGACATTGAATATAAGACACTGAGTAGCTGGGGTGTTCATATCCACGTGTCCACCCCAGATTAGGGCTCACAGGAAGAGCTGTTCTGTTGTCCACACTGGTGTCAGCTGAGTTCTGGGCTCAGTTGCCAGGATTGTGATGCAGTGGTTGACCATGGTATACATATGTCAAGCGCTTCTCTGGGATCGTAGATTGAAGAGGCTGTTTTCTCCTCATGAGGTTTTCAGAACTGTGTATCTCACTGCTTTCCTGTCTCCATGTCACAGGGGAGAGCTGAAATAAAATGATGCTCGTTTCTACTCTAGAGGAGGACGATCTGCTTTATATTCTTCTTTTTAAAATATTTTTATCTCAGGAGGAAGGTTTGAAATAAGGGATTGGAAGCCCTGGGAGGAGGGGCAGAGCAACGGTCCAGCATGGTCCTGTGGTACAGAACAGAGGGCGCGGAAGGGAAGGATGTGTTAAGGGAGAGTAATTGTTAGTAGTTGTGCCATTACCATGAGATAAATTCTCCTCTGCACCCAGTAGTTTGTGGACTGCAAACTCATTTTCTCCTCATTTAGGGGAACTCATAATCTAGATGCGGAAAAGCTATGCCCTGTCAGGTAGCAGGAGACAGGGTATCATTAAGTGTTCAGTAGCAAAACAAAGCTGGGGAATCTCCCTGCTAGCCAGTGAGATCTCCGATCACTGGGAGGGGCTGGTGGTTCGCTTGCCTTCTCTGTGGTTACTCTCTCAGCCCACCCACCTCACCTGCAGCTAAAGTCCCTGCCTCCTCCCACAGAACCCAGCCCTGGGGACTCTTGAATTGCTCTGTTTGGAGAGGCTGCTGGGTTGGGCTTCCCAGCTATACTGGGAGCCTTTCTAGGGCAGGGGGCTTGTTTTCAGCCACTTGGTTATCTCAGAGACAGTGATGCCCAGCATGGCTTGCCAGCTGCACCTCAGTAGAGATGGTGGGGAGCAGAGTTGTGATGTGTAATACTTACCCATGGTGCACTGGGCACTGGCCCCTAGTGGACTCAGTTTCCAGCAACTGGGAGCAGCAGAGAGGGAGTGCGGCAGTGTGGCTGGACTCCACCTCAGGCATGGGTCTCATCTCTTTTCATCTTCCCATTGTGTAAACTGAGTCTTGGAAACCACATATGTGGTTGAGCCACTTTGGTAGTTCTGAAACACTAAAACTAGGATCCAAGACCCCCAATTCCAACCCAAGCCTAGGCATTTGAAGGAGGGTTTGGGGCAAATGCTTTGGAGTCTCCCAGCCCAGATTCAGGTCTGAACCTGATGTCCTCTAGCTGAGTGCCCTTGACCAAGTTATTTCCCTCTCTGAACTTCCATTTCTTCTCGGGGGCAGGGAGAAGGGAGCATAAGGGTAGTAGCAACTGGAGAGGGTAATGCTTGCGGGAGGAAGGGCCCGGCTGTGGATGGGGCTTCCTGGTAGGGGAGGAAGTGGAGTGGCAGTGAGGCTGGGAGAGGTTTGCACTCCTGCCCTGGGGACTGTTCCCAGACAGGGATGACTAACACAGGACAAACAAAACAGACTCTTGACATAACTTCCCCACCCACCCAGTGTGCCATCCTGGACAGGGTCTGTGGGGCCACCCAGGCAGTTTTCTGTGGGTGTGTGAGAAGCACCTGTCAGTGGGAGGGGCCTTCCCACACCCTCCTGAACAATGCTGGGGTATGACTCAGGCCAGCAGTCCAGAGAAACAGCATTAATGTCCACCTAGGGAGCAGGAGACCTGCTGTCCAGGGAGCAGGGCGTGTGATTGTATACCCAACTTCAGACACAGTTCCTAGTACTCACTGACTTAGTGCCCTTTGGCACACAGCCACCCCGCAGTCTCCTCACTGAAGAAAAGGTGTTTCGCGTTCGAAAGAAGCCACAGTGGTGCTCCCTTGGAGGGTCAGGGCCTTGCTAAGTCCCCTAGGGGGACTGCATCCCCCAGATGCCCTCCGGCTCATCCTCTCAGCTGATGCACTCTGTCTTGGGAAAGCCTTCTCTCTTGCACAGTCCAGCTAAGTCAGAACCCGACTAAGGCTGCTGGACAAGGGGCTGCTCCTGGAAGTGAATTTCCAGCAACTGCAGGCAAAGCCCTTTAATCCATCCTTGGTCCTTGGATCTGGAAGATGTAGATGGGGGCTTGAGTTCTAATCCTCATTCCACAAATGAGGAAGACTCCCTGGGTTACAGATAGAAAGCGCCTGACAGAATAAAGACCCGAAGGACCATACGTCCTGCCTGTTGTCCAAACACCCTTCCTCTAGGAAAAAGGTGGAGCTAGAAGGCAGGAAGACCAATGTGCTGGCTCCAACACCTGCAGATGTGGGTGCTCACCATTCCCACCCACAGCCCTACAGCCTTCAGGAAGGTTTTTGAGCACAGAGATGTTCATACTACCCCTCCTACACTAATTCTACCCACACGCTTTACTGTACACCGTCAGTGTTTGAAATCCATAGCCCATTACCCACTTTAACCTGCACCACAGGGTGAAAGGCACTGCCTTCGTTCCCACTTTATCGGTGAGAGCAAGAGTCATGCCAAGGAATTTGTGGCTTATTCCAGGTCACCAGGCTAGGAGGTGTCGGTGTTGGGATTTGAACACAGGTGATCTGGCTCAGGTCTTAACTGGCCAGTCCACACCCTCATCTGGGGTTGGTGTTGAGACCCACAACTGCCAAGTGTGGGAGGTGAAAGGCTCCAGTGCCTACCAGAGGCTCCTAACCATGCACAATGACCTCTGTTCACGCGGTTCCTCTCTTCCTTGTTTCCACAGGGGATCAAGCTTGAAGAGCAGAGGCCAGGACCCCAGAAGAACAAGGTGGGATAGGCAGTTGAGGCCGAGTGGCCAGGTGGAGCCAGGGAGAGGCCAGTGTGGGAAGAGGGCAGGTTGACCAGAGAGCGTGTTGAGCTCACTTGGCATACCCATCAGCTTTTCACCAGGAGCCTGTTAAGAACTGCACCCCATTAGACTCGTGGCTGGTGGGCGGCAGAGGGACCCTGGCTCAGTGTCTTAAGGCTGCTTCGAAGCAGCCTAGGTGGAGACTCTCAAATGGGACCCAAGGATTGGAGGCCTAGATTGACCCTCTTCTCGTTCTTTCTGTGCACCTACCTACACAGTGCTGAGGGTTGTTGTACTCTGGACTCTGATGGGCCACCATATATGAGCTTCAGGTTCTGTTTCTAAGGCCCAGTCACCTGAAAAAGATGGGGGAGGAACAGGGAGAGAGTAGGATTCTTCTTCTTCTTCTTTTTTTTTTTTTTTTCCATTTTTAATCCTAGTTGGCCAAGAATAATCGATCTCTTGATCCTTCTGCCTCTACCTCCAGAGGGCTGGGATTGCAGATGTGTGCCAGCTTGTCCAGCTACCCAGCTCTCTTTCTATCTCAGGCCCCTAGGATGACAAGATGTGGCACTGGGAGTGATCAGGGAATTCCTTTTGTGTGCTATGTCTTTGGTTGACTGGGTTTGCATTCAGGTCTATTGATCTGGAGGTGAGTTCAATCGCATGGGATGCCCAGTCCTTGGGGTTGCTTCTAGAAGGCTGACTTTGCTTCCTTGAAGCCCCGGAACATCCTACTAGGCCCCCCAACACATCTCTTCTCTAGACCTGGGTGAGGAACATGGAAACAGTAGTTAGATTGTTATGACCACTTGTGGAACTGATGGCAGTGTCCTGTGCTTTGTCTTGCAGGATGACTATATCCCCTACCCCAGCATTGAAGAGGTAGGAGGTCCAGACTGCACTACAGCCTACTGTGGATTTCTTCCTGAGGAGATCATGACCCTTCCCAGCCCCACATGGCAGAGAATCTTGACCCTAAGACTTTAGGGCCCAACACCCCTTCTTATCTGCATCTGTGACCAAAGCTTTTCTGAGGTTTAACTTGGGGGTTCTTGTATAGTCCATGTAAAACCCAGGGTCCCAGTGAATCTAGAGATGCCATGGGACATTATATGACTGCTCCTGGCTTCAGATACAAGGCCTTCCTCTTTGGAACAGTTCAGAGGTGGTGGGGTTCCTCTCCACTACAGTCCAGAGTAGATTTCAGGGCAAGAACTTCCTTTGTCCCCAGGTTGTGGAGAAGGGAGGCCCATATCCTCTGATCATCCTGCCCCAGTTTGGAGGCTACTGGATTGAGGACCCAGAGAATGTGGGTACTCCAACGTCACTGGGCAGCAGTGTTTATGAGGAGGAGGAAGAGGACAGCCTGAGCCCCAACACATTCGGCTACAAGCTTGAGTGCAGGGGTGAAGCCAGGGCCTACCGCAGGCACTTCCTGGGGAAGGTGAGTTCAGGGACCCTCCCCCCCAGAGTGGACCCTGCCCTGGGGAGGGTGGCGTGGATCATTTCCAGGGATCCTCTGTCTTCTCCGCCTCTTGTCTTTCTTTGCTCTGAACTACTCGCTGCCCACCTCTGTCTTACTGAGAGTCTTAGGAGTGACATAGAGTCCCTGTGAAGGGTCCTTTTGGGGACCACCTCCAGCAAGTGTTTTGTGAGGTGATGAAATGAGTAGTGTTGGGGGTGCAGGAGGTTGGGATACAGTTTTAGCTGCTTGAGTTATACTGTTCAAGTTTAAGTGCTCAAAAATTTGCCCTCCCTGCTTGGATGGCTCTGTTTACATTTGCACAGTGCCCGTCTCTTAGGCTCTCTTAGCATGGTCCCCTGAGTGCTGAGATTGGATGTTGTCCCCTGAGAATGATTCTTTAACAATGGCAAAGTTATATTTCCTCAAATGCATTCTTGTCTTGATATGTTCCCCAAAGTCCCAAGGGAAGCCCTGGAAGTCCCTAGCCTACGATGGCTTTGTAGTCTCACCCAAAAGAAACTGTCCAAGCCTCACTAAATCTCAGGGGAGCATTGTTTAAGTGCAACTTCCGTGGACTCATTGTTACCTGTGTGGGCCTGGGAGGTGGCCTCCTGGAAGCCAGGGAGAGCCCCACCTTGTGAAGAGAGACTGGCATTCTGCTTGGGTTCCTCCTAGCCTTCCTTCATGGTTTGGATTGATTAGGGCTTCCCTCTGAGTGAGAAAGGGAACTTAGCATCAGGTGGTGAAGGACCTGAACGTGGAGTCCAGTCAACTGTGGAGTTGAGCCTGGCTCTGTCAGGCGCTGGTTGAGTGATTGGAATGGGGAGGATGACATCATCTCCTGCACAGAGCTGTGGTCAGGATTAAAGAGGATAATGGGTACTAAGGCTTGGTGGTTGACACCTATTGGTATCATCCTTGACATCACCATCACCACCACTATCATCTTTACCATCATCACTGATGCTGGAGCGGTAGCATCCTTCTCTTCCTCCTTCTTGTGGGGCTTCTCCTGCCTGGTGAAGGAGATGATATGGGGGCTGTGCCTGGAGGCTCACACCTGATTTCTGTTTCTAGGATCATCTGAACTTTTACTGTACTGGCAGCAGCCTGGGGAACTTGATCCTGTCCATCAAATGCGAGGAAGCTGAGGGCATTGAGTACCTTCGGATCATCCTCAGGTGGGGCTGCTACACTGGCAGAGACCACGCCTCTCCCAGGCAGAGCTGGCATTAAGGAAAATGGGGGGAGGGCAGAAATACCAGACTGACTAGTCTGGTCTGGTTGTACAGGAGGGGCAGAGCTGCTAGAATCCTGGGGTTGTATATGATGTTGCCAAGCAATGTGACCATGTGTTCCTGCCAGCTGTCTGAGCCTCAAGGTCACCTAGGCCAAGCTTCTGGAACTTTCCTGTCTTTCTTAGGAGGGACAGTGACTCTGAGGAGATGGAGGATGAAGTAGGAATGGCTCAGTGTGGCTCATCATGGTGGGACACAGCCCCATGATCTGGGAGAGAGCTGGCCAGATTGCTACCCCTGATGGCCACCTAGTTAGGAAAGGTTGTGTGTGCTGGGGTCCTTGAGCTGGAGTGATGTCCCCAGCAGGAACACTGATATCAGGTCCTTTTCTCTGAATCGTGATCCCCTCAAGCAGGGAAACTAGAACTGGTTTCTGTTTGGTTCAACCAACATGATTTGCTAAGTATCCTTGAACCAGAAACTCTGATGGGTGCTGGGGACAATCGTGACTGAGACCTGGTCCGTGTTTCCCAAAGGCTTACCATCGCACAAGAAAGAAGCAGCATTTTAATAAATGCCACAGATGCCGTTCTAGTCATTTGCATAGGATGCTACAGGAACCCGAATGTTTATCTCTGTACCTGGTGGGAGTCAGGTGTGGTGAAGACAGGGAGAGCTATGTTGAGTGAATTAGACACACTTGAAGGTATTTGAAGATAGGAATAAACCTAATTTTCTGTGTGCATGTTGTGGATGGTTTGCACGTATGTGTGTGTATCTGTACATGGAGCCAGTTGGATATCTTCCTGTATTTCTTGACAGCTTAGTTTTGGAGACAGGGTTTCACCAGTTCATCACATGAGAGTCATAGGGATCCTCCTGCATCTGCTTCCTCAGCACCAGTGTTATAGGCACACGCCATCATGCTTGCCTTTGTATGTGGGCACCGGGAATCAAAGTCAAATCTATAGTGCTTGAGTGGCAAATACTTTAAAGACTGAGCCATCTTCCCGGCCCCAGAGTAACATTTTTTTTTTATCTGCCCTAATTTAAGCTTTCAGTATGGGAGCACAGAATGGCATATATAACGGTGCTTTGGAAGCAGGTGTTTGAGGAAGGTGCCAGCACGTGCCCAGATTTGGTTTGCGTCTAGGTGATGCTGGGGAACAAGCTGCAGTAGCTGTACGCGTGGGGCCTGAGCTTTGCCAGCTGAGCGGGACTTGGTTTACTTCTTGTTTGGAAGGGAAGCCATTGTCCTTGCAAGTGTTTCTGGGTAGATGTTGTATTTGTGAGGCACGGCAGCATCAGTTGAACAGTCTCCCGAGTGTCTGGTTCCTGGGTCAGTTGAACAGTCTCCCGAGTGCCTGGTTCCTGGGACCCTGTCTCCCGAGTGCCTGGTTCCTGGGTCCCTGTCTCCCGAGTGCCTGGTTCCTGGGTCCCTGTCTCCCGAGTGTCTGGTTCCTGGGTCCCTGTCTCCCGAGTGCCTGGTTCCTGGGACCCTGTCTCCCGAGTGCCTGGTTCCTGGGTCCCTGTCTCCCGAGTGCCTGGTTCCTGGGTCCCTGTCTCCCGAGTGCCTGGTTCCTGGGTCCCTGTCTCCCGAGTGTCTGGTTCCTGGGTCCCTGTCTCCCGAGTGTCTGGTTCCTGGGTCCCTGTCTCCCGAGTGTCTGGTTCCTGGGTCCCTGTCTCCCGAGTGTCTGGTTCCTGGGTCCCTGTCTCCCGAGTGTCTGGTTCCTGGGTCCCTGTCTCCCGAGTGTCTGGTTCCTGGGTCCCTGTCTCCCGAGTGTCTGGTTCCTGGGTCCCTGTCTCCCGAGTGGCTAGTTCCTGGGTCCCTGTCTCTAAGTAGCATCTTCACTTTATGAACCTCTGCTGGAAACAAATCTCTGTCTTAATAAAAACCAGACCAAGATTACATTCGGTGTCTGTAGCTGACAGCTGATCATAGGTCCCTTTCAATTTTTCTTTCTTTGCTGACATTTTTGGAAGCAGGGACTGTAGCCCAGGCTGGCCTGGAGCTCACTGTGCAGTCAATATTAGCGAGCCCAGGCTGGCCTGGAGCTCACTGTGCAGTCAATATTAGCTTCCAATTCACGATCTCCCTGCTTCAGCGTCCTGAGTGTGGAGATTTAAGGTGCATACCACCCTGCCTGGCTCCCCAAGCTCTGTTTTCTCATATTATGTCTCTTATATCTCAGCTGAAATGTTTACCATGGGCAAAAGCTAGGGATAGGTGTCAGGAATACAACAGATGCTTTGACACATATACACACACACATACACACAAAAACTTATATGATATACACATATATGTACACACACATATACACGAACACACACATAATTTTTTAAGAAGTTGTAACCTATTGGACATTTAGGACCAAAATGTAGGTGACATTGAGTTGAAACTTGATTCTCTTTCTTTAGAAAGCAATGGAGTGGAATACATGTAATTGTAGATTCAGAGTTAGTTAGGCCTGGTGACTCATGACTATAATTGAAATAATTCATACACCAAGAGTTTGAGGCTAGTCTGGGCTACATAGTGAGTCCCAATAGAAGATTCTGGAAGAATCTGGTGCTCTTTAGGGATGAATAGCCGGATATCTTTCTTCATAAAATTATTTTTGTTCTAAGCCTACAGCATTTGAAACCAGTTCCCCCAGGAACCGAGGAAACACAAACGTGTCTCTCCCACAGAAAGCCAGTGGGTAGGTCAGCAATGAGAAGCTGTACACCAGCCAGGAAACTGGACAGTCACAGCGTGGACCTGGACTAATTGCCAGAGCAGTTGGAAACCGGGCAGGAAACATTGGCTCCGTGGCTTAGCAGCTTCACTGGACACAAAGAAGGACTTAAGCAGGGATGAAATTCTCTTGTTGGCAGTGACTGCCGTCCCAGTGTTAGACCTCTGGGTTATTTGATTTGGTGCCCCAAATTTATAGTAACCAGCTTTCTAGCTTAAAACACGAGATGAGCTTGCCAACATTCTTGTTGTCGTGGGAATGCCCACCAGTTGCAGGCCTCGCTTCTTGTATTTAAGGACCACCATATGTATTTGCTGTGAACTCTGTTCACAAGGCTTGTTTATTTTTAAATCAGATTGTAGCTTGACATTTCTATTTTAAAAGTCTTATAAGAGGTTCTGACAACAGGTATATTGAACAGCTTCTGAACCAGAAATTAAGTCTAAAGGGTTTCAAAACACAAGCACTCTGCTGGATACATCCACTTAAAATTTGACAATAAAACTAGAAATTCATAACAAAGTAATGTTTTTGATAATTCGCCTAACCATTTAGAAACAACCACAATAATTTTCTAAGTAATTTTTATGCCAGAGAGGAAGTCAAAGCCACGAAGTCATGAGATATCTATAAATAATGACATTTGGGTGCTGAGCTAACTTGGTGCTCAAGAACACTGGCTGTTTTTCCAGAGGACTCAGGTTCAGTTCTCAGCACCCGCATGGTGGCTTATAATTGTTTGTAACTCCAGGTGCAGGGTTCCCCAAATCCCTTTCTGGCCTCTGTGGACACCAGGCATGCTCATGGTACATAGACAGACATACATGCAAGCCAAACACCCAAACATGTTTTTAAAAGTAATGCCTAGCTGGGCAGTGGTGGCGCATACCTTTAATCCCAGCACTCAGGAGGCAGAGGCAGGCGGATCTCTGTGAGTTCGAGGCCAGCCTGGTCTACAAGAGCTAGTGCCAGGACAGGTTTCAAAGCTACAGAGAAACCCTGTCTTGAAAAAAAAAAAAAAGTAATGCCTTTTATAATAGTGTGATGTAAGTTGTAGTTAACGCCCTCATTAGAAGAAAATCCATTGCTTTACTCAGCTGATTGCTGAATAAAAATGATGTTTGCAAGTTGCTATTGCTATTAATGACCTCTCAGTGTTTCCACTCTCTGATGCATGAGGAAATTATTAAATAATTGAGTACTTATGTACCCTAGGGAGTCTGGGCCCCACATATGATAGCTTCTTGATAATGACAGCTGGCTTCATTATTATCAACACTGTTATCTAAAGAGAGCAAGAGGAAAGGATGGACAAAGATTAATGTGGAAAAACAATTAGAATGAAGAGAACTTACGAGTTGGTTATCAAACCGAATCTTCTGCCAGGGAAAACAAAACAATATAGATGACTGTCTAGTCAAATAGACGAAGAGCCAGGCATGGTAGCTCTTACTTGTTATCCCAACATTTGGGAGGCAGAGTCAGGAACAACCAGGAGTTTAAGGTTATTCTTGTCTATAGAGTGAATGGGAGACCAGCCTTGATTACATGAGACTGTATCTCACTCCCCATATAGAGAAAATACACAATGTAGAGATAAAAATATTCACAATATTTCAATGTAGATAATATGTGAAAAATATATAGACTGATAAAAGGAAACAAAATAGGCATAAAAGATACATTGGGCTAGAGAAATGGCTCAGCGGTTAAGAGCACCAGCTGTTCTTCCAGAAGATTTGGGCTTTTCAGCACTCATGTGGCAGCTTGCAACCAGCTGTAACTCCAGCCTCATGGTGCCAATGCCCTCTTCTGGCTCCTTAGGCACTGCACACACACAGTGCACATACATACATGCAGGCAAATCTCAGACACATGCAATAAAAATAAAACTTAAAAATGGCGCATAGTTACAGACACGGAGATTAAATATTAAGGGTTGTTGTATATAACATAAACCATTCAGCTGAAGATGTCCTTAGAAAAGATGCTCTCCCAGGGAAGAGTGCGCTATCAAGTTTAATGGGAGTTAAATACAGCAGCAACTGTGGGATAAATTAGAAAAGATCTCCGAGAACTCTCTCTCCAAATGTTTCTGGCTCTAGAAGATCTTACAGGTAGATATTTTAAACTTTAAGGGAACAGATTTATGTTACTTAAACTGTTCAAGAAAGTAGAAAAATATGGAAACCTTCTCAGTTAACTTGTTAATGCTTAGAAGATCTTTAATAAAAAAGAGGCAAATGAAATGCCAATTCATAAAAAAGAAAATGAAAACAATAGTGTCCAATATTTACACATACAGAAGAATGCTTTAAGCAATGAGTCAGCCGGAGAAACTCAGATCCACATAGAATATAAAGCATACTTATGATAGTGAAGAAGGAATTATTTAGTAATGTAAAGAATAGTTATTGTGAGAAATGCATCACTCATCAGTGTTTGTTTAATTGGCACTCCATATGTGCCGGAGTGCTGGGATTAGCCCCATGGCCTGCACGCTAGGCAAGTACTCTACCATTGAACTTCACCTTCAGCGCCTGCTCTCAATACTCCTGTCCCTCTCAGCCCTACTTATCTCCTTCTTATGGGCATGGATCCTTACAGACTGTTCAGGGTGCAGCAAAGCTAGCTACTGATACAGTTCAAAGCCCGCGAGAGATGTGTCTGGACGGGTGTATGATCAAAAGATTGTTCTAGAGAAGTAGTGTTTGAAGTTTGGATTTTTTTTTCAAATCTCCAGAGTAATGGGGGGTGGTACAGAAGGGAGTATCTCATGATCAGGTGTGTAGAATGAACTGACTGGACAGAATGAAGAACGCAGCTTGCTTGGAGCGAAGGCAAAGTCACAGCAGGAAGTGGGTCAGGAGGCTGCTGAGCTGAGCCAGGGCAGCACAGGTGATGATCCAGGCCAACCGACCGTATAAAGTGAACGGCTCCCCCAGGCTGTACGGACCGGCAGCCATGATGGAAGCTAAACCAACGTGATTTGTACGAGAATAGAGAAAAGTGGGTGGAAAGTTCCAAACACATGGGAAAAAGTGACATTAAGAGACAGCCAAAATGTCAACAAATGGGAGAGGGAGTTGCTGCTGATGAAATGCAAATAGTGGCTTGCTTTAGAATGACTTAAACACGGCTATTAAAACCTTAAAGATGAAGAATGAAGAGCATCTCTCAAGGGTCATAAACTGCTGTTCAGAGAACTGAATCAGGAGCACGTGGGGATAGAAAGAGAGCAATTAGAATTATCAGAATGAAAAATAGTTGTTGACATAAACTTAACACACAGGATACAATCTAGACTTTTCAAAGAGCGATCTGGGAGATGGTCCCAAGGAATCCATTCAGAACACAGTGCAGGTAAGAGATTAAGTGTAAGAAGAAGAAGATAGGTGTGTGGACAGTAGCCTGGGAGGCCTCTGAGCAGCAAAGAGGCTCACTAGTGAACAGTTACCCTGAGTAAGAGCTGAGAGCTGGTGAGAGTTGGAGAAAGCTCGCAAACGTACTGTGGCTCACTGGTAGACATGTTTAAACGAAATAGCAGAAATCAAAGCTGAAATTAAGGTATTGCTAGTTGAGGTTAAAGGCAGTCTTTGAGGTGGTGACAGCTCAGCGGGGAGCAGATTTCCCTCCGGTCATAATAGTTGTTGGACACTGGGATGCTCTCTTTAAAGTGTTGTCAGAGCATAAGAAGATATACTTTAACCTACAGTTCTGTACCCAGAGAAACTGTCACTAAAGATAAAATTAAACTGTTTCCAAACTGTAGAAACAGGGAGAGTGGCGTGCCTCTCAGAGTATCCCTGGAAGACTTACTGGAGGGTGCACTTTAGCCAGAAGAGAAGAAAATCGCAAAAAGGTCGCCACTAAAAAAGTAACAAGAAATAGGTAAATAGTCTTGACAAGTTTAAATGCTGATGGGGGTATTATTCTTGGCAAGTTTCAAAGGGAGGTTGCAGTTATATTTATTTTTAACAAAAATAGCATGGCTGACAGGAGGGCAGAAGTCAGTGGATGAAGCATGCAACAGAGTTCCAGAGGTTTCTAGGAAAATTGTAAACATGTGTACCGCGAGATGCAGGATATGGAGGGATAAACAGAATAAAGAATTATGAACAAATTAAACAAACAAAAACTCAAACACCCAGGACTTCATTCAGTGGAATGCTGGAGAGGAGGAAAAGAAAATAACCCACAGAAAATAGAAATTGACAGGCTCGAAGTGATTCCAAACACAGTGGTTGCAGTAAATATAATAGATTAAGCTAGCTGTTAAAATATTAGGAAATCAGATTTGATTAAGAATGCAACTTCAATTTGTTATAGGAGACGTTATTAAGAAAAAAAAACACAGGGCCGGGTGGCGGTGGTGCATGCCTTTAATCCCAGCACTTGAGAGGCGGAGGCAGGTGGAGCTCTGTGAGTTTAAAGTCAGCCTGGTCTGCAGAGCGAGTTCCAGGACAGGCTCCAAAGCTACACAGAGAAACCCTGTCTCGAAAAACAAAAAAACAAAACAAGAAACAAAAAAGAAAGAAAGAAAGAAAGAAAAAAAAAGAAAATAACATGGCCTGGAAAGATTTAGAGCGAGGGAAGGGATAAAGACACAGGAGGCAAATAATGACTAAGAAAGCCAGCATAGCAGTATTCAAACAAGACCATGTAGAAGCTCACTGAAAAAGCATAGACATAAAGGAACACGCCATTGTCTCCCGGGAGTGTTTCTTCCCAATGTTTTCCACTATGTGGATGGAACACTGCTCTACAGCGCCCCTGGTTCTTGTCCCTGTTTCATGTATCTGTGTTCTGGAGCAAGAACTTATGTTTAGCTATGTTCTTTCTCCCCTTTCCTTGTGTAGTATTACCTGGAGCGGTCCCCACAGGAGGGTTCTTGCCCGTGCCTCACAGTCCCTGAGATGTAGGTAGTTTTTGAAGTTTGTCTAGATTTGTTTCATGGTCACATGGAAATGTGTGTTCTCACCCGGTCTTTGCCAGTAACAAGGGAATGATTCCAGCTCTTCGCTGACTTACTCTTCTTTGTTGCTTTGTTTTAAATTTCTTCAAGATAGAGTAGACAGAGATGCCGTTTGATGGGTTCCCACATAGGCCTTAGCCTACTTCGCAGTGAAGAGGACAGGAGGCTGGAGAGATGGCTTAGCACTTAAGAGGGTCCAGGTTTGATTCCCAGCACCAACATGGTAGCTCATAACCATCTGTTATTTGAGTTTAAGGGGTTCTGACATCCTCTTCTGGACTCTGTGGGCACCAGGCATGCATGTGGTGCACAGACATACAGACAGAATGAATATCCATATACACAAAGATAAATATTAGAAAAAAGGTAAAGACGTAAGTCCACTGAGGACCAATGGTCATGGACGTGTACTGGTAAGGTGGTCTTGGGTTTAAAAAGCATGAACTGGCACTGTGAATGCAGCTTCATGGTAGAGCCCTTGCCTAGCATGTGCAAAACCATAAGTTCAGTTTCCTGCAAGGAAACAAAACAGCAATAAAAAGCCTCAAAGCAAGAACTGACAAAGTTTTAGGGAGGAGTAGACAAAACTCTCAGTTTAGTGGGAGAGTTTCAGAAACAATGGCTATAATAGAAGATAATTGTGAGGCCTATAAAGTATTTGAACAGTACAGTAAACAGATTGAATCTTGTATCTTTGCTCTCAACAAAAGAAAAAGAAATGTATCCTGGATTGCGAAAAGGAGAAGAGAAAGGTCTGTGTATTATTAGGAAATTTAAAATAATGCCATATAAATTATGCTCCCTGAATATGACAATTAATTTATCAACCAACAACAAAATACTTGAGGGGGAAATAATCTTGTATTTGGAAAGCATTTTTCCCAAGGCCCCTTTAAATAACCCATGGGCAGAAAAGGAAACCACAAAAGAGCTGACAAAATATTTAGAACAAGATGGCAATAAAAACACTACCTATCGAAGTGTGGGATGCAGTTAAAGTGGTGCTCACACACAGATGCAGAGCTGCAGATGTGTCTGTGAAAGAGAAGACAGGCCAAACGAGTAAACGTGCGGTTGATAAGCCAGGAAAAGATGGTAGGGAAGAGAAGAAAGGATGAGGACAGGCATGCGACGTGGGAGCGTTTGTGGACAAGATGAAAAGCCTACGGCAGGGAAGCCTCAGCTAGAAACAGAATGTGGGAAGGATGCAGGTGGGTGATGGGGTGAAGGTGGCTGAGTTGGGAGAGCCTGGGTCTAGCCTCAGCACTGCTGGATGAAGCAGAAAACTGGCCTATGGACCGGCCACGGTTAACTACTATGCTGGAGGACGCAGCTGCTATAATAAAAAAGCCCGAGATAATAAAAACAACATCATAGCAATGCATGCCGTGGGCACTTGGATAGAAAAACTTAAATTATCCAAATTGACTCATAGGAAACTTACATGTTTACCATTAAAGAACGGTAAGGGGGCCTCTTATAAAGGATAGCAGGGCCAGAGATGTCACAAATACACTACAGCAAACCTTTAGTGAACCAAAAAAAGGAGAAAAATCCACGTATCACACACATCATCTCAGAAGATAGGAAATAGCCTGTGATTTTGCTTGGTTGGAATAATACCTTGTTATGGAAACTTGGCAAGAGAGGTACGTGAAGGAAAAAAGAGGCCAGCGTTGTTTTGGAGCATAGATGTGATGATCTAAATAAACAACAGCCAATTAAACTCAGCAGAATATTAAAAAAAATCATATATCACAAACACTCAGCGTTTCACCCATGGAACGAAACAACCCACGAGGTTAACGGATTAAAAATCCTATGATGATCTAAGCAGGCACGGAAAGTGTTCCGTGAAATTCAGCGCTTTGATAATGTGCTAAATGAATCAGGGAACAGGCTAAATTTAGAGTCTTATGTTGAATCCCTTTCCCAAGCAGATTTCATCCCACTTATATTTTGAGTAAATCCAGATTTTCAAATATTAGATTATCTTTCATAAAGGTTCATTTGCATATCAAAATGTAAATATATCCAGAAGCTGGGCCCAGTTATCTGGGAGAATAAAAAAAACAAATAAAAAAAGAAAAAAAAAAAACAAAAAACAAACAGAATCTACAAACCAAAAAATAATCGTGACCTTGAACGAAGCGACTTAATTGCATTAGCCAGTTTTTCAGGTGTCATCTTTAGGTATCTGCCACCCCTGGGGCACACAGGAAGGAGCCCATTTTCTCACCTTTAGTGTGGTGTCCCTATCCCTAAGGCTGGCTGGGAAGGCAGATCTGTTTCCAGGGACATGGACGTAAACCGAGGACCCTTCCTGGTGTGACCGCAGCCACTTTATCCTCTGACTGTCTTTCATGGGTGGCCTCATCGTGTCCTTATCTGTACCCAGGTCCAAACTGAAGACAGTGCACGAGCGGATCCCCTTGGCTGGATTGAGCAAGTTGCCCAGTGTCCCTCAAATCGCCAAGGTAAAACATGAAAATTGAGGGAAGGTGGCTTTTTTTGTCCGCCCAGGGCTGGTTCTGGAGTGGGGTTGCAGGCTCTGCCTTTGGAAATGGGGAGGCGATTTTGCTCTTTGCCTCGATGGAGTGAGGTGGCTTAGCAGCTGCCTCTGTCTTCCTCCCTCCCTCCAGCTCATCCTTGCATCTCAAGCTGCTCCACTCAGGAGACAGGAGAAGTTGGAAGGCAGGCCTGACCATGGCTAGTGCTTCAGAGGAGGACAGTGGTGGCCATGGGGCTTTGGTGGGGGCTGGGCTGAGGGTGATCCAGAACCAGCCCTGACCTGAGGAAGGGGCAGTTGGGGCAGTTGAGGCTCATGTCACTCACTGTATGAGTGATGGGGGTACTTGGGAATGGAATCAGTGCTGTGGAGTCACTGGGCTGAGTGGGACCCTCACTCCGAATACATAGAATATATTCACTCTGAATGTAGGCATGCCAGAAGAATTGTGCCTTTGTTAAAGTTGGGGAGTGATGGCTTCTTGTTATTGTCTTCTAGTCAGAATGGAAATGTTTCCTAGACTTCATTTTTTGCTTCCCTTTAATTTATTACAAAACCCTAGGGCCCCAGAGTGTCCTGGGGCCACATTAGTGAACAGCAGAATTTGACCCGTTGTGCCTGGTCCTCCCATGATGCTTTCTGTCTGTGGGCAGAGGAACCTGTTTGTACGTTATAGACATGGTTCTTGACCCATGTGTTTCCTTCACAGGCTTTCTGTGATGATGCAGTGGGGCTGAAATTCAATCCTGTCCTGTACCCCAAGGTGAGGACCCTGTGTCCCTGTGGACCAGTTGTCCACGGCTCTGCAGCTTGGCTTGGATCTGTACATGTGGGGCTCCATGGGGGAGCTCCTTGCATCATGGAGGGGCCATGTGGGGTCGCGATGGTGATCTTCTATGTCTTCCTCTTTTCTCACTTAGCCCTCCACAAACAGGTACCCTGGGAACCATCCCTAGTCATGCCTGGGCTTCCAACCCAGCTGAGTAGGTCCCAGGCCTGCTGTGAAGGTTGATGGGGAAGTGTTTCTACCTCTCCCCAGCTGTACTTCTCTGAGACCAGGGTTGGGGTTGGGCAGATTCACCCTGACATCATGGAGTTATGGGGTGCAGAACTCAGAAATGCACTGGGAAATAAGAGGCCAAACCTTGGCTCCCCGTTGTCCATGTTACTCCAGCTCTGAGGTCCTCTAAGCCTTGCTGGCCTTAGTTAATAAACTGGAAATTGTCTGATATTGACTCTCTTACGACCGGCCTGATCTTGACCCCAGTTCTAGTACAGGGAGGGAGAAGCAATAATAACAAAACAAACCAACAAATGCAGTCAACAGCAATTACAGTATGACAGTGTTTAAATCACCCACAGTGGAGAATTGCTTGAAATTGCCCATAGGAAAAGACCCCATGTACTGACTGCTGCTTCATGAGCCAGCAGAGGCTCAGGAGGAAATGGAAGCAGAGATGCGTTTCCTCTATGGCTTCTACTGTGGCCAATGCCGCTGCAGCTGCAGCTTGCAGGGTGAGTTCTGTCCATCCCCCAAGTCTCAGCTCTGACAACCAGGAATCAGAAGACGAAGTTTCTGGCAGGCAAGCAAGACCTTCACCCTGCTTAGACATTCGGAACACCCTCACATGTCCTAGATGGCTACCACTGGGCACAGAGGTAGAAGCATATGTGTGTCTGTGGGGTTGAGCTGGTGGCGCAGTCCTCAGCTGCATAGAGCCCTTCTCTCGGATGCCTCTTTGGAGTTGTTTTATTGTCTGTAGACACCAGCAATGTGCTTCACTCCAGAGAATGTTTTGCATCATTCAGACTGACCTACCTTTGTAATCAAAGCTGAATTAGTGAGGTTTAATAACCAGTAAAACCCCGTCAAAAAGGCCTAGCTGAACTCGGGTTTGGCAGTTCTTGTCACGGCCATATCCATCAAGAGGCTGCAGGGTGCTCATTCACAGGTTTGCCTTGGGAAGCCCGAAGGGCCTGGTGGGAATGGAAGAACAGCTGTACTTCATGCCGTCTGTCTGAGGCCGACTGAGGTCCGGCTGAGACGTGGATCTGGATGAGATGTGTGTGTTTTCACATGTGTAGAGTTACATGTTCCGTGGAAGGTCTCTGTGACTAGCCTTTCCCCTGCAGGGTACCTGTTCTCCCCTTTAACTCACCGAGGCAGCCATGGAGGGCAACTTATGGCTAGCAGGGCTCTCTCACTGGGAGAGCTGGGGAGCGCCCCTTTCCTCAGACAGCTGAGGCCTTTGCAGAGGTAAAGTGCAATGGCAACCTGTTATTGGGCCCGTATCTCAGCCCAGCCAAGCTGGGTTCTTCCTCTAGCACAGCACATGGCCAATCCCTCCTTTGTGTTGTAGAGGTTTCCCAGAAGCCTCTTCTCTTTCTCATAAATTGGTTCAGTTCTGATGTTTCCGGAGGGTTCCATGGGTGATGATGGCAGCAGTAGCTGCCCTGTGCTCACCACTGTATTGCCTTGTCTTGTTGAGTCTCTGAAGTTCCACATCTGCCTTTGATTGAGGAGGAAGCTGACACATAGTGAGGCTGACTGGTCACTAAACACTGCACGGTTCAAAGCACTGGATTCAGAATCAGACTTGTATTTCTTAATTAAGTAATTCACATACCAATTTTGTGAGGCAAAATGGAAGCGTAACTAGAGCCTATGACCAGGCTTTTTCTTTTTTTCCACCTTTGTACATCTTCCTAGAGTACATCCATCTTATGGTTGACATCTGGGCAGGAACAATGACTCAAACTTACATTTCTGAAAAGAATCTGAACTCGAGCAGAGCACTTCCTTGCTGACCATTTGTCGGGGGAAAGGGTTGACTTTATTTTTTTATACTACAAATAAAACCGTGGGGTAAAGTGAATTCCTTATGTCCCAGCTGTGGCTGGCACATCTGGATGGGATCAGAATGGGAGGTTTGGCTACTGCTGGGGAAGCCCAGCTGCTGGGAGCTAGAGTGGGCCTTAGAGCAGCTTCCTGGCATGGGCCAGTTCTTTGCTTCTCCTCTGCGTGTGTAACTATCTCCTGTCTCGGCTCACTCTCTGACAAAGTGGACTTATCTTTTGATTTTTCCCCTTGCCTCCTGTTGATGTCAATCTTGATTTTTCCCCCTTTCCACATTTTTTTAGGCCTCTCAGATGATTGTGTCCTATGATGAGCACGATGTCAACAACACTTTCAAATTTGGGGTCATTTATCAAAAAGCCAGGCAGGTAAGCACCATAGTTCTTGTTGGTCACTGTAGTTTTTTGTTTATGGTAAACACCATGGTTCACATTGGTCACCTAGCCTCTAGTTCATGGTAAGCACCACGATTCACGTTGGTCACCATGTTTATGATAAGCACCATGGTTCACGTTGGTTACCATAGCCTCTTGTTTATGGTAAGCACCATGGTTCACATTGGTCACTGTAACCTCTTGTTTATAGTAAACACCATGGTTCATGTTGGTCACCATAGCCTTGTGTTTATGGAAAGCACCATGGTTCGCATTGGTCACTGTAACCTCTTGTTTATGGTAAGCACCATGGTTCACGTTGGTCACTGTAACCTCTTGTTTATGGTAAACACCATGGTTCACATTGGTCACCATAGCCTCTTGTTTATAACTTTCTATTGTTTCTTCACCCCAAGAGCAGGGGTCCTGAGTTAGGCTCTTTTTGTCTTTTTAAAGATATGCTTTATTTTTAAATTATGTGTATGTGTGTGTGTGTTGTGTGGGTATGTACACATGTGAGTACAGGAGCCCATGGGGTCCAGAAGAGGGAGTTGGATTCCCAGGAACTGGAATCAGATGTGAACCTTTCGATGTGGCTGTGAGGAACTAAATCCAGGTCCTCTGCAAGAACAGCAAGTGCTCTTAATCACGGGGTCATCTCTCCAGCCCTTCTCTCTCTTTTCAATTAGAACATTTAATGTATTTTTTTTATTTTAGCCTAGCATACGAAGCTAATCTTGGCATCTTCATCTCTATGTCATTATACCTTGTTCTCCTTTGTTTCTGTCCCCTACTGCTTTCCTCCTGGAATTCAGCTGGTTCCTTTTCACCTTCCAGTCAGCTTTCTTGTTACACATTCTCCACTACCCACTCTGTTTCCTGTCTCCATTGGAATCTCTTCATCTTTCATGATCACAAACACACACACACCATGCACATATGTGAGTACACACATATTCATAAATTTTTTGTTTGATTTTTTTTTTTTTTTGAGTTTTGAGACACGGTTTTACTAGGCAGCCTTGGCTGGCCTGGAATTTACTACATAGACCATACTGGCCTTGAATTCAGAGATCTGCTTGACTCTCCTTCCTTGGTGCTGGGATTAAAGGTGTGCACCACCATGCCTGGCAGATACACATAAGTTTTTAAGTTCAGGGGCCACACATGCGACATTTGTCTTTCTGAGTCTGGCTAATTTTACTTAACACAATTATTTTCAGTTGTGTCCATTTTCCTGAAAATATCAAAATTTCAGTTTTCTTCATGGTTGCATAAAATCCCATTCATTGTGTGGTATTTGCCTGTTCATCTTTTGATAGACAACTATGCTAGTTTCATTTCCTATCTGTTGTAAATACTGTATTCATAGCTATGGATATGTAAATATCTCTGTGGCTATTAAATGCTCTGAATACAGTTGTCACATTTAAAACATAAGTTGGATTGGAGGTAGGTGAATGTTCAAGGAAGACAACTTTACAATAAGGGTCTGCAAGTCTTATAGAGGGTGGTTTAGTTCTCACACAGTAAAGTCTAATTCCTCCTTGCTCCTTCAGCTTGTATTTATCTGGGGGCGATGAACCACAGAAAAATACAAACAAGAGAGAGGGAATGGGTTAGCCTAGGCTACTCTTCTCCCACCTTTTTCCATTGGGAAATTAGCCTTTCCTCCTCATTCATTGGGGTGTTGGAGCCCAGTGATGTCATGTTGGTAGGTTGAAATCAGCCTTGTTGGAAATATTTACACCATGGAAATTAGAAAGAGCAAAACTTGTGTTCCCTTGCTGGGAAAGCTGGTTGTTAAACCTGTTTTTTACAGTGACCATTGCTAATGCCCCGAGCAGGATGGTCAGCCAAAGGCACTGGTGTCTCCTTATCCAGGTTCTGTGAGGAGATTCCAAGCTCATTTCTCTGTTGTATCCAGTACCCAGCATGGTGTTGGGGACACACACAGACACACACACCACACACACACACACCACACAAACATGCATACAAACACACTTTATGAATTTATGTGTGTGTAAGAGTCAATTGGTATGTGATTAATGAATGAATGGGAAATTTGATTCTGCTAATTGCAGGTCATTGATGTTCTGTGTTTTTTGTTTTTCATGGCCACCTCTTTCTTGGTTAGTTGATTTCTTTGTTGGTTAGGTGGTTTCTTTGTCTGAAGATATTAGACCACAAAAGGCACAGGTCTGCTTCAAAGCACTAATTGGGTGAAGAGTTACAAAGTCCAGCATGGATGCATCTCGTAATTCAAGGGAGAGGATTCAGGTTGCCACTGTAATGACTTTCGCATATTAACGCCTTTATTTCATATATCTTGGCTACGATCACCCCTGCAATTAAAGCTCTTTGCTTGTGAAATTTACCAAAACATACTTTACAAGGTGATTATAATTCAATGTTCCAGCAAAGTTGTAATTATTGAATATTAACTATCCACCTTTGAGAAGGAAGGAGCTGTGTTTTATTTATGTACCCAATGCTGCTGCTGCAGGGGAGAAGCTAGGAAGATAAAATACTTAAAAAAAAAAAAAGGCAGATTGTTGCTTTGCAAACCTACAGCTGGGGGACATTTAATACGAACATTTGTTGCATAAATGCTCTAAACTGGTCTTTGGATAAAAATAAGCCTCACCTAACTGTCCTGTTTGTCATGTTCTGTGCTGAGCACTGTGGGTGATAATGATGACTAAGGCCTCCTCCCTGAGCGTATGGTCAAGCTCAAGGGCTGTACAAAAACAAAGACAATGATGATAGCCATGCTTAGTGTGAATCCCGGGAGAGCAGTGCCAGCCCCAGAAGGCACACTAGGTTGTTTCCTATTGGAGATGTAGCTTGCCTGGAAGCAGCTACCTTCCCACACAGCCTGTAGTGACAAGGTCTTCTTGGCTTGCTGAAGATCAGGGTTAGTACACTCTGTAAACTGGAGGGTGGTAGACTCTTTAGACTTCGGAGCCCTGGGGACTGCCACATCCACTCTACTCTGCATGTAGAAGCAGCCTCAGACACATATGTAAATGAGTTGTGCTGGCGGTGTTCCAATAAAACTTTATTTATGAAAACAGGAAACGGGCCAGTCTTGACCACCTAGGCAAGCGTTAGCTGCCTCCTGTTGAACAACACTGTTCACTTGCTGGTGGGCCTCCCTCAGGATCTACATCACAGTGTTTGTTCTGCTATGCTATTAACTACTATTTCTTTAAAAATGTTTTAAAATTTAAGTGTATCTATTTATTTATTTCTTTATTTTTGCGGTGCTGGGTATCAAGTCCAGGGCCCTACACATGCTAAGCAAGTGTTTTACCATGCCCACAGCCCCTTGGGGCTTTTATTTTGAAAGAAAATTATACAACGCTACTCTAACTGGAAAGCCATTCTCACTGTCTCTTGCTATGAAGTGAAGGCAGTTTTGTGTGTGTCTATTTGTGTGTGTTCATGCGTGCCCAAGAGTGCATGAGTATGTGTGCAAATGTGTATTTCATTTATTTTGTTTTGCTTTTGAGACTATAGTTCAGGCTGATATTGAACTTGCTATCGGGCTTGGAATTCATTTTTCTTCTGTCACAACCTTCTGCTTGCTGAGATTACCGAGAAATACTATTAAAAAGCAAAATGAAGTTGTTGAGATGAGTTAGATTGTGTCACCTTGTGAAACCTGGGAACCTGAGGTCTGATCTTATTTATTGTAAAACAGGCTGGGGGTGTCAAGCCCAGTAGTAGAGCGTTAGTGGGGAGTGAGGAAAGCCCCGAGTTCCACCCCTAGCCGGCATGAGGAGGGGGGCTAGGGAACTGTCTAGTGGAGACTTCGGCCTTGAATAGACTGGCGAGTTGGAATGTCTTATGTGTAGCCGCAGGTGTTTGTGGATCCTGCCTCCGTGGGCAGAGCACATGGATTAGGTAGGACTTGTCAGTGATTTAAGTCTGTCTCTACTTAGAGAGCTTACTCTTACTTTCAGTTTTGCTTTCTTTAGTAGTTATTAACCTTCTTAGTTTTGCATAGGAGGAAATAGCAGAGAAAGGTCTGATGCTTTTACCCAGTTTCCCTAGAGGTCAGGTCTCAAACTACAGTGCTGTGTCACAACCAGGACTGCTGACATAATGGAAATATTACTTCAGTTTCCCCAATTCACACGGACTCAAAAACACCTGTCTGTCTGTCTGTCTGTCTGTCTGTCCACATGCATTCAGAGGTCAGAGGAGAGCTTTCGGGGGTCAGTTCTTTACACTGTGTGGATCCGGGAATTGAACTCGGGTTGTCAGGGATGACAGCAAGTGCATCTACCTGCTGAGCCTTCTAGGTCCCTCACATGGGTTTATTTGTACGTGGTGTGTGCGTGTGTGTGTGTGTGTGTGTTGTTCCGTGTTGTTTTATCCATAGTCAAGAAGCAGATTCTCACCGTTCGGTTCCCCACATTTTCCTTTACAGCCCCACTTCTCTCCCCCGTCTCTGCCCTTCCTTCCAAACATTGGCAACTGTTTATCTGCATTCCCGTCTGAGTTTCACACTGTGATAGCACTGCCCTCATACGGCATCATATCTTTATGAGCTATTAACATTTTAGTAAAACCTTCAGGGTTGCTCTCAGCTCAGCAGATTATCCAGCGTCTCAAGTGTGCCGCTGGTTTGTTTCTTTTCTTCTTGTTTCCCCCTCTCTCCCTCTATTCCTTCCTCCTCCCCCTTTTTCTGTTTCCCTCCTCCTTTCCCTCTTTCCTTTCATTATTTTGAGAAAGATTCTCACTGTGTAGCCCAGGCTGGTCTTGAACTTGTTACCTCCCTGAGTGCTGGGATTACAGGTGTGTGTTCCCATGGCTTGTGTCATCATGTCACCTGGCTTAGGCTGAATAGTATTCCTTGGTCTGGCTGCACGTGCTTAGCCATCCACTCCCTCAGGCATCAGGGTTGTTTCCAGCTTTGGAGACTCATGAGCGGAACTACTGTGCACACTTTTGTGTAGGATTTCGGGTTAAGAACCTATGTTTTCATTTCTCTGGGATACCTGCCTAGCAGAGTAATTGCTGCTTGTATGGCGAATTGCACGTGCCAGACCATTTTCTGAAGCGATTGTTTCCCCATCAGAGTGTGAGTGATCCAGCTTTCCTGCGTCTGAGCCGGATTCGGTGCTGCTGACTTTTAATTTAGCCCTTCTGACACATGCGTGGTGCACCTCATTGTGGTTCTAGTTTGCATTTCCCTGTTGGCTAATGATGCTGAACCTCATTTTTTAAAACATCATTTTTTTTCATGTGCTTACTCGCTATCTGTGTGTCCACTTAGGTGGGATGCCTATGACTTGACCGTTTTCTAATTTTTCTTACTGTTAAGTTTTATTACAGCTTTACTAATTTATAATTCTCACACCGTGCACTTCACAGTAGTAAGAATTACGGCTCCACAGGTGGCTTGAGGTGTGATCGCAGTGGCACAGCAATAAGGATCTTGTTCCAAAATATGCTCATCACTTTCCAAATAAAACCTGCATCCATGGAAGTCACTCCTCTGTCCTATTAGCTCCTGGAAGATATCCAATTCAAGACTGGCCTCGGCTACATAGTGAGACTCTGTCTCAAATCTGTCTCAAAATAGTCTGCCTTCAGTTCTGAGTTGGTCTATTCCGGACCTTTGAGAAATTGAGGAATATATGTGACATTTTTGATTGGTTTCTTTCACTTAGCTAAATGTTTTCAGGGTTCATCTATGTTGTAACGTGGTCTATCTGTTCGATAGTTAGGTCAAGTAATGTTCTACTGAATGTCTATACCAGATAAAAACAATCTATTGGTTGCTTGACAGATAATCTGGGTGTTCCCACTTGTGGGTTATTCACAGTACTGCTGTTGACATTCATGTACAAGTTTGTGTGTGTGTGTGTCGCACGCGTGTGTGTGCGTGTGTCCATGCGTTTTGTTGTCTCTTGGGTGTATACCTAAGGGTGGAATTGCTCGGTAGTTAGCCTTCTGAGACTGGCAGGCTGTTGCCAGAGTCTCTGCCCTGTTCATATTCCTGTCAACAGTGAGCAAGTGTTCAGAGGTCTCTGTAACCTCCCCCACACTTGTTCTTGTCACTCATCAGCAGACCCATCCTAGTGATTATGAAGTAGGGTCTTATTTTTTTTTTTTTTTATTACTGTAGAGTTTTTGTTATGAGACAGGTTCTCACTGTGTAGCCCAGTTAGCCTAGAATTTGCTCTGTAGACACAGCCTGGCCTCGAATTCACAGACTTTTGTCTGCCTCTGCCTTCTGAGTGCAAGGATTAAAGGAGTGTGCCACCACGCTGAACCCTTCTTTAGAGTTCTGTCACTTTGAAATCAGTCCTATACTTTGAGTCATGGTTTTGGTGTCAAGTCTGAAAGCTCTTTGCTCTGAGCTCTTGGATCCCAAGACCTCCTTCACCAGGGCCAGCACCCAGCTCTGCAGTGTTCCTCCATTAACCTGTCTCTGAGGGCAAATGGACAACAGGGAAGAGGAGAAAGGAACCCCGGGTTTGGACAACCCTTTCGCTTCACACTCAGTGGCTTCTTCCCATTCCTTCCCCGGCTCCCGTGTTTCTTCCAGACCCTGGAGGAAGAGCTATTTGGGAACAACGAGGAGAGCCCAGCTTTCAAGGAGTTTTTGAACCTCCTAGGAGACACCATCACATTGCAGGACTTCAAAGGGTGAGTTTTGTCAGAGGCTGACTTCATTCATGGGTGGGGCCCGTGTTGAGGGCCAGGGCAGACAGTTCTGTCTTGAGGGAGCATGGGGCTTTTCCAGCTTCTGATCCTTTGCTCATGTACCTGCATTCCTGAAGACTCAGTGGTCCTAGGGATAATCTAGAGTGACAGGTTGGCTGAAAGGCAGTGGCCTGGGCAGCATGATGAGATGGCTCCTGCTGAGGTTTGGCTCAAACTGACAGTGAAAGGAATCCACCTTCCCTACCACTTACCTGGCAGGAGAAAGAGAACCCTGTGCTGTTTCTAAGGAAGTGACTCAATTTGGACAACATGTGAAGAACAGATAATTAAGACTTCATGCGAGCATAATAACCCTCTTGGCAGAAATCCATGCAGCCGTGTACAGCCCCTTAAACGGACGGAAAGCTAGAATAGTGGGACTGTTGTTTGGAAAACCCCGGCCCCTTGATTTTCCTTAGAAAAGGTGACATTTGGGAATATTTCAGACCTGTCCATCTGAGTGACTGGCATATGGCTGAGAGTTCTAAGATTTAGTCCAGGGGCCAAAACAAGCACCTAACATCTTGTGAAAAGCACTTAGTCCAGTTGTCCTAGGCGTTTGATAATTGCTTCCTTCCTCTGCTTCCTTATCCTCTCTGCACCCCTTGCTCCATCTTCTCCTCACTTTGCAGTCACTACTATTGCCTGGAGTCTGGAGTCAGTCACACTAGAGTTAGACTCCTGCCTCCAATGCTCACAAGCCCTAAGAGGTTGGACCAGGGACTTTACCTGGAGAACATTCCAGTTCCTTATCTGTAAAAAAGGGAGATAAATGTGAACTTAGTAACACCCAACAAAGTCACAGGAGAGTAAAACAGATAATGCAGATAAAGCAGGTTTGGAACCTGAAAGGGCCTGAGGTGTATCTGTTTTTTGTTTTTTCCTTCTGGTTGCTGAAGACTGGGACGATACAAATGTGCAGGGAGCCCCATGTGTTTGTCTCCACAGAAGCTGTTTAAAGCTCATCAGCTGTCCCTCGCCAGGCCCCAAGTCTCCCGTGAGTTCACTCACATCCAGTAGAGAGACTGTGCCGGCTCCCGACGAGTGGCTTAAACAGAGCAAAGGCTCATGCCCAGCCTTGGGGGCCTTGGCGAGCTAGGTCAGGCATCTGTATGGGGTTATGAATGGATGGTGGCCTTCTCACTTCAACAGCCATGTGGAGGGTACATAACCAAGGCTTGAGGTAGAGGCTTTGCTTAAATTAGTTAGTTAATTTGATTCTGTTGTAAGTCAAAATCTTACTCCATAGTCCAGGCTGGCCTCAAACTCCTGTTTTGACCTTTAACGTGCTAGGGTTGCTAACATGTGGCCACCAGGTCCCAGCCACCAGGTCCGCCTCCATCTCTCATATAGGTCGATGGTAGGACACTTGGCTAGGCTGCTCAGAAGAACCATCTGCACACCTTCCTACCTTGTACCCTCATTGGCCCCCAGCTCTTCCGTGTCTTCTCACCTACTTGTTTGCTACCCGTCCTTAGTGGCACCATGACACAGCTCCACCTCACTCCTCATTCTGCTCCTGCCTTTTTTTAATGCCAGTTTCCGAGGCGGCCTGGATGTGACCCACGGACAGACAGGGGTGGAATCGGTATACACCACTTTCCGGGACCGGGAGATCATGTTCCATGTCTCTACCAAGCTGCCCTTCACGGACGGTGATACTCAGCAGGTAACCAGTACAGAAGACAGGGCCAAGCTGCAGGTCGCTTCCACTTTACAGATGGGACACTACAGCCTGGGGTGGCCTGTTAAAACACTTCCTTGAGACTCGGTGTGGCTCCTAGCATGCAGGAGGCCCTGGACTCTGTCTCTAGCACCGAAAGTAGAAGTTAGCACCAGGAAATCAATGAAGGGTTGAGCTGGGAGCAAAGCAAACAGTGCTGGCTGGCAAGGGCTGCCCAGCTGCTCTGTAGATGGGAGTCGGAAGAGGGGAGAGCAAGCCGAAAGCGCGTGACTCTCAGCCAGTCGGTGGCCTCACGGCGGCTTCAGAACATGTGGAGTGGCGTGTGTGTTAGAGGGTTCTGAGGGTTGCCGAACAGCTGGCTCCTGTGAGCCACAGCTGGTGTGTGTCTGCTTCTTGGGGAACCTCTGTCCTGGCCACTCAGCCTTTCTGCTCTTTGCTGCCCTGTGAGTGTGAGGTTTGTAGGAGAATCCACTCAGCCTCCTTGCCTGTCCCTAGCCTGGGGACTCTGTGAGACCTGTGACCCCAGCATTTGTCAGCTCGCTCCAGGGCAGCTGCTTTGAGAGGCATCCTTCTGGAGGGTTTGACTCTTGCAGCTGATTCTGGCTGTTGTGACATTAATCACCTTATCCCACTTCTTTCCTCCTTCCTATTTCAGAGAACACAGAAAGGCATCCCCCAAGCTCTGACCTGTTGGTTTCTGTCTAGGGCACTGGGAAGGGAGGGGGATGCAAAGTCGTAAACACTGTGCATGGTTTCTTGGGAATAAAAGAAATTGGCAAGCAAATTATGATTTGGCTCCCAAATAATAACTGAATGTTCTAGAAACAAGTGGGTGTGTGATTCCTAGTGTAGCCAAAGTGGGTTTTCCCTGGGAGCCTCACCTTTGGTCCCTGTTTTCTTACAGCCTCCATCATCTACTGCCCTAGTCTGAGGCTCAGTACCTCAGGGCCATTTCAGCCTGGGTGTGCTGCAGAGCTTAGCTCTTGGCAGGAACCAAATCAAAGACAGTTCTTTCCTCTTAAGAAATGGGCGCCAGCGGTGTGTATGTGTGTGTGTGTGTAATAAGTGAGATACTTTGCATAAAGACACCCAGTACAATGTTCAGAGCAGAGCAGACACTCTATAAATGAGAAACCCAATTTGAAAGAGCTGAGCACAAGTTCCACTTTGAGTGTGCATTTAGTAAAGGACCACAGACATTGATTGGCAGGGCCTATGTATAGGAAAACCTTAACATTTGTAATCATTCTTGCGAACAGCCGCCCACAGTCCCAGGCACATAGTAGGCGCTTGTAACCCAGATCACATGGCAGAGTGCCTGGCACTGTTGGGTTCTGTCCTCTCGTTCTCCCCTAGCCAGTGACCTGCATTTCTCTGAGTGTCCTCACCTCTGGTGGAATGCTCTGTCCCCTGCCTCTTCTGTCTGCATTTCCTCACCAATCTTGCCTGTGTTTTTCAGGGTACCCTCTGCTGCCACCTGCTCTCTGCTCCTAAAGCTGCCAGGTACTTTCTGCCAGAGAGCAGCTGATTTACCCTTGGCTGGCAGCTTGGTTAGTGGGTTCAGATGGCTTCTCCTGTGTTTGTGTTTCTTCTAGATCAATTATGACTGGCCTGACATTCTTACATTCTCTCCATGGTCCTCGTCCAGGCTCTGTATGCTGTTGAGTTTAGTTACACTCAGGCAGGCCAGCTGTTACCTAACAACATGGCCATCTTCTTCCCTTTCCCTCTTGGTCGTTCCCACAGATTGAGAGAAACAGCTCCCCAAAGAGCTGGACCTCAGAGCTCAGAGTTTGTGAAAGGTGGAAGAAAGAGGAATTTGCTGCTAAGCTCTTCTGTTTAGGGAGGTTCCTAATTCTCTTGTAACAACGAAATACTTTCTGTTTAGTTGCAGAGAAAGCGACACATTGGGAATGACATTGTGGCCATCATCTTCCAAGAAGAAAACACACCGTTTGTCCCAGATATGATTGCTTCAAACTTCTTACATGCCTACATTGTTGTTCAGGCTGAGAGCCCAGGCACAGAGACCCCATCCTACAAGGTAAGGAAAAAGCCTCATGGGGGGAACAGTCACGGACCCAGGTACATCCCTAGGCATGGTGGCCTCAGTGACAGCAAAAGACACTCGATCTTAACTGGGCAGTGGTTTAATCCCAGCACTTAGGAGGCAGATGCAGGTGGACCTTTGAGTTTGAGGCCAGCCTAGGCTACAGAGCAAGTTTCAGGAAAGACACCAGGCCTTAAAAGTATTTCACTTCCCATGGCTGGTCCGGCTTCTGAGATTGGAGCCTGGCCCTTGGTGGAAAGCATCTTCCACGATCATCTCCTGCATCCTCCCTCTAGATCTTCAGCTTCTCACTCAGTGGTCCAGAAGCCCCAAGTGCTGAGCTTCGGATATGGTGATAGCATTTGCTAGAGGAAGTCTGAGGAAGAGGAGAGGATGTCCAGGAAAGGAGAGAGAAAGAGGGACAATGGGAAGACAAAGGCTAGAGGGGACTCACAGACCCTGGCCTCTGCATCTGGATAGCGTGAACAGATGAATGACTTTAACTGCAAGATTTCTATGAGAATGCAAGACCTTGGTGAGGCTCCTGACTGGGGGACTTTTAGTTTTTCTTTCTAAGTTCCATGAATGCTAAAAATGTCACACTAGTCACTGGTGATGATACATGCCTATAATCCCCAGATCCCAGCAGATGTGGGGGCAGGGTCCCGGGCATGAGAGTTCCAAGCTAGCCTGGTCTACAAAGACCCTGTAAAAAAATAAAAAGAGGATGAGGAGGGTGTGAGAAGCGAGGTGGGTTAAAGAAAGTTGGATTTAGTCAGTGAATACTGTATGCATGTGAGGAAATAATACACTAAACTCCATTAATAAATATAACCAATACATGTTAATTAAAGAAAAGAGAGAAGGAAGGGCCACTTGCTGTAATGGGAGGCGGTGTGTGGAATGCATTAGACTGTTCTGGCTCCCAGCCCTCAGCATCGGAGAGACAGGACACATCTGAGAGAAAGTTCCCTTGCTCCTCACTGGCCGCTTCTTCACCTCCCTTCTTTTTCCTAACCTCCAGGGCAGCATGTCTCTGTGTTCCATTGGTTTGAGGGGCTTGGAATCCATGGAAGATAGGCTAAGTCAGATTTTAGGGTGAGGGCTAGGTGGTCACCAAGTGGCGAGTTTCTGCTTTTCTTTATTTCCTGGGAAGAGAGACCAGAGCTCAGATTCCTAGAGTGTTCCATACATCACAGAATGCTGGGTATCAGCATCTTGAGCAGAAGGAGAAGTGCACATGCCATTGCAAATGGGAAAATTGAAGCTGGGAATGTGTACTAGATACTAACCCAGACCCTTGCTGCTTTCCGAGGCTTGCTGTGTCTTAGCCATCTTCAATGCCTTCACAATGGTGATTCCTCTGTTTTGTCAATTTAGACCCACATGTAATAAGTGCAAAAGTCTTGTCAATTTTTAAAACCAAGTATGAGATGTATAAAAAGTAAAAGGAAAGAAAGGAAGAAAGAAAGAAAGAAAGAAAGAAAAGAAAGAAAGAAAGAAAGGCAGAGCTCTTGGGCTGGGGACATGACTGTCAGTAAAGTGCTTGCTGTCCAAGCACAAGGACCCGAGTTCAGATCCTGAACACCCATATAGGAAGCTGGTTGCATTTGTAATTCCAGCACTAGAGTGGCAGACACAGGAAGATTTCTCAGGTCAGCCAGTTTAGCCAAATAAGGAGAGACCCTGTCTTAAAAGATGAGGTGGGAGCAGGCACACGTCTTTAATTCCCGTTCTTGGGAGACCGAGGCAGGTGGATCTCTGAGAGTTTGAGTCCAGCGTGAATTCCAGGGCAACCAGGGCTCCAGAGAACCTGTTGCTAAACAAACAAACACCAAACAACAACAATAACAACAAAACAACAGTAATAATAAGCACATGTAGATGGCTCAGTGGGTAAAGTGCTTACTACACAAGTCTAGTGACCCAGGTTTGATCACTAGGACCCACTCACTACCTGTGAGGAGTACCTATTCCCCAAATGTCCTTTGACCTCCACGCACACCCTACCCCCATATGCAAACACGTACATGCTCCCTCTGCAGAAACACACCCCGCCTCCCCTAACAAGTCCATGGCAAGCACACCTCTCCTGTTGAGGTCCATGGGCTTTTTGTATGTGCATGGCTACTTGTGCCTCTCTGACACTGAGCAATCTAGCCTGCTTTGACTGAAATGGGCATTCAGTTTACAGTCGCTGGTAGACACAGGGTTTCTTCTGCTGTGCCTTCTGTGTGCTGGGAACACTGGG
The DNA here is from genome assembly GCF_950005125.1 of Chionomys nivalis. Taxonomy (NCBI): domain Eukaryota; kingdom Metazoa; phylum Chordata; class Mammalia; order Rodentia; family Cricetidae; genus Chionomys; species Chionomys nivalis. The sequence continues at coordinate 55,210,983 of NC_080092.1, read as the reverse complement.
GAACAAGGAAGAACTGGCTTTACTGGCCCCAGGCAAGGGACAGAGGAGCCAGTGAGTGCAGTTCAGTCAGGGCAGTAAGAGCGACCCTGCTCCTACTGAGGAAGGCTTGGATTTGTGACTCATGCCTGTGTCTTCCAAGGTGCTCTCCAGAGTGCTGCTCACCCAGTTCTCCCCTCCCCGCAGAGGCACCATGGGTGACTCATAAACTATGAGGAGGACTGGGTGACACTGGGCTTTAGCTGAACCCTACAGGAGGAAGACAAGAAACAAGGAAGAAGAGTAAAGGTGGGGGGACCCCAGACAGAGTGGCACAGCAGCCTGGGATCTCTGCCTCTGCTCTGTCTGTTTGTGCCTGTGTGATTGTCATCCCTGGGCCTCTATTTCTATCATTGCAAAACAGGGAACTTGGATTATATAACCTCAGAGAGCCTTTTAACCATGACCACTTGTGGAAGCAGAGATGGAGGCAGGGTGGGGTGTGGTCTGCCAGGTGCATTGGGGAGCTCTGTATTTAAGGTGCCCTTTTGTACATGTAGTCCGGTTGGATAAGTAAAGACAAAAAAAAACTGAGCAATGGTGGTTCCCACTCTGTGCCAGACTCTGCATTATGGCAGTCTATTCCTACATTCATTTGTGTGTGAGTGTGCATACGTGTGAGTGTGGGTGCATATGTGTATGTGTGTGCATATGGAAACCAGAGGCCGATTTACAGGAGTCGGTTCTCTCCATCCACAATGTGGCTTCTGGGGCTTGAACCCAGGTTGTTGGGTTTAGCGGCAAGTACCTTTACCCACAGAGCCATCTCACTAGCCCTTGAATAGTCTTGAAGCCTAACAAGTCCCACTAGCCTGCTCATAGGGACGAGATTGAGACTGATTGCTGCTGAGGACACTTAAAGCTGAGGCCACTGAGTCAGGGAGCCTGAAACTGGAAGTCTTCCCAGGAGCCTTTGGGGCAGGTGAGAAACTGGCTCCATGAGTGTGCATGAAATGTGACTCTGAATTACTTTCCAGGTAGGAGTTTAATTCCCATCACTCTAGATTGGCAATCAATGGGATCCCCCATTCTACCCCCAGAGGCCACTCCACCCCACTTCAGAAGTTCTGCCAAGGTTCCAAGACTCTTCTGTGAAGCAGGCAGCTGCTTCCCCTGACCATCATGGCTTCTCTGAACAACCCTGCCAGTCTTCTGGTTGGCAGGCCATACCTGGACACTGTTTGGTCTCCAGGCCTTATGCTCTCAGTTCCTGTAGGCACCTGGTTGTCCCCATACTGAGCTCCTTCTAGCTTCAAAGATGCTAGATGAGGGTGGGCGATGGATGGACATTACCAGAAAGGACTTGGATCCTGCCCCTGCTGACCTGTGGACTTAAGGGCACATCTGAACCACTTACTCTGTCAGCACAGACTACTTTAGGCCCGAGGGGGAGGGGCCCAGGGAAACAGCTGGGCCAGTGTCTGTGCTTTGTCCCAAGTGTCCCAGATACCCACAGTAAGCAGCCAAATTCTTGCTCCAAGATGGAATTCTAGACTTGGGCCACCGGTGCATGGTAGGTGGATGGAGCGGGGGGCTATGCCTGACACCTGGGGCTCAGCCAAAATCTTGTCAGTGAACACAAACCATTTCTTGACTCTGAGTACCTCAGTTTGGGCCATGCCGACATCCTTGAGCTTGTAGGAAGAATGCCCCATTGACCGAGGCTCTGCTTCTCCCCCCCCCCCCCCCGGACTTGGCAGGGCCTTATTTTGGCTGGGCCCCAGACTGCCTGCTCACCCAGTCTGGCAGACTATTGCATCTGCCCTACTTCACAGGCCAGAGCGGTTGGCAGCATGCCAGGGCCTTCATGTCAGCCACTGATAGGGAAGGGATAGGGCAGCCTCCCCAGAGCCCTGTAGCCTTAGGGGCTGACAGCAGGTAAGACCAAGGTAGTTGCATGCAGAGAGGAGGTGAGGAGTGGAAGCTGCCTGCTTCCAGGACCACCCTTATGAAAAGTACCCGGAAGTTCTTACAGCCTGGTCGCACAGCGTGTGGCTGGAGCCTGGCTGCCCCCATCCTCATTCCCAGTCAATGCCTTTGGTATCTATCTAGCCTCAAGCTTCAGCCAGACTGACTGACTCTGTGTAGAGCCAGGCTCCAGACCTGGGTGCACTGCCTGTGTCAAAGTTCCCAAGAGCCCCAGGCTCTTGTCCTTGCAACCAGTATTTGCATTTTCCCCCAAATTGAATTATTTATTGTTGTTACAGTAATAGTTGTTGCTGGTGTGTGTGTGAGTGTGTGTGTGTGTGATGTGTTGGGAGAACCACAGACACAACTTTTGGGAGTCAGTTCTCTTCTGGAGACCTTAAGGCTTGTGTGGCAGGTTTTTTTTTTTTTTTTTTTTTTTTTTTTTTTTTTTTTTTTTTTTTTTTAATCTGTGGCACCATCTCCCTTGCCCAGTATTTACTTTTTAAACACCCAAAGTGAGTTTGATATATGACCAGGTTTGGGGGTCACTATAGTGGGAGAAAACCTCAGAGCTGTGTTGGTCTAGATTCTCTGTACTCCTTTCTCCGGTTTTGGGTTTGTTGGTTCCATTTCTTTTCTCATCAACAAAATGGGCAGTAATTCTCAGTTGCCTTCTCCGGGATGAACACTTACAATGAATGGGGTAATGAAATAAACCTTTTGGTCACCTGTACTGTCTTGTGATCAGGGTCCCAGCCATTCCACAGCCCAAGGCATCACCCTGCTAAACTTGCTTTTTGGCCCCTAGTAAGGCAGAGGGAAGGATGCAGGCTCCCATCCCATCCAGCCCATTATAGGAGCATCGTTTGGGGCTTGCGGGTGATGCTCGCTCAGACCTGTGTCCTGGGAAGGGGGAGGGGTGAGTTGGTCTGTAAGAAGTGGGATTTCTCTTCTGTCTCAGCTCATGCCAGACCTTTCCATACAGGTATCAGTCACTGCAAGGGAAGACGTGCCTGCCTTTGGCCCCCCTCTGCCAAGCCCACCTGTTTTCCAAAAGGTAAAAACGTCTTCTACTATTCTTGCCATACTCGGGACCCCAGGTTTGCCCACCTGAGTGTCAGTGGTTGGAAGGGAACTTCCAACTGGGAGCCTTGCCAGGGAGGTCCTGGCTTTAGGCTTCTCTCCTTCCTGGATATCTCCCTACATTAACCTTTGGGGCCAGTCTGGCCCTTGTTGGGACATTGATGATTGGACTGCCTTCCTATGAGGAGCAGGACTTCCATACTGTGCTCCAGGCCAGGTGCCATGTGGAGGGTGGGTTTCCCAGTACTGGGGCAGCTGGCTTCCATGACGGTATATTGGCAGGTGGGACTGACTTTGGCTGGATACGACCACATGTGAGAAGGGTTCTTGCAGGGGTTGTCCCCATCTCTCCCCCGCCCCATGTTCTTTCTGTTACAATGGCTGGAAGCATTTTGTCATTTTGTTTACAGCCGAGGCTGGGAGAATTCTGAGCCCTCTTATCTGTTTCAGGGCGCAGAATTCCGGGAGTTTCTGCTCACCAAGCTCACAAACGCAGAGAATGCTTGCTGCAAGTCGGACAAGTTCGCCAAGCTGGAGGTGAGAGCGCTGGACTGAACGTCTCCTCCGGACTTGCTCTTAGCGTCTTTCAGGGTTCTCACCATGGTGCTCGTTCAATTGGGGAGCTTTGGCTCCCTCCAAAGCTCTCAGCTCTGTGTTGCTTTGGGAACTCTTTCTTTTTTTTCTTTTTAGGAACTCACATAGACTCTAGATCTCACCAGCCAATCACTAGTTCTTTACTGAACATGTATTATGCCCAGGTCTTGTTCTGTTATCAGAGATAAGTGACACATTCCTTCTGCTGCTATGAGTGCACAGGCCTTTACTGAAGAGAAATTGTGGTTTATAATTCAGTGTGCTGTGTTATACTCTGGGCTGTGATAGAGCCAGTGGGTAATGATTGCTTCTGCTAGGGAAGACAGAGAGTGTGTTCAGGGAGGGCTTCTTGGAGGAGGTTGCCTTTGAGCTGCAAGAGAGTCTGGAGAGTCATTCCAGACACAGGGAATAGTCAAGGGTCAAACAGAATCGGATGCTTTGGGGTGGGAGATGTGACGGCAGCTCATGTGGCTGGAAGGTGGGGCTCAGCTGCAGATGGTGGTTGTGTTAGATGGAGAGAGGCTGGGGCTTCCAGGGGATGGATGCTATGAAGTGTTTAAGCAGTGTTTGATTTGCACATTAGAGGCATCATTAGCTAGCGTGTGTTAGAGAAGGAGAAGGGGTTGAAAGGGAGCTAGGACAGGAAACTGGCCAGTTGAAAATGATTAAAGAGTCTAAGAGACCCAACAGAGGTGAACATTTCACAGGAGGTACTGGTTTAAACTGTGGGTAAGTGTGTCCAGCCAGAGACCCCAGGATAACCATGAATGTGTTCCAAGACAAAATCATAGACTAGTAAGTATAAAACATTATGAATTGTCCCCCTGGTGACCTGACTGTTCTTATAGATGACAACATTGTGCCATAATGTCAAAACGTTGGAAGTTCCTCTAAAGTCAGGGCTGGGAAGACACTCCTAGAAGTAAGGTGGGGAAGCGGGATTATAGGTTGACCTAGACTTTCAGCTTAGGCTCTGTGGTGACATGCAGACAATTAGGAGAGGAGCTTCCTTGGGACTGTGGCCTGCTGAAAGTGCTTGTCCAGTTTGTGTAGATGGAGCCCCCTGGAGGCTGCATGCATGTCCATGGCTGATAGCTGACTGTTCAAGAGCTGTGGGCAGAGGAGCTGTGGATATAAATCTTGGTCTAAGATCTGGCCTGGGCATCCCTAGGGAGAGCCTTGGAAGAGGTGGTATGGCCAGGGAGAGAGAGCAGGGGTTGACCTGGAAAATTTGTGCTGACTGTGGCATTAGTGAGCATGAAATTTAGTCTCTTCTAAGACCGCACTATGGTCAGGAGCTGGTGACAGAATGGCAGCCCTCAGACCAGGCATCTGGAGCACAGCGGGAAGTGCACAGGTGGTGTCTGCACACTGCGTGTACCCTTCCTTTCTAGGACCGGACCCGGGCTGCTCTCCTGGACAACCTTCACGATGAACTTCACACACACACGCAGGTCATGCTAGGCTTGGGCCCTGAGGAGGACAAGTTTGAGAATGGAGGTCATGGAGGATTCTTGGAGTCTTTTAAGGTATGGATGCAGGCTGACTTGGGGTTGCTGTGGCAGAGGGCAAAGAAAGCAAGCAGCTAAGTTACTGGGAATATGGCCTCAGAGCCCAAGGGCCAGTTAGAGGTGACAGGCTAGGGTGGTCTTTGCAAAGGGCTGGGGCATTGTGTATGAGGTTGGAGCAACCAACCAGGACTACAGTGACCTCTATGCTCTCCCTTGGCCTGGACCATCGTCAGCCCAGGAATCCCTTGGGCAGGTAGGCCAGGGAGCGGAGGAGAGGAGGCCACATGAACTAGGAACCTCGCTGTTTCCACCTGCTCCCTCTGTGGTCCGGGAGCCCAGGGAAGAACAGTGGGAGTGAGGCCACAAGCTCTAGGGGTCTTCAGCAGCTGGGTGGGATGCTGCGTAATTCTTCCTTGCTGGCCAAGTCCTGGGACCTGGCTGGGGAGGGTGGGTGGAGCCGCAGCCAAGTCTCTCTAGCATTGAGAAGGGAAAAGTTTTATCCAGAAGGAGCTTCCTGTCCCCTGTACTCAGGCCGAGCCTGGGTGGCCACAGAACCAGTGAGGAGCAGAGACAATTTCATTGCCATGTCCTGGCTGAGTGCTTACTGGTCCACACAGCGTTTACATTGGCATCTGATTTAAACCGGTCTGTAGTGGTTTGCATTTGGCTACATAGTATTTCACAGTATTTCCTTTAACATGGGGTGGGTGGTGGGGCTGGAGGACAAGGTACAAGAGGCCATAGGGTCTCAGCTGTACCTCAGACGTGGGACTTTGTTCCTACCTAGACTTTCTCAAGGTTTTGCCAGGTCTGTCTCCCATCAGAGAGATTTATAAACATGACGTTTTGAGAGGCTGGTATTCGGATTGGGGTTACATGTATTTTAAAATCCCAGCTATAGGGTACTAGGGAAGATCTTTAAAGTCCCTAAGCTTCAGTTTTCTTGTTAAGGACCCAGAGATAATAAACTGGACCTCTGTCACTGGGTCATGAGAGTTCATTAGAATAATGCCCAGAAATTGCAGATTGCGTGTGACACAGTAAATACCCTTAGCTGTTGTAACAGGGCACACATTAACTGTGCTGTGCAGGTTGACTATAATCTTAAACCTCCCAGCTGTCATTAGTGCTCTGTGGGGAAGGCTGCTCTTATGGATGTAATCATTTTGGCATAATAATTCACATTCAATTTTAGTGATTGTGAATATTGTTTTACATGCAAGGAAACAAAGACACAGAGACGAAATAATCTGTTGCAGGTCACCCTGGAGACAGAGTTGAATTCAGGTCTCCCAACTTCTTACCAGCTACATGATACTCCCTCCCGGTTTCTGACCATGAAGATTCCACCCATGCCGGCCAGGCTTGGGCAGGTCTGGGTCAGCTGTGCACTGCCCAGCTGAACAGTGAGAGCAGGACATAGCCCTGCTGGCCTTAGCTAGAGCCAGCTGCTGAGATTCCTCCTGGGGGTGGAAGAAGCCAAGCTGCTTGTCCAGGCTGGTAGGAGATTCCTGGGGCTTCTGGTTTAGTTCAGGGGAGAGGAGAAATCGGGGGAATCTAGATGCAAGAGGAGCTGGGTGTTGGAGGTGCATGCCCGTATTGCCAGTATTTGGGAAGCCAAGGCAGTAGCATGCTGTGTTTAAGGATGGGTTGGGCTACATAGTGAGACTCTGTTTGACTTTGGGTAGAGGAGAAAGGGAACAAAGAAAGATGAGGGAGTCATGGTGGATAGAGAGCCTCGCCAAGAGGAGGGTGAATGTGAGGCTAGGTCATAGGGAACAGGCTTAGGCCTGGGGTGCAGAGGAGCAGCCACTTAGAGGGACTTAGAGGCTTTGGGGGCTCTGTCCCACCTCATATCACACCTATCAAAGTGTTCCACCTTCCACAGTACATTAATTTGTATGGAACAATTGGAGTTGAACTACACTTGAGGAGTTAGCACCGTGCTGTGTTTTGCAGACATTTTATGAAGCATTTGTTGCTTTGAGCTTTACAGGTTCCCCTTTATACTTTAGAGCAGTGTTTTTTTTTTTTTTTCAGGTTTCAAATATTTATGTAACACTGTATGTAGGCTGTGGACATTCTGCCCATGGGGTTCAATGGATGAGGTGGCCCAGCAGTTAAATGCAGGTGGCAGATCTAAAGGACAGTGGCCCAAGGCCATTTCACCCAGTCTTTTGCATCTGTTAGGAGTTGTAGCAGCGTCACTGCAGGGTGTCTGAGGTATTCCTAGAGAGGCTTTCAAGAGGGAGCATGCTGCAAGACTATTATGACTGTCCAGCGAGCCAGTGTTCTTTTTAATTCTGTGGTTGAGAACGGACCTGCTTTTTTCCATTCAGAGTTCACACCTGCCTTTTTTTTCTTTTTATTGTTTATTTATTTATTAAAGATTTCTGCCTTCTCCCAGCCACCACCTCCCATTTCCCTCCCCCTCCTTCATCAAGTCCCCCTCCCTCATCATCCCTAAGAGTAATCCGGGTTCCCTGCCCTGTGGGAAGTCCAAGGACCACCCACCTCCATCCAGGTCTAGTAAGGTGAGCATCCAAACTGCCTAGGCTCCCACAAAGCCAGTACGTGCAGTAGGATCAAAAACCCATTGCAAACCCAAACTACCACACCTGCCTTTGAGGTGGAAGTAAAAGGGGCCATCAGGGTCAGGCACACAGAGGCAGCCTTCGGGCCGCGTGTGATAAGGAGCTGTGTCTCACTCCCTCTTGGAAGGTACTTATCCCTAGACTGTGGGTCTGTAATGAAGTCAAAGGAATAAGTGACAATTGTTTCGTCTGTGTGATAAGCATGCAACACATACCGACCATGGTTTGAGAAACCTTGGCTGGCTCAACCCTCCATTGACCTCATAATGCGGAGACAGGAGTAGAAGACAATGGGACAGAGTTAGGACAGCCAGGAACAGGGAGGAAGCAGGCTAATTTCTCTTAGAATTTGAGGAACTGGGAACCGGTATAGGCGGTGCTTTGGTCTCACCTGATCCTCCGTGGTAGGAGTGGTCACAGGCATCTCTGGCAAAGTCTTGGGGAGTCCTGTAGCCACAGACAGAGACAGCCCAAGTCATATCACTGATTGTGGAGGGAGGACTTGGGGGGGGGGCAGACACAGGCCCCAACCTTTGACACCTCTGTCACCCCTTTTTCTCCTGGGAGGGGAAGTTGTGGTACCAGAATGGTTGTAAGCCTTTGGTGGTACAGTGAGATGCACTCATGCACGCACGCACACACACACACATGCACACGTACACGCATGCACTCACACGTATGGGTGGTGGGTGGGGGACAGGGGGGACATTCAGGCCTTGGGCTTGTCTCTGCTCAGTTCATGGCTTGGAGCCATAGACTGTGAGTAAGTTGCCATCCTGTTCCTGCTGGAGGAACAGAAGACCCTGCCTAAAGCCTTCTCAGCAGGCAGGAGAGGAGTGTCTCTGTCTCAGAGGCCCCTGCCTCGGTTCCTTCCTGGGGTTCGGATGGACACGCCCCACTTGGTGGGGCTCAACTCCTTGACTTTTGTCCTGGCGTTGACTTTGTTAAATTGGAACATCTCATAAATCCTTTTGTAAGGAGGCAATGGTGCTTGTGGCTGTGAGTCAAAGCGACTTGTTCTGAGATGCCAGCTGGGGCAGAGATGAGGTGACACACATGGGCAGTCAGAAAGCAGTGCATTTATCTGTCCTCACGCCTCACAGGAGAGCTCCATGGTAGGCAGCAGTGCGGTGTGCTGAAGGCCAGGGGGCTGAGGGAGATTGGTGGAGTCAGAGTGGTTGGCCAGGAGGACATGATAGAAAAGGCCAGTCCAAGGCTTCAAGGTTTAGAAATTTAGGTGAGATACAGTTCTGTATACATGAGAACTTTCCATGGGTCAGGCTACCCACTACTAGAATGAGCAGATGGTGTCCCTGGGGTCAGGTGAGCTTTGCCAGATAGGGGTGGGCCAGGTGCAAGCCGGTTTAGCTAGTCCCCTCTGTCCCTCTCTGTCTCCCCGATTTGTCCCCCACCCCCTCCATATTCTGACTCTGCTGCCCAGGTTGAGTGGGCCAGCTCTTCCATTCAGTTGCTCATTGTGCTGTGATGTGGAATTCTTTAGATGTCACTGGACAGTTTCATTCAAAGCAAGCCTTGTTTGGGATCTTAGCAATGATTGCCACTTGTCATTCACGCTAAGATCGGGGCAGGAGAGCTAGCCTGAGTGGGCAGGTGTCATCCCAGGTGTTGGGTATGCACTGTCTCATTTCATCCTTGTGACAGCTCCTCCTGGCAGGCACCATGGGAGGACAAGGACTCCACCCTTCCTGTTGCAAGAGCAGGAGAGCAGGTGACTGACTGACAACCTGTCCAGCCCTGGAATTCTGGAATCTTGTCCGTGCATTGGCTCCTCAGGTTCTCTTTGTTGACTCATACAGTGGCACATGGACATCCGAAGCCACCTTCCTTCCTCACATCAGCCTTTGGCTTTTTTTTTTTTTAAATGAGAGTGAGATTCCCCAAACCTCCTGCTTTCTAGTCATCTTTAGTTAAGCAGTGAGTCGCTCCCATCCCCATCTCCTCACTCTCTCCTTCTCTCACCTCTCTCCCTCTTCCCATCTTTTCCCCCTTCCCTTTATTTCTCCCCACAATCCCTCGTCTTCTCCTTTCCTTTCCCCTGATTCTTTTGGGGATAGGGTCTTACTATGTAGCCTAGGCTGGCCTTAACATCTCAAGTCTCCCAAGTTGCATGAATTACAGGCATGCACTACCATTTCCAGCTTTGAATTTTCAATCCTAGGACCTGGGATACTAGATTTGGATCCCAGCTCTATCTCTTATTAGTGTGTGACAGTTATTTATTACTTGGGAGATTTTCTATTCTTCCTATACCTCAGCCTTTTAAGGATTCAATAAGATTGTGTATGAAGGTTCCTTAGACCAGATACACTGCACAGGGCTTATCATTCATACTTAGATTCTTCTGAGAAAGAGACAGTGAGGACTAGATCAGAACACAAATGAAGAGTGTGAAATGTTGGTGACACTGGTAGTGGCAGTAAACGGAACAAGCATATAAAGATGCTGGCATTTATAAAACATTAGTGTCACTTAAGGACCCTTTTACTCCGATCCAAGACATGTCAGATATCTTCAGATTCCAAAGAGTACATGATTGTATGACACTGGAGTGGTAGAATGAATCAAACATGCTGGCTCTTGCAACCATGTCCCAGAAACACCGTTGCTAGGCAACTCTTCTGTGGTCCAGAGGGGAGAGGGTGACATCCCTCATGGGGGCATCTTTGATTCAGACAATAGAGGCTAAACGATGTCAATTTGAGGCGGTATCTCACACCTCCTTGTTGGTGGCTTGTCTAGAGGGCTGTTACATCTAGCAGCAGCCTTTCTGAGTCTCTGTCCCTTGTCAGGAGGGAATGGCATGTAGAATGAGGCCCGTTGCCAGTCCCAGGTCTCAAAGGTGTCCCTAGGGCCCTGAAGAGCAGTATTTGTGCCAAGTTGGAGCTCTTCCTGAATGTCCTGAGGGAAGAAGGGGGTTTGCTCTTCCTCTAGATATTGGGCTCATGGGGTGAGCGCATGCCTAAATCGAAAAAGGCAGGAGTGGGTTGTAACTTAGGCCATATCTGCTTCCTGACGTTAGGGTGACAGGCTCACACCATGGTGAGGAAAATCCACTAATGACTGTAGTGAGAAGTCCAGGTGATTCCGACTGGCTTAGTGAGTCAAAGCTCACACTCTTTCCCTGCTTCCCCTGTGTGGTTCTGGGCTCTTCAGCCCTGTCATCAGGCTTGACTTCCTAAATGGCTCCTGTGCTTTCAGCTGCTTTTCCCCCAAAGCCACCAGTAGACATTCTTCCTGTTAATCTAGCAAGGGATGAGTGCTTTAGACTGAGCCTGGGTACTTTGCATCCCAAGGAGAAAGAGGAGGAGGCATTGGAATGGATGTTGGTTCGCCAACTGGAGTTTGGTACCTGTATTTGAGGCACTAATAGTGCAGATGTCCAGGAGCCTTTGCTCTTTGGGCCTAGAGCAGCTGATTGACAAATATAGACCATCATCACAGGCACTGGATCTTGCATTATAGCCGACTCTCAGGTGTGTTCTTGGGCGCTCTTTGGACTTAGTGCCCCTTTGGCCTCAACCCTGCAGTTCTAGCACTTGATATGGTGCTGAGCACATAGGAAACACATTATGTGTAATATTAACAACGTGAGGAACTACATTTGTGATGCACTGGGCTCTCTTAAGAGATTTGTATGTTTTCGTTGCTACTCCTTTGTAGACACATCCTATCCCATTTCACACAAGTCTCAGAGAAGCTAAGCAACTTGCAGGGTCCCCAGCTAGTAGACGGTACAGCAGGGGGGTCAGCCAGCAATTACTCCTGGCAACACCAGCTAAGGCTTTTGTGCTTTTGACCAGCAGGTTGTGTTGTCTGACCATCTTGTTAAGAAACTAGATAGATGATCAGAGGACAGTGATGGAGGGTTGGGGCCACCTCTTCAACATACCTCTGCTTTAAACACCTCTGTAGCAAAAGAGAGTGTTATCCTTAGGGGAGCCAGGATCCTGTAGTACTTCTGTTGGCTGGAAGTCCTCCCTTAGATGGAGCTGAGTTCCGGCATCATGCACACCCCTCTTTGGTCAAGTGCAGAGCAGCATTGCCCTCTAGAGAACTCTGGGGAGGGATTGCCACCCAGGTCCAGCTCTTCCAGGGGCTCAGTTAGTGTTCTTAGAGCTTAGTTATTCTCATTTTTCAAACCTGACTGTCCTGCTTGTCGTTGGCCGGACACTTGACAGCCTGCTAGTACCCAGCCCACCCCATCTCTCCCCACCCTCTGCTCTTTGCTGGCCACAGGTGAATACAGGGTTCCACAACCCCAGCAGCCCCTGCCTATGCACAGTCTGAGCCCATGTCTCTTTGAACAGCCTTGCAGGCCTGTAGTGTTGATCGGGAAAGTGTGTCTTCAGCATCTGCAAACCCAAGTGAGGGCAAGCTGCAGCGCCAACGCACAGATGCTCAGGGACTTGTTCCAGGGTTCTACAACAGGGGCGGTTGTAGCTACACAAGGCACACCTGTGGTGACAGTGGGACGGGCAAGTCCAGTACACACTTAAGAGGGGAAGCTTAGCTTTGTGAACACAGAACTGCTGTGTGGTTGATGATGTAGCTCGGAGGTGGGGCTCTTGCCCGGCACAAGGGAGATCCTACATCTATTCCTCAATGCCACACCAAAACATAAAAGTCAAAATAAAAAGGGGTCAGTGCTCAGTCTGGCACTGGTGTTCAGTCCCCAGCCTGTGTGGAACATGTGACAGTCATATTACAGACAAGAAAACCCTAAGAGATGTTGAGTTGCTAGCTAGACGGTATCACTGAGGTTTGGTGAGCTCCAGGCCATGCTTCCTCTTCCCATGAATGGAGGATACTAGGTTGTCCCACCTTGTACTACCAAGCCCTCAGACCCTGCCTGGACAGAATTTAGAGAACCCTGCAAATCCCCATTACTGAGGAGTGGGTTTGTGACTATTTGCGTGTTCAGGCTAGTGTGTACTTGCATGTGTACATGTGAGGCCAGGACAGATTAGTTCTGAGGGATCAGGTACTGACCAGGACTCTCAGACCTTTGTCACTTCCCACCCCTTGCAGAGAGCCATCCGTGTGCGTAGCCATTCCATGGAGACCATGGTGGGCAGCCAGAGGAAGCTGCATGGTGGGAACATTCCTGGCAGCCTCAGTGGGGGTATTGTCCACAACAGCATGGAGGTCACCAAGACCACTTTCTCGGTGAGTACTTTGGATCCTGGGCTAGCATGTGCGGGGAGAGGATTAGGGAGCAAGGGTTTGTCCTACCCAAGGTTTGGGCTGGGCAATGCAAGCTGGACGATGGGCTAGGGACACTGAAGCTGCTAGGAGGTGTAGGTCACCTACCCAGCCTCTGCTAGATGACAGTGGTCCTGTGGCATTTGCATGCCAGGTTGCCCCTGGGGTTGGTTTGTACTATGAATTGTTCTCTGAGTTTGTTTAAGTACTGAGCTTGGATGCTCATGAGGGAGACCCTGTTAATGACAACAGTGGCCACCCAGCTTGCTCTGCACCAGGTACTGAGCTGGTGATTGATATGCGAGACCCTATCTGACCCCTATCACGGTTGTATGAACAGACACAGGGGCACTCTCCCTTCCACCCTTTAGGGAAAGGAGGATCAGCGAAGCTAGGTAACTTACCAAAAGTCACCCAGCCAAGGTGAAGGTCTGGGGTTTGAATGCAGGGCTTCTTGATACAAAGTTTAGCTCTTCATACTGTGTGTTCAGTTCTCAGGGAGAGACAGCCCCACGGGTCTGTGAGCTCAGGACTCTTGACTCACACCAAGAGCCGGTGAGGGAATCACATAGCCAGCCATTAATAAGGCAAGTGGCTTTTGACCTGGATGAGCTATAATTTTCTTTGGAAAAAATTCTAAGCAGCAGAATAGACTCACCGAGATGCTGACTTTTTTTTATGAATGGTCTGAAGGAATGGCTTGATTTAACTAATATTTTTCACATCTACTGTCTTGTTTCTCTCAGAAGGTTATGATAACCGCAGAACAGGGTGATTTTTCTTTTGTGGATGGGGAAACTGAGGCCCTAAGAGTTTGACCATTCTCCCAAAAGTGACACAGTACGAGTGACATTGGGGCTGGAGCTAGAAACCTAGCAGGCTCCAGGCTTTTATGCCTTCTTGCTCAAACTTTTACCTTTGTATCCCCTTCCCCTTCATGAGTCTGGGGAATTGTCAGGCAGAGGCCTTGACCAGCTTCCCACTGCCATCAGTGCTTGTGAACTCAGCTCAGTGCTTTTATTTGGTTTGTTATTGCAACTCCTGCCTGGGTTCATTTATTCACAAGCAGTGATGGGGAGTCAGGAGCCCTGGGTCCTTACTGCTAGCTGACCCTGACACATCCCTCTGTTTTCTTCTGCTTCTTGACTTTCTCAGTAGCATGGTGAAAGGTTGCAGCTGACCACTCCAAGGACTCTCTAGAATTTTTTGGCTGTGATTCCCTAAATCGCCCCAGCCAGCTCAGCGTCTAGCCCTACTATGGTGACCCTGTGGTCCTCCAAGGCTCTTGGCCATGTTGGGTCATTCCCTGCCACCACAGACTTGGCTTAAGAACAAGAGAGAGGCCGTGAGTGGCTCAAGTGTTGGGGTCTCAGCTCCTAGGTGTTTTCTGGGGTCTCAGCGGACCAGAGAAGGGGTGGGAAGGAAGGATGGGCACGCACACTCACTGTGGCAGTTTTATTGACAGCCTCCGGTGGCCGCAGCAACCGTGAAGAACCAGTCACGCAGCCCCATCAAGCGGCGGTCGGGACTCTTCCCCCGCCTGCACTCGGGCTCCGAAGGCCAGGGGGACGGCCGGACACGATGGTAATTGTCAGGGCCTGGACTCCATCCGATATGGGGCCTGTCAGCTCTCTCCTCCTTGAACCTGTCAGGTGACCAAGCATGGGGACCAGTTTTCCCAGTGTCAGGCTTCCCCTGAGCCCTGGCCTCACTACCTGTGCATCCTGTCACTTGTGCTTAGAAGAGAGTCCCTGGTTGGGAGATCTGGGCAGTGATGGGGAGAGCTGATGCAAAGAAAGTGAACGTATCTGTCTGACTGCTCAGAGAGGGTGTGTAGAGCCCCAGTGTCCACAGACAAGTGGAAGAGCAAGAGCTGGCAAAGACAGCTAGGAAGGAAGGGAGTACAGACGCACAGTGTGTGTGTGTGTGTGTGTGTGTGTGTGTGGTTTCAAAGACAGGAGGGGAGAAATTCCTGTTGTGTCTGTCATGGAGGGAAGTGCATTGTAGTGACCCAGCCCTGCGGTTTGATAGTTAGGAGGTCACCAAAAGTGTGAGGGGATGGGAAAGTGGCTCAGTGTATAGTGTTGCTGAGCAAGCATGGGGACTTGGGTTTGAATCTCCAGCATCCGTATAAAAAGCTGGGTGTGGTGACAGGAGGCCCTTGGGCTCTCAGGTCAGGTGGTGAGCTTCAGGTTCAGTCTCAGAAAATGAGGTAGGAACTGTGGAGGAACACACCCATGTTGACTTCATAGGCAGTGAAAAGCACCTGCACATACATGCACACATGTGTTCGCTGCACACACACCCCCACCCATACACACACACACACATACACACACACTTTATACAGGCCGTTTACCCCTCTAGGGCATCTGTGATCTTAAAGAACAAGTGCTAGCGAGGATGTGGGGGTATCGACACATTTGCACATTGCTGGTGGGGACGTGAGATAGTGCATCCGCTTAGGAAGACAGACTGGCAGCCCCCAACGGGCTAAGCATAGAGTTACCATAGGACCCAGCAATCCCACCCTTAGGTGTATGTATAGAGAGAGACCATGAGAATTGAAAACAGTTGTCCATAACAACACCAGCACCACCTTTAATAGGTTGCTATTATTCATGGTACCTCAAAGTGGAGCAACTGAAGGACCTGCCATCTGACGGCTAGATAAGCAAAATGAAACCAGTATAATCACAAAATGTCTTATTGTTTATTGTAACAAACAGCAAGTGCTGAGATATTGATGCGAGCCACACCGTGGGCAAACTTTGAAAATGCTAAGCTAGTAGAATCCAGATGTGAAGACCATGTATGTTGTCAAGTCCCATTTCTATGGAATGTCGTCCAGACTAGGCAAAGCCCATAGAGACAGAGAAAAATAGGTTAAGAGTAGGAGTGGGCAGGGATTGCAGATGAGCCAGGGTTTCTTTTAAGAGGCCTTAAAATGTTCTAAAATTAGATAGTGGTGATGGCTGCATAATTCAATGAACATATTAAAAATTGTTCCATTGTCCACTTTAAAAAGATGAATTGTATGGTATGTGTAATAGGACTCATTAATTCTTTTTTTTTTTTTTTTTTGGTTTTTCGAGACAGGGTTTCTCTGTGGTTTTGGAGCCTGTCCTGGAACTAGCTCTTGTAGACCAGGCTGGTCTCGAACTCACAGAGATCCGCCTGCCTCTGCCTCCCGAGTGCTGGGATTAAAGGCGTGCGCCACCACCGCCCGGCAGGCCTCATTAATTCTGCTGCTATAAAAAGTGCGCTGAAGTTTACAGGAACTGGCTGCTCTCGCCTTAGACCCTGGTTTGGTTCCCAGCATCCACATGGAGGCTCACAACCATTCCTAACTTCAGTCCCAGGGAATCCAATGCTCTCTACAGACCCATGACTACACCAGGTGTGCATGTGGTGCATATACATACATGCAGGCAAACACACATTAATAAACAATAATAAATAAATAACTCTTACAAAACAAAGCAAACAGAAACAGTGGTATCGGGGCTCAGAAATATTAATGAAAAACAAGTGAATTGAGGACCGAGCCGACCCGATCCCAGTATTTGCTATAGGGTAAATTGTGGTCTTTGTTGAGCTCTTGGATCCTTGGATGTAGAATATCCCTTCACTCCCCACCATCCAGGGCTGCCTTGTCACATGAAGGATGTCTTCAAGAGTCATTACAGGTGCCCCCCCCCAGCATCTCTCAGGAATCCATGGGTATTGGGTTGGTTCCCGAATGGGTCCCACTCAGTTCCCTGTGTGATCTTCTCTTTATCTGTAGCTCTGCCAGGTGGGATGGGCATGGGAGAGGGCCTTTGACTGGAGGCCATCAAGTCAAGGCTCCTGTTTGGTGGCCTTGGACTGCCTCCATGAATTCAGATTGACCTTTATTGTAGGGACCAGAGGCTCAGGTGGGGAGGGAAGAGGTGGCCGCACTCTGTGTATTGGCTTTCACAGCCTGAACTCTGTCTAGGGTCAGGGGTGGACAAGGGCAGGGGCCTGGCTCCTAGGCCTCACTTCTCTTCATTCTCTTCCCCCTAGTGACAGTGCCTCTAGCACTCCCAAAACCCCAGATGGTGGACACTCTTCTCAGGAGATAAAGTCCGAGACCTCGTCAAATCCCAGCTCTCCAGAAATCTGTCCCAACAAAGAAAAGTAAGAGACTTGGGGTTTGGGAAATGCTGGATGTTGCCACTGAGAGTCCTGGCTTATGGGCCCTGCCTCCAGGCAACCTGAGAGAGACAGATCTTGCCTTTGGAAGTCTCTGAAACACAAAGACCACCAGGCAGAGGCTGGGGGAACTGCTGTAGGCAAGCTCAGTCCTCTGGCGGATTTGCCTCACTGCCTGTTGGTGTTGCTTCTCATTCCCCACAGGCCCTTCATAAAGTTGAAGGAGAACGGCCGCGCCAACATCTCCCGTTCCTCCTCCAGCACCAGCAGCTTCAGCAGCACCGCAGGGGAGGGTGAGGCCATGGAGGAGTGTGACAGTGGGGTAAGTATGCCTCATGCAACCAAGGAGCCACATTCTGCAGCCCAGCTGGTTATACTGTGCTCTAAAATATGTGGAGAAGGTGTGGCCGAGGCAGCTGTTACTCCAAAATGAGGGCAGTGAATGAGGGGACTCTGGTTCAACACAGCGCTTAAGGGCAGCAGTGGAGGTTGTCTGGGCCAAGGGTGCTAACTGGTCAGGGAAAGGGTGCAATCATGGCTGAGACAGAGGGCCAATGTGGGCTTGGAGGCAGTGGCTTGCGTGGTCCTTCTTAGGACAGCTGTGGGACTCCTGGGGGTACACTGGCCTTGCTCACCCAGTTTCTCTCCCCAGAGTAGCCAGCCATCCACAACCTCACCCTTCAAGCAGGAGGTGTTTGTCTACAGCCCGTCCCCGAGCAGCGAGAACCCCAGTCTGGGGGCTGCCGCCACCCCCATCATCATGAGCCGGAGTCCCACAGGTCAGTGGCATGCGAAGGTGTGTATGACGGAGTTGGAAGGCAGAGCTGCACCCTGACTGTTATTCAAAGGGCATGCGCCCCAGGCATGCCGAACTGGCCAACTTCTTTTCCTAGACCTTAGGGCCTGCCTTCACCTCTACTAGCTTACTCTGTCCAACCGTAAAAAGCTCATATTCTTATCTTCTTATATATGGGGAAACTAAGGCTTAGAGAACTGAATGATTTCATGATGATTCTGTGGTGGAGGAGTTAGGATTGAGTGAATAGAAAGCTGAACATAATCGGCTCACCTCTGGCCCTACCCTGTCACCACCCAGGGCCAGTGCCACAGCAGTGATGCTGCGCACCTGGCAGTAAGAGGAAGAGTGGAGGAGGCTGGAGGAAGGCAAGACTGTGTCCAGGAGAGTGTGAGGTTCAGTGCAGTGCGGGGTCATGGGGACATGAGAGGACAGGCACTATGGGGACCATGAGTGGACTGCCAGGAGGCCTGGTGAAGATTCAGGTGTTGTTGGTAAAAGACACTGAAGGTTCTGGAAGTGCCACCTGGCATTGAGAAAGACCATTTGGCAGCTGCGTGCTGAGTATAGCCAGGACTGGTGGGGGCTGGGGAAGAGGCACCAGCAGAGGCACAGTGGGCACCTAGGGGAGTCAGGGCCATGGCAGAGCATGTTGGGATGTAGAATTTAGTTGTTGGTAGTGAGGACTTAGGGAGAGTGGTGGCCTGTGTCTTTCTGGTTTCTAAGACCCCTACAGTTGATCAGAGTAGGAAGAACCAGGTTGGAGGAAAAGGAAAGGGGTCATTTCTCAGGGTTCACAAAGTACCGAGTGTGAGAGATGATTTTTTACCCAGGTGGGCACTGTGGGGAGGGGCTAGCAAGTCTCAGGAGAAGATATTTGTAGGCAAGCAGTGTCAGACTGTGAACATCCAGGAAGAGGAAGGGCAGTGGGTAGGTTTTGCACACACTGGTCCATCATTTGTAAACACTCCTACTTGCACGCACTGCTAACCTCCACACTCTGGTGGGCTTTACCGTCTCTCTGAGCCTCACCATGGTAGGAGGGGAGGCTTTGGCATTGCCATGGGCCCGAGGCATTGGGTCCTTGACATGGCTGTGTCTGCGTCCACAATAGATACTCACTCAGGACTTCATCTCAGGTTTATACATTCACTCAAGACTTCTCAGCCCCCTGAAAAGATTTGATAAGCATACTCTGTAAAAATCACACAGCTATTAACTTAAATGTGTGTTGTGGGATTGCAATAAAGTGGTGTGACCAGCTAGGTCTCAGCTAGGGGGTAATCTTGCTCCCCACGGGACTTTGGCAGTATCTATAGTTTCTTTTGGTTTTCACAGTAGCTGGGTGGGGGTGGTATTCTCCTGGTATCACTGGGTAGAGAGCAAACAATGTCCAAAGGAGGATGCAGTGGGATAGGGGACACCCGGGTGAAAGCAAAGGGCCCTTTGTGGCAGGCTTCCCAGTTAATGGAGGCCGCAGCTTCCTTTCATTCAGCTCTGTGGTTATGCAGATCTCAAGAGGGACCCTAACCCCAGCTTTAGCACTGGCAAGCTTACCTCCTGACCCTCAGTTTACCCATTTGTAAAATGGAGCAGTCAGACACATTTCCTGATGTTTTTAAAACTTAGCTAAAAATTAATGGAGTGAACAAGACAATCTATCACCAAACTGTATCCCTTTTGGCACTAAATAAATACCAAAAGAAATGAATGCCAGCCTGCTTTCTCAGACAGGATTTGAGCGGAGGGAGGCTTTGGGAATGTCTGTAACTGGGTTAAGGTCACCCAGGGCAGGAAGAAATGTGGAACAGGTGTGGAATCTTCCCCAGTGCTGACCTCACCCCGGGAGGTGCACCCCAGGCTGTATTATCCTGATAATCTACTTTTGACCCCTAACTCCAGCAGTGGGTGGGCTTGGAGGTCTGGAAACCTGTTTCTGGAGGCTCCGGTGAGTGTGGGGGAAAGACTGAGAGGAAGATGGCCTGAAAGTCTTCTGGAACCGCAGATGCTGTCATCGGCCATTCATACTCGGGCTTCCGGGGACAAAAAGGGAATCATGAGGATCTTTCAGGGAGGGTCTCATAGCATGCGTGTGTACATGTATGTGCATGTACTTGTGTGTGTATACATGTGTGTGTATGTGTGTATGCACATGCACACACACATTATACATGGACGCAGTAAACTTTACCAATATGATGGATCTGAGACACAGTTTTCAAATAATGGCAAAATATACCACATGCTTTCTTCTGAGTCTGATTGATGCTCTATAAGATTCTGATAGGACAGTTTCACTGGTACTTACCTGACTCTGGTACCTGGAGGCAGTTTAAGGCAGCAGATGACAGTCAAATCTGGTTCCCATGTGGGCGTTGGTGGAGATTATTGCCTGTGTTGATATTTTACATTAGGAAGACCGCATTCATTTCCTCAGTGGTACAGATAGCCTTTCTCTTGAATTTGGTAGTTCTTCTCAGACACTGGGGGTGTGGTGACTCCTTTGTTACTCTTCACAATGTAGTGGCTGCAGGCACCACCCTTTCCAGCCTTAGTTCATGTATCATTATTTTCCATTGGCTTCTTACATCTAGACAGAAAAACTGCAAGCCAAGCCCCAGTTTGTCATTGCCAACTCCAGTAGTCTTCATACTCTCATCAAGATTGCTCTCAGGCTCCCACCGAGATGTCCCTTGGCGTCGAGGAGAGATGCATAGCCTACCACCTCAGTGAATTTCCGAATAAGGGCACAGTGGCTGTGAGGGACAGATTACAGCGAAACATGGCAATATAATGAGGAAATGGCAAAATTTGAGTATCCGTCATCTTCTGCAAATATGGCCTGCTTACTTAGAAACTTCCATAGTTTAATTTTGAAGATATTTACTTTTAAAGTGACCCGTGTTTAATAACTAGGGCACACTGTTTCTCTGAGTCTGAGTGCTGTGGCGAGGGGTACCTATGAGTGAGCAGGTCCACTTTCCCCAGCCTCCCTACTCACTATTCTGATTTTGCTAGAATAATTCCTTAAGCTCCTGTCCTTTCTCTTTTCTCAGATGCCAAAAACAGAAACTCCCCGAGGTCAAACCTGAAATTCCGCTTTGATAAACTCAGCCATGCTAGCTCCAGTGCGGTAAGGATGGTGCGGGCAGGCAAGGAAGGGCCCCGTGAGCCCTACAGCCCACATTCCAGGACCCCCATAGCCAGTCATTTAGCAGCCATCTGGAGAGAGCATCTCAGAGAGTGCTCATTGGGCGCCCTGAGGCAGGTGGGGAAGGAGGCTCCGCCAGACCTGGGGATGATGGTTTCTCTTCTTACCTGGTGCAGACACCAGGCTGGGGATCACCAGCCACCTTTGTCACTCCTCCTGCAATAGGACCACGTCCTTGCGCACACCCGCGCCCAAGTGTGAGGTGGGTTCTGCTGGCCCGGGGAGCCCAAGTCCCTTCCCGAGCTCAGATGGTTGAGTGCTCAGAAGCTGCAGGTGGAGGCGCTTGATGTCTGGCTTTTGAAAAATTCTTGTGTGTTTCTTAAACAGGGTCACTAAGGGGAGAGCAGAGTCCTTCCCCTGTCCAAGGTGAGTGTCTCACAGTGGCCCTGAGAGGGACTATTCCCTTATGGACACAGCAGCTGTGACTTAAGGCCCCAGAATGGCCAGAGAGACTGTCAGCAGAAGGTTACTGAGAGCTGCTGTTGACGGACATCTCCAGGCCTTCTAGGGAGGACTGAGAACAGGGCCTGGGAAGGCTTGTGCAGTGGCATTGGTACAGATTCCCACGCTGGATAGAGCTGGCTGTAGTAGCTAGAAGGGGAAGTAGCCGAAAGGTCACTTCCTCCCCTGGAGGGAGGAATTCCTCAGTTTACCCCTTGCTTTCCTGTTTGCAGGCAATCTGTCTCTCTTTGTATTTTTGGCCAAGATTCCAGGCTGGTATATATCTTCCTCATATGGCATGAGATGCCCCTACCCAACCATTGCTGTGAGGGATACCCTTAGGGTGGTCTCTGCTCCTGGCATGATACGCTAGTGGACTCCTGATAGTAAAGTCACCTGAGACCCATTGTAACCCCCACCGTTACGGATCTCAGGAGTATGAGTGAATTGGAACCAAGGGGGAGGGGAACCAATGGAGCCCACTTTGTGTTAAACCTGTTCGTGAGAAAATAGAAGAGAAAATGGGAGTGTGGTGTCGGCCACCACCATCTGTGATGTTCGGATGCTTCTGTAGCACAAAGATTACGCATGGCCCCTGGGGCTAAATCCCCCTTGTATTTGGCATCCTCCTTGTATAGCCATGGGCAAGCAGGCTCCCCATTCTGACTCCAGCCTCTTGTCTCCCCTCTTTTACCCAGAGCTTGTTCTGCATCTCCCCTTCCTTATCTCCGCAGGGAAGTCTTGATTCTGGCCTGCAGAAGGCTCCTATTCCAGCAGTTTGGGGGTGCCATTCACTACTCTGACCGTTCAGGCCTGCTGTCTCACTGGCCACCTGCCCAGCAGACCAGCTGTTTGTTCCATGTCCTGACCTGGCCATGATCTTGCTGGCTCCTTCTCCAACAGACCTGAAAGCCCCAACCTCGACTCCTGACCTCCTGATGTGACCGGTTATCTGAGTCAACTGTCAACTTGTTTTACCTGCTGGAAAAGAGTTGGACATGGGGGATTCTGGGTCCCAGGGGGCTCAGCAAGAGGCTGGGAAGCTCGTCTCCTAGAGACAGAGGGGGTTGGGTGGTGGGGAGCAGAAGTGGCTGCAGAGTGGTTTGTGGGTGCTGTCTGTCTCGGGTACAGTGCCTTCCTGGACATGATGGAAGGGCTGCTTTTCCAGGAATTTCCCAGCGTCCTCCGGGTTGTATCTCACAGCCCCTGCGATAGGCATTTCTGACATATCTGCTGGCCCAGGCCTTGGGACCTCTGTTCCTGCTGCTAGGCTGCCCTTAGGGAGGGCTCAGGCTGGTGGAAGCTCAGAGTCAGAGCTGGGTGTGTGTGGGCCCTGGCTGCATGCTTCCCTGACCGTAGTCGCAAGGTGTTTTTCCTTTCTAATTTTACACAAGCGCTGCTGACCATCCTTGTGGGGAGAGAAGCCCCAGCAGCTTTTTCTCCTTGGAGCAGATAGTTTTCCTCCGAAGAAGTGGGTAGCTAGGAGTGTGAGGAAGCCTAGAGATCACATGGCCAGCGCAGGGAGGTGAGGAAAGCTTCTGGATGGTCAGGCTCACCTGGGGTCCAGCTCTCCACTTTTGTGAGACCCCAGAAAAGACATAGTTCAAGCCATCTCTTAGGCGAAAGAAATGGGAGAGATGCAGTTGGGAGCGGGGTGACTTGACAAGTTTCAATCAGGCTGGTGTGTGGCAGTTGAACTTAGTTTTGGAAATAGTATGGTGTCCCTCTACCTCTGCTCCCGGCATCTGTGAGGGGCCCAGTCCTACTTAGGGGCTGCTTCTTGGCTCAGTTCCCAGTCCTGTTCTTCCCATCTCCAATTGCAGGGTTCCAGGCAGTTGTCCACTCGGCAGGGCTCCTGGAAGCCAGACTCCGTGAGCCCGCGCTTTTTACACCACAGACTGTCTGCACTCCTTGCTGTGGCCACCTTCTCTGGGTGAGCCCGCTCATCCAGATGAGCTCCCCTTGGCTCCCCAGCCTTCCAGGTTTGCATGGCGGTTCAGCTGCTGGGGGGAGCACCTGCCAGTTTAAACACTGGGTCCAAACAACAGGCACTTGAAGATCCTGCCCCATTAAGTACACACAGGTCTCTGGCACAGGACTCCTGCTTCAGTGAGCAGATGACTAGATTTCCCACCAAGGGCTTTGTCTGCCTAGGCTTCTATTCCCAAGCCAAAGTACAGAAGGGCGACCCAGCCTTTGGGGCTGGCGCTGTAACTATGTCCTCACGACTTTTGTCATCTGAGCACAATTTTCATCCTTCATCCCTAACACACTTACTCCAGCCAGGGAGGGGTACCTCTCCCTACTTCCACTTGGGAAACTTGCTTACGTGAAATACTAGTCTGGTAAGATCTGCTCTAGTTAGAAGGTCAACAGACGATCTGTTTAGCTTTTATAAAAGCCAGCACAGTGGCATCCACTGCAGGGAAGAGGCGGGTGGATTCTGGCAGTGTCTGCTGGCAGGTTTCTGCTTGAACTTGAAAGGTCAAACTGTGTTTTCTTTGAAACTATTGCAGGACTCTGGCACCCTCCTCTAGGTAGGACAGGTCTCCTTTTGCTCGGTGGTTGTGCTATGTCACAGTTTGGTCTGGGTCCTCAGGATCTTCCAGGCTGTCCCACACTGTTATAGCTGGGAACCTGCTAAGTCTTGTCCCCACTACTTTGCCTGTTTCTCTGCAGGTATTACCTCTAGGCCAGGTGTTGGCTCTGCCTCTGGGCCAGTGGACAGGATGGATGACTGTGTACAGAGGAGCTGGGAGGCGCTGGGCTGTGGTCTTCACCCTTGGCTTGCTGATAGGTACTCTGGGCAGGACCTGAGATGCCCCTGCCCTCTGGCCAGGCCTCTTTCTATCTAGCAGATCCATCCCGCGTGTGTATTACCAGCCCAAACGGAGATTTTTGCCGAGCAGGAGAGTAATGGCAGGGGCCAACCTTCTCTAAGCTCTCTCTGGATTGGAGGCTGTTCCTCCTGCACTCTAAGCTCTCTCTGGATTGGAGGCTACTTCTCCTGCACTCTGATCCAATTTTCACTTTGGGGCTGTTCCCAGTTTTAGGGCTTAGAGTCTTGCTGAAGCTCCTTCATGTAACTGGGCTTGATGCTTCTGCTTGTATTTGGAGACATTTCCACAGTTACCCCACAAGGGTTCTCCTGGCCACAACTCTAGCTCTGGGGACTGCCTGACTCACTGAAGGAACTATATCTTGCAGGTGTTAATAGGCACCCAGCTGCCTGGAGCTCTGTTGATACATCAAAACAGATGTGGGAGGGCTCCATAGAGAACGCCTTTGACAGAGTTTCTGTCTGGGATTATGGATGTCAAATGGCGCTTCTTGGAAAATAACCCGTGGTTCAGTTTTGTGGGCATCGTTTGATACTCAAGCCTTCTCATCCTTCTGGGCAGAAAGAACTTGCCTGAAGCCATACAGCCACCTAGTGGGCAAATCTGTTACTACACCCACAGCCCTGGCCCTTTCCTGTTGTACTTATTTTTGGTGGGGTGGAGTAAACGGTTGCATTTCCTGGACTTGGGTTTGGGGAAAGCCTGTTAGCTGGGGTTTCTGCACTGGCAGGGAGATGCCGGGGTTGGAGGATGCTGATAGGGCCTCAGCCGTGGTTGGTTGTCATCATGAGAAATCTTGGTCAGGGGAGGAACCCAGCAAAGTACTGCTTGGGTCTTGAGTGACAGGGACAAAATGACCTGGAGAAAGATGCATCAGCTACCGTTGGCTTCCTTGTTCTAAATCAGGACAGAAAGTGGTAAGAAGAACAAATTCTCCCATCTCTCTTCTCTTCCTCCCTCTCACTATTTCTCCCTTCCTCTCTCTGGTGGTGCTGGGAACCCAAGGCCTTGCTCACACTGAGTGAGTACCCTGCCCCTGAGCTATGACCCTAGGCCTCTCCAGTTCTGAAGACAGAGATGGGTAATAAAATCCCAGATCAGGTGACTAGGCGGGACACAGGCAGTTTCATTTTCTTTCCTTTGACCCTCTAAGGTGCCAACTCAAACATTACCTTTTGTCCATTGTTCTTAGTCTGCAAAGACAGCTGTGTTGGAGGGGAGTGTCTGGGGTTCAGGTGGAGCTTTTGACTTCTGGGCAGCAGGGACCAGGTTAGTCAGCCATGCTCTGGGCCCCCACGCTCCTTCTCTAGCTTCTTACCCCTCAATCAAAGGCAAGGGCAAGTTGGTACAGTAAACAAGGCCTTGGAGGCATCCTACCAAGCTCTGCTGTCTGTTTCACCACTAGCCCCTTGCCCACACCAACCCCATGTCTCTTCAGCTGGGCTATGTGCTCCCTTAGGAGAAAGACAACCCCCCCAGAGCCGAGGGCAGTCTGCCTAGAGAGCAGTAGCTAGGGAGGCAGCTTTGGCCTGGGCCTTGCCATCCCTGGGGAGGCTGTGCCTGGCTGGAAGCCTGGAGTTAGTCGCCATTGTCTTTGGTTTTGTGGCATTTCCTCTGAAGGCTGAAATTCCCCTTCTTGCTCCTTAGCGTGTTTGCCAACTCTTCCTCCTCGTGATGTCACTTTGACCTCCAGCTCCCAGGGTGCCAGTGTCTCCATGTGAGGAGATGCCTGTGTGGTAGAACCCATGAGGTGTAGTCTGGAAGTGAACCCTGTGACGATGACTTTCCCCTGCTTCCTCTCAGCGAGGAGGTGATTTGTAGATCCCGACTGCCTATGTAATGTAAATAGTGTACATTTAATTTATTGCTATGGTAGCACATTGTATTTGTTAATGTATAAAACAAATTCTAAAAGGTTGACAAATGTATATTTTGTTGCTTAAATGTGTCTTTGCAGAAATTGACAATAAATAATAACATATTTTGTGTCCATCAGAGTTCATGTTTCTTCAAGTGGGGCACCAGACTTCAGCAGGGCCTCACATTGGAGGTTGGGGATTAGCTGGCTTGAGCCTGCTTCAGAATTTTTAAACATGCTATCATGTGATTAACAAGCAAATCAGTGAACCTGGTGCTGGGAAATAGTTTGTTGGGTAAGACTGCTTGCTCTTCAAGTACGAGGGTCAGAGTTTGAATCTCCAGCACCCACAAAAAGCTGTGCATGACTGCACATGCCTGTGGCCCTGCATGGGGGAGGGGCTGAAACAGGCAGACATGGAGACCTTATTTGTCAGTCAAAGGAAAATGACAAGCTTCCTGCTCGGTGAGAGACCCTGTCTCGAGGCGGTGAGGCCAAGAGCGAGGGGAGAGGATAAATAATGTCCTGCTCTGGATTTTGAATGTACAGGAGTACAACCCTGCATACTCACATGTGTGTACCACACGCACGTACAACACATATGCATGCACACATGTGTACACACACACACACACACACACACTTACACACTTTGTTTCTCATTTTGAAAAATATCAGACTGGATCTGCTCGGCATGGATTGGCGAGAGCCGGCTGTAACTCCTTTTGGTGGGAACTGAGTATACCATCGTCCCCGCTTCTTCCTATTGTTCACCCCGTCAGTCTTGTTATTTGTTTAGTCTCTGTAGTCTCGAGATGAGACCCCTGTTACCTAATGACTCGTCTCTTTCCTTCAATTTTCCTCTTCCCCCGAGTTCCTCTTCAGCATCTCGGTTCCAGGATTCTCTTGTGACTAGATGTCTTTCTTCTTACTTTCCTCTGACTCGCAAATGGCCACACTCACCTATGTGCTTTGCTTGACAGCTTGCGTGTGGATTTGAAGGCAAGAGGCAGGGTTTAATCCCTGTCAGGGGCTTGCTTTGTGATCCTGGGCAAGTCATTCAATAGCCTGGGGCCTGAATTTTCTTTTGTGTGCTATCAGAAATATAACCCCTGTGGAAAGCATGAGGGTAAAAATGAACTTAATGAGGAAAAGCTTTAAAAAGTTTTGTTTAGTCTCAGAGCTTCAATAATAACAATAATCCTAATAGCAGCAGCTGCCGTTTACCTAGGTAGCCAGTTTGCTGTCATGACTTTCTAGTCCCTAAAAATACACCATGGGAAACCATGCAACCATGGAGCTGATGGAGAAGACGGGCTAGGTGTATGACACTCAGATACACTATTTGTGACAAGAATGAAGACATACAAGCTTAATAAAACTGGTAACAATTTATGCATGCCAATGCTTAAATGCACACTACATGACTAACGTATATCAGCCTCAAACAGGCCTGAAGTTTGCTTGTGGAGGCAAGCATTGGAAGGCTTGCCACTCATGAATTGTGAGACGGTAGGGGAGCCATAGTCTGAAGCTAGATGAATGGATGGGGTCCAGAGCACATGCGCTATGTAGAGGCAGCTGGCAGATGTTTGGGTATGTTGTGCGTTTTATATGTGTGTCCTACGCATCTTGATTTAGCTGAATGCAGTTGCCTGTATGCCTCTCATATTTCTCATGGACAAAAAATGCAAAAGCAGAGGTCCAAGCTGTCTTAGACTAATGTTATCCCCCATCATATCAACTGCATAGGACCAAGTTTACATTTTAAAGACAAGTCTTAGGGTGGAATTGATTCTAATCTCATTTAGTTCCCTTAACTAGCCATTGAGACTGGTGTGATTTCCCATTCCATGTAAGGGGTCAGAATCACATTTCATTTTAGGACCCAAGTCTGAAAGGCTGACAACATCAACACGAAGGTGAGTTCTAGATGACTGGCAGTACCGGATGCACGGGAGGACAGCCAGTATTCTAATGTCACTGTAATTGGCTTCCATGTCCCATGTGGAGCCCCATGCCTGCAGTCTCCTGGACTGGGGGCTGCAGCCCATGCTAGGCAGTGCCTCCTCTCCAACAGTGGTTGCAGGCTTCCTCTTCTTTCACACAGCATCTGATGCCTCTCTGCACCTCATGGTTCGGGTACTTTTGGGCTCAACTCCTCTCCCTGGAAACAGGATAGGGAGGTCACTTCAGATGGAATCTTGCAGGAGCTGAGTTATCTCCTGTGTAGAAAGTGCATACAAGGCGTGGATGTCATAAACCTGCGCCATTTACAGTCCCTTCAGATTTCCAGGCCCTGCTGGCACTCTGGCATCCAGCGGTTACTCTAAATGCCCGCTCCTTTTCATTCTCTTTCAGCAGGTGGGCACACCTAACACCTCAGAGGCTTAGTTCTTAGGATTCTTGAAACCTGTCACCCCCACTCACCAGGTCCGATAGCTCGGAGCATTCTTGGACATCTTGGGGTCCATTATTTTGCCTGTACACTGATACTGTTATTGGACCCCACTATGCAGCGGGTGGAGGAGGGCTTAGTGGGGTTCAACAATAGTATCTGTCCAGTTGTATAACGCCGTAGTAACAAATTAAAACAACCCCATTTCAGTTTAGATTCAAAGCTTGTTTAAAAACTAACATTCAGTTCAAAGTTCATCTAGCCAACCCTTTGGTGGAGGCTGGCACCATGGGACAGTTGTCTTGCCTCGGGTTGTGTGGTCTCTGATAACCAAATGTTTTCCCTGCTCCTCTGAGCCCACTTTCTGTCTAGGCCTCATCCAAGTCAAAACTAAATCTAAACCATTTAAGGATTCCCGCCCTCAGCATCCATTAAGGGCACTTTCAGTCTCCACACCTAATCAGTTCCTCTTGGTAATTTTCCACCTGAGGAAATTACCCACCTTAAAACTTGGCTACAAATTCCCACTGGTCTCTGTCATGTTTGCTGTTGGGTTCAACTTCATTTCCTTATTGCAACAGTTTTGAATAAAGTCTCTTTTGTTTGATGGGTGTGATTTTTCTTTGCTTAGGGCTGGTCTGCCCTCCCACTAACGTCCTTCTCTAGATAGCAAGACAGGAATGCTGTATTTATTAGGGAAAAGGCCCATGAGGCAGGATGGGGCAGGAGCTGGTGAAGGTTGGACAGGTGTTGTGTGACGCGTAAAGGAGAGAGGGAGGGGGTTGAGGGTGGGACAGAAGTGGCCAGGACAGCTGCCATTGGACAGTGAGCTTCTACAAGGACATCTTCAAGGCCATCTGGGGAGTCATCAGTCAAGTTGTCCACTGTAGGAGCCCCGCATATTGAAGAATGAGCCTGTAATTACCACCTGACATGAAAACAGACACTGGGTGGGAACAGCTGTGGGAAGGCCGGCTACAGTGCCATACAAATCCAAGACTCAAGG
This sequence comes from Chionomys nivalis, assembly GCF_950005125.1. Classification (NCBI taxonomy): domain Eukaryota; kingdom Metazoa; phylum Chordata; class Mammalia; order Rodentia; family Cricetidae; genus Chionomys; species Chionomys nivalis. Next base: position 55,181,308 of record NC_080092.1, on the reverse strand, counting down.
TCTATTGGGCTGATGCCATAGGTCTAGTCCTGATCTGAATGAAGCCCTGAGAACCAGGAGAGCTGATGTTCAAGGACAGGCAAAGACTGATGTTGGCCAGCTGGAGCAGAGAACATTGGCCTTCCTCTACCTTGGCTTTTCCAGGCCCTCCTTGGATTGTAAGATTCCCATTTCCATGGTGAGCGTGCTGGTTATTCAGCCTACAGTTTCAAATCAATGGGTTCTGTATGCCCTTCATAGATACATCCAAAATGAGGGTTTTATATGATTTCTGGGTGTTCCTCAGCCCAGTCATGTTGACCTGTTCCTAGTCACCAGACAAGTCTTCGTCTAGCCATTCTTCTTGTGTTGCCGTGTGTGTGTGTGTGTGTGTGTGTGTGTGTGTATGGGAGGTGGGTTGCTGCTTTTATTGCTTGTCCTGATGGCTCATTTCTGCACAGTTTTTGAGGCTCTGCTTGTATCCAGTGAGTCCAGGGATCCTCTGGATTTTAAGTGTAGGATTGGTGAGCCATTACCATCGTCTATTCCAGGATCTTCTCTTGGCCATTTAACAGTGCGTGTTTGCTCCCATGGCAGTGGCTCCTTATGGGAGCCGGAGGAAGGTTCCTGAGAGGAAATCTGAGACCCATCAGTCACCTCAGGGCAGTGATCTAAGAGGCAGGACTTTCTGTCCACTTTCCTTAGGTGCAAATGACACCTAAAGCTTCAGGCTGTGCAGACACCTTATAGAAGACGGTTTTCAATTTTAGGCCACCCTCTTCCCCTCAGAACAGAGGCTGTGCCAGGCATAGCACTGCACAGGGAAACATTCTCCGGCCGCTCAGCCTTGGGCTGCATAAAAATTAACCAAAAGAACTTTTAAAAATATTGATTTCAGCTATTGTTTGAGATATTTCAGCTCAGTCGCTCTGGGGTAAGGCCCAGGAATCCTCACTTTTTGAAGGGGGCAGGCTGGGACAAGGTCTCACTATGCAGCAACTGTTGACTTGGAACTTGCTATGTAGATAAGGTTAGCCTTGAAGTATAGAAATTCACCTGTCTCTGCCTCCCGAGGGCTGGGGTTAAAGGTATACATCACGATTCCCCTTAGGGTGTGCATTTTTAGATGAGCACATGCAGAATTCGGATGTAGTCCGATGTTTTGGGAACCATGGGTTCAGCTGAAGGTCTCTGAAATCTATTTCCGGTGGTGCAATCTCAGGCTCAGAGGTCTGTCCCCCACCTACAGGGAAGAGAGAATTCTGTCCCCCATCTTACAAGGGGACGAGGAAACCTGTCTCCCACCTAGGGGGATTCTTTTACAATTGATTATTGCACAGGTGGAAAAAAAATACATATCTTATAATAAAACAGAATTTGTAGGAAAATTAAAGGGAATTACCAGAGAGAATGGAACAGAACGAGTCATAAAACAGGAAGCTCGAGAGAAGCAATTTGCTATGAAGATGGACGGCAGCTGCAGGAAAGACAAAGACACCCTGGAACGGGAGACGCTCTCAGGAAAGAGCAGCACCATCGGGAAATAGATGGACAAGAACTTGGTGAGGCGGAAAACCCGAGGTTGAAAGGATGGAAAGTTCTAGTAAAATGAAAAGCAGCTGTGCTTCCTCCTGCTCCAAATCAAAACATGAGAGAGGCAGATGCGAGGTCCCAGGAACGGAACAAACAGCTGCCGGGAAGAGCGGATGCTCACACCCACGGGTCAAGTGTTCCCTCGTGCTCGTGGTATTAGAGGCGGGACAAGAAAAAGAGGGAGGCAGACTCAAGAACAGAGCTGGTGAATTGGCCCCATTAAGTGGGACGAGAACACAAAACAGCCCGTTCAAGAGAAGCCATCAACGCAAGCTGCCCTGAATCAGGGTCACGTGAGAACAATGAAGCAGATGCTGGCGAGCCTGCAGTGGGACTGGCACGGGCACACGTGAGAAGACGGCAGAAAGTTTGTGCAGATGGATTTAAACGATCTCCTTGGAAGACACTGCGTGTGTGTGTGTAGCCAACAAGGGACTCTTGCGGCCAGGCAAGGGCAAGATTGTTTAGAGAGTAATGGTGCTTGCCTTCACTCCTGATAAAACTGAGTCTGATCTCTGGGTCCCCCACCTGGTGGAAGGGGAGAACTGACTTCTGCAAGTTGTCTCCTGACTGCCGCGCATGTGCTAAGGCATACATGCATGAGTGCATGGGTGTGCATTGCATACGCTAAATTAAAGCATGCAAAAGATATTGGAATACCATTTTTTTAGGTTTTGTAAGGAATTATTACTAATATGCAATGTGAGGAAAATTCCAGAAAAGTGGACTGTGGAGTAGAGGTGAAATTTAGCTGCACACCTCAAACACAATAATGAATACATACAGTGGGGGGGGGAGGGAGGGAGGGAGGGAGGAGGGGAGGGGTGAGGGGTGAAGGGAGTGGGAGGGAGGAAGGGGGAGAGAGAGAGAATTGTTACTTAAAACTTCAGTTTGAGGACTTCATTATTAACAGCTGGAATTTAGTAGGATGGTTTTGTGACAGGTACTAAAACTAGCTCGAACTAGTTTAAGTCCTTACCATGGCATTTGCTAACAAGATAGAGTGTCTCTCTGCATTAAAAGAACAGAAGTGACATCTCACTTGCTCACCCCTTATTTCTGCTTTTGATTTTTCTCTGTTGTTTTGTTTGAATTGAGTTGTTGGCTTTTTCTTTATAGATCTTTGACAGCTACAAAGTGTTCTTAGATACAGTATGTATGCAGTTGTATATTAGCTTTATCCCAGTCCCGAGTCCAGCTCTGCTAGCCTTGGTGTTAAATTCTCTCTTCACTGTCTAAATGGTGAAAACATGCCTAGGTCCATTAGCTCCATGTTCTAAGCTGGGGTGCACATGAGGCCCTGCAGAAGGGAGAGGGTCTTTTCTTGTCCGCGTGTGCTACTTAGAGAATTTTAGGCTTCTGTGACAGGGTCTTGCAGCTGCTACCATGTGGGCACCTTCTCCAGGTCTGGTTCTGGCCATGCATACAGCCTCTCCAATGTGCAAGGCTTACAGTATACTGTTGTAAGGAGGGCGTTTGTTGGTTCCAGGCTGCTCGGAGGCTCAGCCCCAAAATAATCACATAGAAACTATATTATTCAAGTCGCTGCTTGGCCCATTAGCTCTAGATTCTTATTGGCTAACTCTTATATCTTAATTTAACCCATTTCTATTAATCTATGTATTGCCACGTGGCTGTGGTTTACCGGCTAAAGTTCTGTCTGGCTCCTGTGTGGCTGCATGGTTTCTTTCTACTCTGCCCTTCTTTCTCCCAGCATTCAGTTCTGTCTTCCCCACCTACCTCTGCTCCACCCTGCCATAGGCTCAAGCCAGCTTTCTTTATTAACCTGTCATATTCACAGCATACAGAGGGGAATCCCACATCAGTACACAGTGGCCAGCAGCCCTCTCTGACCCTCTGACCCTGTAAAACCCCGTCCTTGTCTTTACATCCTCAGGGTCTAGGCATTCTGGTAGTGAGACACCTCCCTGGGAACAGAGGAGATTTCCAATACCCCCCCCTCCGTGATGTGGGAGAGTCTACACCCCTGGTGTAGAACCACAGAGATTTAGCCATCCAGGAGCAAAGCCAGGCAGAGCTGGTCCTTAGTCCTTGGGTGGGACAGTTCTTCCTGGGATATTCTCTCTCACACTAGGGTTAGTGGCTCTATATTCATTTCTGACCATACTTCAAGTTTATAGTTAATAATTCTTTATATAGCCGGGCAGTGGTGGTGCACACCTTTAATCCCAGCACTTGGGAGGCAGAGGCAGGTGGATCTCTGTGAGTTTGAGGCCAGCCTGGTCTACAAGAGCGAGTTCCAGGACAGGCTCCAATGCTATAGAGAAACCCTGTCTCAACCTCCCCCTGCCCCCCAAATCTTAAACGAAACCTTCCCTCCTTAGGTTACTATGAGGGTTTTCTCTTGTGATAGGACCTAGGCTGGTAGACCAGCTTTCTTAGCATGTCTCTGAAGAAGCCTTTTGGCCAAGGGAACTGGCTCAGTGGGTAAAATAATTGCCGCTCAAGTATGAGGACCTGAGTTACGATCCCCAGCACCATCATAAATAGCCAAGGGTAACACTGTAAGACTATAACAGCAGCACTGGGGGAGGGGGAGGGCTAAGAGCTGGATCCAGCTGAGCTAAAGTACCATATCCAGGTTTAGCGGGAGACCCTGTCTCAAAAAAGTGGAAGACCAATAGAGGAAGATGCCCAACATTGACTTCCGGTCTTTATATAGGTGAAAGTGCATCTGTGTACTCGCATGTGTGTGTGCTTGCACCCGTGCGTGTGTGAATGAACGAGTCACACACATGCACCTGGGATCAAGCATACGTGTGCTCATACACGCTAGGCAAGTGTCTTAGTTAGGGTTTCTATTGTTGTGATGAGACACCATGACCAAAAACCAAGCTGGGAGGGAAGGGTTTGTTCAGCTCACACTTCCACATTGCTGTTCACCCCCAAAGGAAGTCAGGACAGGAACTCAATCAGAGCAGGAACCTGGAGGCAGAGGCCGTGGAGGGGAGCTGCTTACTCGCTTGTTCCTCATGGCTTGCTCAGTCTGCTGTGTTTTTTAAAATTTAATCTTCATTCATATATTACATCTTGACCACAGTTTCCCCTCCCTCCTCTCCTCCAAGACCCCCCTTTCCTCTCTCCTAGAGATCCATTTCTCTTTCATTTCCCTTCAGAAAAGGGCTGGCTTCCCAAGGATATAAACCAAACATGGTATATCATGTTTCAAAAGACTAGGCAAATCCCCTCATATTAAGGCTGCATGATGCAACCTCACAGGAGGGAAGGGGCCCCAAGAGCAGGTGAAAGAGCCAGGGACACCTCACCATTCACTGTTAAGAGACCCACAAGAACACCAAGCTACACAACCATAATATACACGCAGAGGACCTAGGTCAGTCCCATGCAGGCTCTCTACCTGTGAGCCCCTGTGAACCCCGGTTAGTTGATTCTGCGGGCCACTTTCTTATGATGTCCTTGACCCCTCTGGCTCCTACAAGTCTCATTCCCCCTCTTCTGCAGGATTTCTTAAGGTCTGCCTAATGTTTGACTGAGGGTCTCTGCATCTTCTCCCATCAGTTGCTGGATGAAGCCTCTGATAATGGTTATGCCAGGGTTCGGTCTATAAGTTAGCAGAGTATCATTGGGAATCATTTTATTGACAATGTTTTTTTTTTTGACAATGTTTTTTTTTTCTGAGTGTTTGGCTCTCTCCTAGGTCTCTGGGCTACTCAGACTTCTGGGCTACCCAGACAGTGTCATGGTGAGCCTCCTTTAGTGGCACGGGTCTCAAGTTGGACCAGTCATTGGTCGGCCACTCCCACAAGTTCCTTTACCCCAGCACATATTATAAACAGGAAACATTGTAGGTCAAAGGTTTTGTGGTTGGGTTGGTGTCCTAATCGCTCCACTGGAAGGCTTTCCTAGTTACAGAAGATGGCCTGCTCAGGCTCCATATCCCCTCTTACTAGGAATTTTCACTAGGGTCACCCTTATAGATTCCTGGGAGCTTCCATTGCACTAGGTTTTTACTTGGCCTCTGAAATGTATCTCAATTCCAGTTGTCTCTTCCAGTACTCTCTCCCCCACATCCCATCAGCTCCCTCTGTTCCTGTCCTGGCTTCCTTCAATGATGGGCTATGATGTGGAAGTGTAAGACAAACAAGGCATTTCCTCCCCAACTTGCTTTTGGTCATGGTATTTCATAATAGCAATAGTAACCCTAAGACATGTATTAAGGATTTTATTTAATGAATTCACCAAGATGTTATAATCTAAACAATAGCCACATTTACTATTAGAAACACTGAAATGAACATGTAAACTTTCTTTGGGAGACTGTGGCAATGGGAGAAAGGTGTCCTTTCACTGGACATAATTCATTTGAATGCCTGTGGACTATAGTTATTGGCTATGGTTTATCGGAAACTTGCAGAATTGTAAAATGACTCCAACAGGAGGTTTAATAGTAAGGGAGAAGAAGCATACATATTAGGTAGACAACAGTGCCTGCCAAATTAGTTTCTTTGTAATTTAAAGTCTAATTTATCCTTGATCTAAGATTGGCTTTTATGATTTGTTTATTTACTTGTTAATTTAGGCAGGATCACATGTTGTTCACAATGATCTAGAAATCTATGTAGCTGAGGATGGCTGCAAATCCTGATCTCCTCCTGACTCTACCTCCAGAGTTCTGGGATTTACAAGCATGGGCCACTGTGCTCAGCTCTAGAGTGCTGGAATTACAGGCATGGGCCACCATGCTCAGCTGGCAACTCCTGGTTTCATTTTTTTAAATTAAATATTCATTTTTTTTGGAATTTGGTAATATAGGACTAGAGAAATAGAGATTCATGTAGTTTTAGATGTGCAGCCAGTTTTCCAAACACGATTGACTGCCCTAATATTTTCTGCATTCATTGGTCTTGTTCTGTATTAGCAATGATTCTTTTATTGACTCTCATTTGTCTCCGATGCACACAGGCAACCCTTTCTTTGACCTTCCTTTTTTATTCAACACATCCCACATACAAATTTCTCTTCCTTCTGAATAATGTACTTAATTCTCTAATTTTTGACGTTTCTTAATTTTCAAGTGCCTGAGACAATGCTGTCTTGTTTTCCCCATCCCGTCCCCCAGATTAAATGATCCTTTAAGCTCTTACAGCTTTCTCAGACTCTGCAATAAATAAAACTATTCAGAGTCAGAGAATTTGAATAGGAGTGTGCTGTGTTTCAAAGTGTGTGATCTGCTATTTCTTTTTTTGAATTTTTACTGTTTTAATTCCTCATTTACAGAGGGTTTGTTTTCTTTTTTTTCTTTTAATCAGTAATCAGTGATGTTTTATCAAATGATTTTGGTCGTCTAGGGACTGATAGGCCATCGTGGTTGTATATTATTCTTTCAATGTCATTCTAGAATTAATCTAGGATTTCATTTTATATCCTTGCATCAAATGCTTTTGCATATGGGAATGCAGGAAGCTGGGATCCGGCACTAGCTTGCCATCGTGGGGAAGAATGACTTAATTTAGGGAAGGTAGGAGACCCGGGGCTGTTTGTCTTCTTGAAGAGATGACCTTCTGGAACTGAGAAAAACTACAAAATTTCCAGCCGCGGATTTTGTCTAAACCTCACGCAATTCCGAATGCCGCCGCTAGATGGCGCGCGCAGACTGTAGAACGAGAGGAAAGATCGCCAGGAGGGTGGTGGTGGTGGTGTATGTGTGTGTATGGGAGGGGGAGGGGGAAGGGGAGGTGGAGGAGAATTAGCGGGTTCCCGGATTTTCATTGGCTACTTTTGCGCTAGGCTGTCGGTCAGGATGGCCCTGCCTCTTTGGACAGTTCCTCTGGGGAGCTAGTGCCGAGGTCCTCGGGTCTCTGAAACGGACTTCATTATTATTTTGACTATACAAGCTTATTTGGTACCGTGCGATAAGGATGCAGTGGGCATAGTTTACTGTGGATTCTCTCACTTGCTGTAGTGAAGCTCCATCCTGAGGTCAGCATGGTGCTGCTGGCTGGACTCCATTTTCCAGCTGGACCACTTGTGGGGTCTACAATAAGGCAAAGCTTCCTGGGTCGCTCTTTCTTTGGAGTGGGATTTGAGACTGGGCGTAAAGCTGATTAGCTAGGTATGTAAGACACATTGAACTTTACACAGTTTCTGGGAGCTACATGTTTGGCTGTGTAGGTGGGTTAGGCCCCTAGCACTCTGTAAGACCAAAAGTCAACCTGTAAGCCCCACCTGTCAAAGGACCCAGTAACTTCCTGGAATGCTGGGAGTTGTAGTTCTTGGAAAACAACAATGCCACATGGGAAAATAAGATGCCTAATGGTTTTGTCCTTAAAAAGTCCCTACAACACGTGTCTCATAGCTACTTGCTGGGAATTCCAGAGATTGGTCCTAAGCAAAGTCTATTCCTATCAGTATTTAATTACAGCCTGCTTCAACTGGATAAAAATTGTGGAGCTGGGTTTTCTCTTGTGAATCTCAGAATTATCATTTGCAGTCCCCAGGAAGATAAAAAAGACCCTCCCAGCCCAAATTCTGGAGCTGGGCTCTTCACTGGCTCCATGCTCAAGAAAGGAGACAGATAGTAAGAGTGTTTTTTTTTGTTTTGTTTTTGTTTTTTTTTTTTTTTTTTTTTTTTTTTTAATGGAAGTCTCTTTTTTGGTAAGTCATAGAAACTTTTTTTTTTTTTTAATAGCTATCTGTGACATTTTCCTGCCTGGTTTCTGGATTTTGGTTATGGGGTACCCTATCTGGAAGGTGGGAGGATCTGATCTGATGAGGTCTATGCATCCCCATTCAGGTCAAAGGGAGACAACTCACAGCCCCCCTGGTTAATTCTGGTTAATTGGGGGTTTTTAGCCAGTCTCTAGTTTTTTCCTTCTTTTGATCTTCCTTGGGAGCACTCTAGTAACACTGGGGGCCAGTATGCTCAAGCATTTCAGAGAGGCTGGAACATGGGTGTTTGTCAGCAGGGTTTCAACACCCAGACTACACAACAGAACTGAGGAACCATAGGGCATTTCACAACGCCGGCGGCCAACCTGAGAATTTGGACAGGCCCAGCAAGGATTTGGGAGCTGAGGAAACTCAGAGAGGCCCAGCCTCTGATGGGTTCCTAGAGTCTATTTAAAGAAGGGACCTCCTATTTTGTTAAGAGAGTTTCTCTTGGCCAGACTGGCGGACCTCTGAAGCAGAGGACTCCAAGGGTTAAACGCTATCCCGTGTTTCCCTGTTGTCATTTGGTTCTGTGTTTTCTGTTGTGTCTTTGATTCTGTGTCTTGTGGGATGTACCTGTTGTTATGCATTCTGACGTGGCGTGACAGGATAGATGAATGACAGGACCGATACGCTGCTCTTGGAGATGTCACTCTGGAAACAGTGGAGCTTTTGAAGAACGGGGTTCAACAGCAGGATTGTCGGGTGCATAATGCAATACTTGGGGCCAGGGTGCAGCTTTGAAGAAAAACCCAGGGCCTCACACAGAAGCCAGCAGGAGCCTCCCACTTTGGCTGAGCCCCCTGAAGCTCCCCTGCACAGCTGGAGATCCAGTTCCAGTGCCATGGTCTGTAGCTGCTGACTGTGAGGCTCAGGAAATTGCCCAGCTGCTGCTTTCACGAGCTGCGGCCATATCAGAAGGTTCCATTACCCTCTCTCCTTTGGAACTGGGGGAGGTATGGAAAGTTTTGTCTGTTTGAATGTATGAATGTGACCACTGTATGTTTGTTTCTGACTGGTCTCCCTTGAATGTGTGAGCTTACTGTGTTCTGTGTTTCTTTGTTACAGCTCAGTTGTTACTGCTGCAGCCAGTGTTGGCCTAGGACTCAGAATTTATCTCTGGGCTCTCTGGCACTGGAGCTGATGTAATAGGGATTCGAATATCAATTGGGTATGAAGAATATTAATGTTGTTTTATGCTGTTCTACTTTATTAAAGACTGGCTCTGGAAATGAGTTACGGCTTGCCATTTTTTTTTTTCAGATATAGGCATTCTTTTAAAGTCCCTATGCCCAGGGAGAAAAGTGTGATAGGGAGAAAAGAAAAAGCAGAACACCCAATGGGATTATTGGTCTCGTTTAATTGCCAAGACCTATTATGAACTTTCTATATCGTGGGATTTGCAAATTTATTGGCTATTGGTTAAAAATCTGTAATATTTGTAACAAAACATTAACTTAAAACTCATAACATGGGGTTGATAGCTGAAAGTCTGTGCAAAGGTAATCTTAAAGGAACCACGTGGCATGATTCTGTTTGGGGACATAAGCAACACCTGCATGCCTGCTGCCTTAGGCAACCATGCAGCTGGCAGTTATCTTTGTGAGGGTTGCAAAAGAAAGATGTCCTATGGCGTCACCACCATCTTGATTAAGGGCAGCCGTGTGATACGGGACCAAGGTGACAACAGATCTCCAAAGACGCTTTTGAATTGGGACGCCTTTCTGTTCCTGCCCTGTCTTGAAAACAAGGTTATTGAAAGATAGGACCTAAAAACAATGCCTGTTTAATGAGGTATTCAATATGCACCTCCACGCATACATAGACAAGAATGTACCGTGCTGGCAGACAGACTTTATAGTAAAAGTCACTCACGTGGTGTTGGTTTTAGAGACCTTGTATCGTTGGGGATCAACTTTGTCTTCTGCAAATTATGATTTTCCCTGTGGCTTCACTCTTAAAATAGATAAAAATGTATTTTATTTTGAGAGATTTTTAGCTTCTTTAAAAGAAAAATTTTGGAGTTTTACATAAAATTTAAATAAAAATAGCTAAGTAATTTTAGGAACAGCTTTAAAAAATATTTTAAGTTTATAAGGCTATGGTGCATTCTATAGTTATAAAATATTTTATTATAATGTCTATTAATATGTAATCTTGATAAATAGATAAATAAAAGACTAAAAATTAGGGCCACAGCTATGAGCACCAAACACTAGAGGCTGAGGTATTCTTACTTATGATGCAGCAAGACCGTGACCTAAGCAGTCTGGCAAAGGGTCTCTTCTTACCTAAGTTCTATTCAGGCTAACAGAGCCTTATTTATGAATGTATGTCTAACCTCATTGTTTTTACTGAAATCATTAAGCTGTAGCTATTTTGGTAGACTTAGTCGTACAAGAAACTATTTTATTCTATAATGGTACACTATGTAAGGACCAAGAAAATAAACTTGTCAATCTCTCTATGGACTGAATTTGTGAAAAGAACTTCAATTAAAAATTTGTATTTTTTATTATAAACTGTTGAAGATGATTAAGCTTGAATATGTTCAGAACTATAGTTGTAGTCATGCTAACTACTAATGTAATTAATTACAGGAAAAAGCTTTATTCTCCAAGCAAGCATTTTTTTTTTTTTTTCGAGACACAGTTTCTCTGTAGCTTTGGAGCCTGTTCTGGAACTAGCTCTGTAGACCAGGCTGCGAGAACTGGGACTAAAGGAGTGTGCCACCACTGCCCGGCCAAGCAATGATTCTTTAGGTAATATATAATTAACAGCTAATGGTTTTCAAATTCGTTAGAGTCTGCTGAACATGGCATTTAAGATGTTTAAACTTACTGTGACAGAGACTCCCAGATCATAGCAGTGACCTCTAAGGTTTCCAAGAAGATAATGGGACACGACAATGACCCCACCTGGATTGTGGTAATGATGACCACTGGACAAGACTGCCCCATGCTTCATCTGCCACCAGGGCCAAACTGGAAAACCAGGACGCTGGAGAGTTGATCGCTCCACTTCACCCGACAAAGCGATGTTAGTCCCCCCATATTCCTCCTCCACAGGGAAGCCTCTCATCTTCTGGGCCTAGAAGCCAAAGACTGATGCTGTCCTGGTACCTCTGCTCTCCAACACCCTGGAGAACTCAGGAGTCTGGGATGTCCGTCTAGGTAATGGACTAGTCTCTGCCATTTTAATTGATACATAAGCCATTTGGATTATACCCCCTGCTGTAATTTATCCTTCTGAGATCTCTGATGCCTTTGATGGCTAGACTAACTGTGGCTTTGTTAGCTTGGCAGTACCGGGCCACCAGCTTCTTCTGCCAAAGGCTGCAGCCACCTTGTTAGTTCATCTAGAGCTACAAGGTCTCTTGTGAAGAAAAGGCAGACAGGGTGGCCTTGCTAACAGGCTTCGTATTAAAGGACAAACAGGTTTCAGTTGTAACTTTTCACTAAAGGCACATGCCTTGCAATGACTGGTCTCAAAAACAACTACTCATATCTCTGGTAAATGATTTGATTCAAGAAAAGGTTTATTAAAGCCCATGCAAGCTTTCAAGGGTCTAAAAATGTTCTAAAGTATATAAAGGCCTGAGGATATGGAAACTTGAATAAGTTCTGAGTGTCTCAAAAATGATTTAAGATGTAAAAGTGAAGCTGCAAAGGAATAAGAAAGTGATTTAAAGTATATGAAAATGGGAAATGTTTCAAATTCCTTTCCCCTTCTATGCTATTGTTAAACTAAGATTTCTAAGACACAGAGTTTTAACACTGGTTGGTGGAGTTCTGATAGGCTGGTAGAGCAGAGATGTGTTCTAGAGATAGGCTATCTGTACTAGTTTAAGGGTCTAAAGGGTCTGTCTGGTCTTAGTCATATGGGTAGCAGAGAAGTCGTTTGGGTCGTTATCCAGATATTTGTCCTGGTTGTAGAAGCTTGGGAGAGGCTCAGGTCATTTAGATTACTAGCCACGCCCAGTCTTGATTGTAAGAGTTTGATAATGCCTGGCCCAAGAGATAAAGCAGATTACCAGGCTATTAATAACTTCCAACTCTCCGCTTTCTGACTGGAAGAACAGATTTTTCATCTTTCCCCTTGGAAAGACAATTCTATGTGCTTAACATTCCTGATTTATTTGGAGAACTGTGAGTTCAAAGACCTTTGTGCTATGCTCCCGACATCCTCTGTTCCTTCTCTTCTTATAGAAAGTCCATAATATTAGTATTGGCTCCTTGAATGATGCCCGGAGTCCCACAGATACTTTTCACGCCCTTTCATTCTTTCACATTTGCTCCTCTAACAGGGTAATTCTACTTGACCCACCTTCACACAGCCCGTTCTTCCTTGTGTCTGGTCAGGTCTGCTCTTGAAGCTCTTTATTGGTTCATTTCATTTCAGTTTTTGTGTGACTCAACTCTGATATTACTGCTCTTTTTTATAGCTTCTGTTGGGTGGACTTCACATTTTATTTCTGTATCTGCTTCTTGGTTTTGCTGAGTTGTTTATTGTAGTGATAGGAGCGGTGGGGCTGCGTCCCCGGCACCCAGCCGCCGGCATGGCTAGCTTATGCCCCGAAATAATTACACGGAAACTGTATTCTTTTAAACACTGCTTGGCCCATTAGTTCCAACCTTGTATTGGCTAGCTCTTACATATTGATCTAACCCATTTCTAATATTCTGTGTAGCACCACGAAGTGGTAGCTTACCAGAAAAGATCTTAACCTGCGTCTGTGTCCGGTGGGAGAATCATGGCAACTGCCTGACTCGGCTTCTTTCTCCCAGCATTCTGTTCTGTCTACTCCGCCTACCTAATTTCCTTTCCTATCAGAGGCCAAGCAGCTTCTTATTAATTAACCAATGAAAGCAACATATAGATACAGACACTCCCACATCAGTTTATCTGTGCCCTTGTGTAGGCCACTGAACCCCTCGAAGATGACTGTTCTCCCACCTCCCCAGGGGTAGGACGTTAGTCAGCTTTGTGCCACTGTGGCAGAATATCCGAGACAGAAACTTACAGGAAGAACTTATTTATATTGGCTCATGGTTTCAGAGGGTTCTTACCTGAAGTTGTGGTCTGGGCCAGGTGTTTCAGGTTCTTGGCTCCTTATTTAAAGAGCTCACACATACTGGTTTATTCAAAACAAAGTGATAGAACAGGATAGACACACCCTCGAGGGTGACAGCAGGCCACCTGAGTGAGGGTATCAAGGACCTCAAGTTATTGCTTGTGATTTCCTTTTATAGAGTTTAAGAGAAGGAAGAATTTGGTTGCTAAGAGACAGGGTGTTTTAAAATTTCATTTCTTTTATTTTTTGAGATAATTACATAATCACACCACTTCTTCCTCTCTTTCCTTCTTCCAAATGCTCCCAATTACCCTTTCTTGCTCTTGTGATCGCCATACTTAGATTATATCAGTCTTGGCCCATTGTGAATGTTCCTTCCTGTAACATATCTGATTATAATCTGTCATGCATGGTCATAAGATGGGAAATAGAGGATTCTCCTTAGAAGTTCCCTTTGAGGACACACTTTGCCTTATTGTGCATTCACCCAAAACCAGCTCATGCCTCTTGGTTCTTGGACGGTGTTCTAGGAAGCATTTGAATGACCATTGTCGGGGATGTAAGGAGAGTGACTTGTTCCATCCTTTACAGCAGGTGCAGGTGCAGGTGCAGGTTAAAGCAGGTGGGCTCCTGCACTGCTAACAGGTTGTGTGGTGCTCAGAGAGATATGTGTGTATAGCCCAAGCTAAATGGCATCCGGATTTCTAAGCAATGTTGCTGTTTGCCTGTAACAGTTTCAGCCCTGGTCACTTGGCCGAGCTGCTTAGGTAGAAGAGGAGGAGGGAGAAAACTGCTCAGATCAGAGTGGTTTCAAAGCAGGGGAGCCTGATTTTTACAATATGGTCTTTCCTAACTTTTCATCAATGATGCATCCATAAATGGGTGAATCTGTTCATGAGGGCAGCGTCCTCATGACCCAGCTACCTCCCTGAGGTTGAAACTGATGATGCAAGTCTTTAATGTGATCTTCTGGGGGGACATTTAATGGCTAAAAAAGCATAAAGATGGTTGCTGGAATGTCATTTCATTCTGTCTGTTGCCATGTGTTCTTGGTTCCTCAAGATCTCCATGGCTTCACATTGGTGAATGCAATATAAAGAAGGAGTCATTTGTTTCTATCTTTACAGACTGACCACTGGGGGTGTGCCTGGTGATTGACAGATTCCACAGAGGAGCAAGGGATAGGCGAAGGAAGAAGTGAGCTAGGTCACGGTGGTGGCAACAATATTACAGTCTGACTGACTAACAGCCAGAATGCTTTTTTATTTATACAGAATTAAGTAATCTGGGATAGATTCATGTTGTTCCAAAGCATAGATCATATCAGTTTTGTTTTCAGACATATGTTTAACTTTTCTCTTGCACATCTGGGGTCATAAGTTTAGTCATCACTGATAAAGCATGACAGAACAGAGTTATCTTTTGCAATCATTTCCCCCCGTTTAGTCATCATTGCTAAACAGAGTTATCTTTTATAATCATCTTTACTCATCAACCCTGTTACCCAGTTTTAAGAATCTAGAGTCGCATGACAGTCTGTTCTCTGCATGTGCTAACTTTTCTCGTACCACCGTCCCACACCATTCTTCGTCCATCAGCATACGTCCCCGTGTAGGGCAGAGGTAACTTCAGCTAGTCCGACTGCTGCTGTACGTGCCGCATGATCGCCTGAGTGTACAGTGGAAGAGGCTGTGATCTGACCTGCGGCCAACTCCTCTAGCCCAGCAAATCTAAGTTCACTTTGCTTTGATTATCTTCTTCCTGAGAAAGTACAGGGCATGTGCTTTAAGAATATCTCAGAGCCTCATAAAGAGACTCTGGTTCTTTATATGTCACAACCTCCAAGATGTGAGGAAGATCTTCAAGTAGATAAGGATAGCTCCCTGAAAGTGGGAGGGGTATTATGCTGGGGACTTTCTAGGGAAACTTAGGAGCAGTACTCCTGGGAGAAGGTACAAATGATTCATAAAAATTCCATCAAATCCAATATCCCTAAATTGTACAAGTATTAAAAGCCCCTAAGCATGCAACACGCAGGGATCAAAACTGAAAGAGGCACGGTGTCCGTCATGTGGCTCGGCTTTGCTGGATCTTTGCCAAGCAGCTGTGCTAGCTTTACAACTTTTGTTGTTCCCATCAGATGTGGCTGTAGCAACATACATGGATGGGAAAATTCCTTCATCACCCAGCCCAGCGAGAGATTCTGAGTGTATATCTGTGCCTAGTTCCCACAAAGATCAGAAGGGGCTGTTGGATTTCCTGGAACCGGGGTCGTAAGTGGTCATGTGGGAATCTAACCTACTCCTCTGTAAGAGCAGCAGGTGCTCTTAACTGCTGAGTCATTTCTCCAGCCCTAGAATTTGTATTTTAAACAGAGATACTTACCTTTAAATCATCATGGCAAACATTGCAATTCAACGGATGAGTTAGATTCATTTATGTACAATTTTACCCATTGATCACAGTTGGCTATAAACTCCACATTCATGCTTGCTTCCCAGTTTGAAGGTATTAAGAGACACTCAGCCAGTCCCAGTAAAATGTGTTGGTGAATAGCAGAGTAACTACAACATCAACTGAACCTTGCTTTCTTCAGTCTTAAACCCTGCTGGCTCTGTTCACTCATCTCTAAAGGATTTCTTCCAAATCACCATAGCCCAGTGTCCAGCCTTCTAATCAGTCACTAATTGCTATTTGTGCATTTGATGTATTTGAGACATGAGAGATGTCTCTATGTCATTACTGCGTATATCTGGATAAGGCTGAGAATGTGCTCCTATGGCCAGGTACATTGTAAAACTCAACCCTGCAATATTCTAGTATTGGCATTAGCGTGATCTTATGTATTACCAAAGCTGGTGAGATGCAAGAGATGCAGTGAGGTACTTACATGTCTTTCCATCACTATATAGGTTCATTCGGAGCCAGAGATGAGTCCAAACATCCCTGCATAACCCATAGGATGATGCTTTGAACATGTTGAAGGATATACACAGTCTACTTCATTCCCCTTTTCCAAAACAACCCTCATGTTAACCTCTGAATCGGCTTCCTTAGAAGTCTTCCCAGAGCCCCATGCATGTCCTTGTTCCTCAGGCTGTAGATGAAAGGGTTCATCATGGGGGTCACCACTGCGTACATCACCGTGGCCACTGAGTCTTTCATGGAGTAGGTGTGTAGGGGTTGCAGATAAACCATACCAAGTGTCCCGTAGAAGAGGGACACCACAGCCAGATGGGATGAACAGGTGGAAAAGGCTTTGTACTTGCTAGAGGCTGAGGGAATTCTGAGGATAGTTCTGACAATCCAGATATAGGATATGATTATGAATCCTAAAGGAGCAAGGAAGATGAAGCAGCCTGTGATGACCAACACCATGTGATTGATGCGGGTGTCAGAGCATGCAAGCCTGAGCAGGACGTACATTTCACAGAAGATGTAGTGGATTTTTCGAGACCCACAGAAGGTTACTTTGGTCATGAGGATGGTGTGGATGAGGCCGTAGAGGATAGATAGGGCCCAGCACAAGAGGAGGAGCAAGATACAGAGCTTAGGGCTCATGGCAGTAGTATAATGGAGGGGACGGCAGATGGCCACGTACCGATCATATGCCATTACAGCGAGGATGAGGTTGTCCAAGGCTACCAGAGACACCAGGAAATAGAGCTGAGTTAGGCATCCTGTGTAGGAGATGGCTTTGTTCTGGGACTGAAGGTTCACCAGCGTCTTGGGGATTGTGTTAGTGACAAAGAAGAGGTCAGTGAAGGAGAGGTTGGCCAGGAAGAAATACATGGGAGTGTGCAGGTGCGAGTCAGAGCCAATGGCCAGGATGATGAGCACATTTCCCACCACTGTGACCAGGTACATGGACAGGAAAGTCCCAAACAGGATGCGCTGATGCTCGGGAACCTCTGAGAGTCCCAGGAGTAGGAACTCAGAGTCTCTGCTCTGGTTGCTTCCATCCATTTCCCAATGTTCTGCAAATGTGAGCACCAAGAAAGATTACCAAGTGCTCTTTAGTAGATGGAGAATGAGCATAAACAAAACCAACTGCTTTCTTAGTATTAAAGGTGTCTTGGGCTGGAGAGATGGCTCAGAGGTCAAGAATTGACTCTTCTTCCAGAGGCACTGAGTTCCATTCCCAGCAACCACATGGTGGCTCACAAACATCTAGAGTGAGATCATATGCCCTCTTCTGGGGCGCAGGCAAGCATACAGACAGAATACTGTATACCTAATACATAAATAAGTATTTAAAAAGGGATCTTAGAGCTAGGTGTGATATCACTTGCCCACAGTCTTGGCTACTCAAGAGGCTGAGGATCATAACTTGAGCGTAGGAGGCTAAAGGCAGCTTTAACAACATAACAAGACTTTGTTTCCCCCATTCCTAAAAATAATCTCAGACCCAGATTAAATCCAGTGTCTGTGTGTGCTAGGTTGGAGCTTTAGTCAAGAGCTCCAGGTCCAGCTGTACAATGATCCTCACCCCCACAGTGCATCAACGTGATGGAAAATCATACCATAATTTCCCCCAAGCAAATACAACCTCCTTGGAACGTTTTGTGTTCCTATTTTCATTTTTATCCAATTATCCTTATCCACTTAATGTGATGGGGAAACATTCCTTAAGTTAATATTATAATTTATTGCCATTTAAAAAATATCAAGTAACTTAATATTTATACCTCCTTAAGTATTTAAGTATTTTTTCCTTCCTTCCTTCCTTCCTTCCTTCCTTCCTTCCTTCCTTCCTTCTTTCTTTCTTTCTTTTTTTTGAGGCTTTACACTTTTCACTTTACAACTTTAGCTGTCCTGAAATTCATTCTACAGACCAAGCTGGGGGAAAAGAAGCAGGCAAGGGGCTGGAGATGCGAATCCCTGGTAGAAGGAATACTTGCCCAGTATGTGGGATGCTCTGGGTCTGATTTCCAGCCTGCCAAAATAAAGCAGTATGCTGCAGCCTGGGCACTGACAAGGCAGAGGCGCTAGGATCCTTGCTGTTTGAGGCCTGTTGGTTGACATAGATCGAGGTAGAGACAGAGTCTCAATTTGGAGCAACGGTCTGAGCTCTTAAGGTCCAAATGAGGAGCAGAAGGAGGGAGAACATGAGCAAGGAAACCAGGACCACGAGGGATGCACCCACCCACTGTGACAGTGGAACTGATTTATTGTGAGCCCACCAAGGCCAGCTCGTCTGGGACTGAATAAGCATGGGTTGAAACTCGACTCTCTGAGCATGGCGGACAATGAAGGCTGATGAGAAGCCAAGGACAATGGCATTAGGTTTCGATCCTAATACATGAACTGGCTTTGTGGGTGCTTAGCCTGTTTAGACGCTCACCTTCCTGAACATAGATAGAAGACCTTCGTCTTCCCGCATGGCAGAGAATTTGGACTGCTCTTCAATATCGAGAGGGAAGGGGAATGGTGTGGGGGGAGGAGAAGAGGAGTGGGGATAGGGGGAGGGGACTGGGGGGAGGGGGCAATATTTGGGAGGAGGGGAGGGAAATGGGAAACGGGGAGCAGGTGGAAATTTTAATTAAAAAAGAATAAAAATAATAAAAAAAAGAGTTCACTATGTCCACAAGTAGGTCTAAGTTGTTTTTTTTTTTTTAAAAAAATGTATAATTGTATGTAAAGAGGAATGACAATAACAAGCATGGTAAATACTACCATCTCAATAAAGCTGAATGAAGTACAAAAAAAAAAGTTCTAAGCCAACCTATGATCTATGTAGAAAGATCATTTCTCAAAAACCAAACAAACCAAATCAAAACACCTCTTTCCTGAAACAAAACTCAAAAACCAGCAACAGAGACAGTCAACAAACAAAATTAACAAAACAAAACACTGAGCCAAGACACCTGGCTTGCTTCCTTTGGCTCTTAATCTCAGCACTCAGGAGACAGAGAGTGTTTAGTGCAGCCTATTCCACATGGCAGTTGTAGACCAGCCAGAATTACACAGTGGGACCCTGTTTCAAACAACAAACTAACAAACAAGAAAACAGACAAAAATGAAAGCCAAGAACAAACAAAAACCAAAAGTGTAAGGTGTAAAGAGAAAAAAAAATCTAACATCAGAAATAGCCCGTGAGAACAGATTTTACTGAAAAACAAAAACAAAAGCCAACAAGCAACAACAACAACAAAACCAGAAATAGATGGAGAGGAGAGAAAGGGTTAAACACACCACGGGGAAGCTTCCAAGAGTAACAGAAAAGCACTGGTGAAAAAAGACACAAAAACACAAAAACACACATTTGCTGTTAAAGCTCCTAGTTTGTTAAAACACAAATTGCCACTTTCTATTTGGCTAGATGATGCTAAGTCCCTTAGTTTACAACAGGCATTTTTTTCTGTCTCTCAGATGAGGTGACAGAACTGTTTAGAAGGCCAATGCGTTTACCTCACCTAGAGTTCTGGACAAAGAGCTGAGATGCCACACGTGGGCACATCTCTCCAAGCTAATGCCATTATGAATTGGAAAGGTCTTTACGGAAAGGTCTAAGGGCTACCTGTTTTTAACCAGTACAACTCTCTGATATTTTTCACCCAATTTTAGTAGGAAACTCTGCTCTGGGTGGGAGAAAGGCGAAGCAACAGGGTTTGCAGGCCCTCTCTGTCTGAGGCCAGGCTCTGCTGGCTCCTAACAGCCTCCTCTCATCCTGTGTTTTCAGAGAAACACCTGGGATGCTGAAGTGGCAACTAGCCTATTACAGACCCTGAGTTGCAGCTGCACAGGAGAGAGGAGTATGGGAGAGAACTGTTTTGGACTTCCCACACAAGGGAGGAGATGTCCAGGCCAGGAGACAAGGGGTCAGAAGGAGGTAGATACCCCAACATGTGCTGTGCCAGCAGAGACCTGGGGAGTCAGGAGATTCCTCATCCCGGAAGGCACCCAGAGAAACCTCAAAAACCCATAGGATGTTTAAAGTGGAGTAGTGATGTTCAAGACCGTTTACAGAAGAGGTATCTAACTGTGGAGGGGGAAGGATGATCTTTTGGATCTGCTCAGATACTGCCACAGCTTTCTGCAGCCCATATGGATGCTCAGGTAGGTCTCACAGTGCCTGACAGTGTCTGAGCTGTGACTGCCTAAGGTCACTTGGTGATTGGATGGCAGACATGAGCCAGGAGAGAGGTCGGGGTGTTGGCATTCTGTGTTGCGTGCTTGTTTTGGCTGAGACTACCAGCAGGAAGAAGGAGAGAATTTTGAAACTGGTCAGTGAAAGGAGCCCCTCCCTTGCAGCAGTGTTTCTGTGCTGAGAACCAAGTCCCTTTAAGCAAACACTGGGTACTTCTGACCTCTGTACTTTGAGAAACACCAATCTGAGTCTATAAAAGTTTTAGACCCTGGTGTGGGTGTGGTTAGATGGCCTCGGAGATTTAAGCCCTCTATTCTGTGCTTGGCTGTGTTTGGAAAGAATGTAGGGTGAGCTAAACAAGAACTCTAGGCTTGCAGACAAAACAGGCTTTGGCACATCCTCTGTTCTCCCTAGCGGTGAGATGGTGAGTGGGGAACACACGGTTCTGGGCTTCCTTCTCTCACCTGTGCAGCCCTCCTTGTGGATGGAGAACAGCAGGCAGGGCAGGCGATAGCACTTTGGAGTAAGATCCTATGAGTGAGAAGATGGTGGAGAGAGAGAGAGAGAGAGAGGAGAGAGAGAGAGAGAGAGAGAGAGAGAGAGAGAGAGAGAGAGAGAGAGAGAGAGAGAGAGAGAGGCTATGGCTATTTAGATCTTACCCACTGCTCTGTGTGGCTCTGGTTTGCTGCCTTCACTTTTCTCATAGGATGAAAATTCAGCCCATTTTTTTTTTTTAAATAGGATTTTGTGATTTGTCCTATTTGCTATAACCAGGGAGTAGGGGCTTGTTCCTTGGGTCTTCAGTCCTACAAATCAGGAGACAGAATTTAAGACTCCTTGTGCTGAGGTTGCTCCAGGGATCTGAGAATTGATGCTTGAACCTCAGATTCATAAAGAATGGGGCTGAAAAGGGTTATTTATTAGTTTTGAAGAGACCTTGGGGAGACAATCCCAAGATAGTTACTTGAGATGAACATGGATAATTAATTGCACTAACGTTAATATCTGGCAGCAAAGGAATTGGGAAATGAATCTTGTTTACAGGAAGTAAAACAAATCATCATTACACAGAAACCTTCAAGTTTCCCTAGGAGTAAAGCTAAGTCAGAAATAAACGACTCACAAATTCTGAAATTGGCTTGAGCCATTAGAGGTTTGGAAAGTCTCAAAACACTAGTGTCTTCAAGTACTAAGTTAAGGCAGTTTTTATCAAGGGCATGACTGTAGCTCAGTGGTAGAGTGTTCACTTGGCTTGCATGGAGCCCTCGGTTTGATTCCAAACACTTTGAAAAAAATTGTTTAGTCTTTGCTAGATATGGCAGTGCATGCTTGCAAGGTCAACACTGATGATGCTGAAGCAGGAGGATCACATACAAGGCCTGTCAAATCACATAGAGATACCTCATAAGCAATATCAGTGGCAAAATATTATGCAAGGAGGAGATAAAATCACCTAGACCTCTGATTATTTCTCTTAAACATAGTATCTAGAGGGCATTAAAAGAGAAATAAACAGAAAGTAAGATCGCAAAAGCACGAACTAGCACTGGAAGGCATATAGGGAATCAAGATGATGTAACTGCCAGACACAGACTGAGAAGCAATGATGCTTATGAAATACAATGAACCTGAAAAATCAGTGAGGAAGTTTTATAAAGCAAACAGTCACGAACACACAGAAAAATAAAACCACAGCATTAGTATTCTAGTCCTTCCTGGTCACTTTCTTATTTGCTGAAGAACCTAACACAGCAGCCAAGAATTGAAAATACTCTGAGTTCATCAGTTGATAAGTCAATAAAGAAGATGTGGTCCATATTCACTGTTGGATACTGTTAGGCTAAAGAAAATGAAAACCTAGCCCCTTGCAGCAATGTGGATGGAACTGGAGTTACATCAAATGAAACAAACAAGGCATGGTCAGACAGGAACTGAGCGACCTCATGTGTGGGATATAAACAATCAGGATTTTGTCTTGGCTGTTTTCCTGTCCCAAATCTCTTCCCTAAACTCTTAATTATTGTTTTTTTCCTTAGTGTTAACTGAGACTCAGCTCAACTGTACTCGGCTTCAAACACTATGGAGAGATTTTGGCAATATTTGTGGTGATTTGAAAGAAATATTCCTCATAGTCTTGGGCATTTGAATACTTGATCCCCAATTGATGGTGCTATTTGGGTGGTTTGGGAGGTGTTGCCTTGTTGGAGGTAATATGTATTGGAAACAGGCTTTGAGAATTTAAAGACGTGTGCCATTTTGAGTCCAGTACTCTGCTTTGTGGTTGTGGTTCAAGAGTGAGCCCTTAGCTTCCTGCTCTGTTGCCATGGCTACGGCTTGGTGCACTGCCATCATAGACCCTTATCCTTTTGTAACTGTAAATCCATTTAAATTATTTTTCCATATATTGTCATGTTATAGAAGCAGAGAAAGTAGGTATTGAGGAGTGAATGCTCTCAGAAGATGAAATAAGAAGGGTGTGGGCTCTACACTTCAGTTGGGGTAGGGGAATGAGGGGGGAGCAAGAGGAAGGGAAGGAGTGGGAACTGGGATAGGTGGGTAAAATAAGAAAATGTAGTTTAAAAAATAAACTTAATAATAAAAAATAAAAGTGATCTTTGCTAAAAAAGTTAATTCTGTATCATCTGGTATAAACTCAGTGGTTTTAATATACACAAGTCTTTCTGCACATTGCAAATCAGTAACTATGTTGAGAGGTTCTTTAAAATACATTAGTACCACGAGGATAGCATATAATTCTGACTTTTTGACAGAATCATAAGTGTGTTGATTCACTTTACTTAAATTTTCTGATTTGTAACCTGTCCCTCCTGATTTGTTTGCATCAGTATAGAATATAGATGCTCCAATTATTTGTGTGTCCCATACAATGTAAGGAAGGATCCACTTTGTTCTCATTATAGTTGAATTATCTTGCTTTTGGGATAGTTGTTGTTAATCTCCCCCAAAATTACTACAAGCTCTTTGCCAGGGTTTACTTTCTTCCCATAATTTGTCAATCTCATCATTATTAAAAAGTACTATAATTTCTTCTGGGTCTATTCCTGCTGATTGACAAAGTCTCAATTTTCATTTTAGAATTAACTCAGAGACTTTTTCCATGTAAGCTTTTAATTTTTCACTCAGTTTATGTGGTAAAAATATCTATTCCAAGATAGTATCTTCCCTCTACATTAAAATTCCTGTAGAGGAATGTTTGTTGGGTAATATGACCAGAAAGCAATTAAGATTCAGATCCAAATGATCCACATGTGCCTTCTATAATTTCTCTTCAATCAAAGCCAATTCTCTCCCAGCTTCTGCTGATAATACCCTGGGACTACTTAAGTCCTTATCACCATCTAAGATTTTGTTTGATTTAATCAGGTCATCAGGACCTATCCCAATAGTGTGCCTAAAATGGAAAATGTCTCCTAGCATTCTTTGGAAGTCATTAAGAGTCTGTAATAGGTCTCTACTAATTTGCACCTTTCAGGGTCTAATTTTCAGTAAACCTATTTTATAACCTAGGTAATTGGTAGAATCTCCTCTTTGTATTTTTTTCAGGAGCAATTTGTAATCCCCAACAAGCAAAATTTTCTTTACTTCTTCAAACAGTTTACAGTTGTATGGCTGGGGCAGACTGAGGGATCACTGGCAGTGTTATGCATCCAAATAGACGAGGATCCCCAAAAGCCAGTAATGCAGTAGAGACAAATCCCAGTGCCATTATCATTGGCTTTTCAGTCTGCCCCAATTGTCAGCCCCGTTCAGAGGGTCCAGTTTGATCACATGCTTATTTAGTCCCAGCCCAGCTGGCTTTGGTGAGCTCCCATTAGATCAGGCACACTGTCTCAGTGGGTGGACCAACCCCTTGTGGTCCTGACTTCCTTGCTCATATTCTCCCTCCTTCTGCTCTTCAACTGGACCTTGGGAGCTCATTCCACTGCTCTGATGTGGGTCTCTGTCTCTATCTCCATCTGTTGCTGGACGAAGGTTCTATGGTGATATTCAAGATAGTTATCAGTCTGACTACGGGACAAGGCCAGTTCAGGCACCCTCTCCTCTACTGCCCAGGGTTCTAGCTGGCGACATCCCGTGGACACCTGGCAACCCCTCTAGAACCAAGCCTCTTGACAACCCCAAAATGGCTCCCTTAATTAAGATATCATCTTCCCTGCTCCCATATCCGTCTTTCCTCCATCTCAACCATCCCACTCCCCCAAGCTCTCCCCAACCTTCCCCTTCTTCTTTCTCTCTCCCCTTCTCCTCTTCCCCTCCACTCTACCTCTACCCCCATGCTCCCAACTTTTGCCTGGAGATCTTGTCTGCTTCTAATTTCCAGGAGGATCTATATATGTTTTTCTTTGGGTTCACCTTCTTATTTAGCTTCTCTAGGATCACAAACTATAGGCTCAACGTCCTTTGTTTATGGCTAGAATCCACTTATGAGTGAGTACATACCATATTCATATTTTTGGGTCTGAGTTATCTCATTCAGGATAGTGTTTTCCATTTCCATCCATTTGCATGCAAAATTCAAGATGTCTTTTTTTTTTTTTTATCACTGTGTAGATGTGCTACACTTTCTTTATCCATCCTTCCACTGAGGGCCATCTAGGTTGTCTCCAGGTTCTGGCTATTATAAATAATGCTTCTATGAACATCGTTGAACAAATGCTTTAGTAGTATGATTGGGCATCGCTCTTGGTTATATTCCCAAGAGTGGTATTGCTGGATCCTGAGATAGGTTGACTCCCAATTTTCTGAGTTTTCTGACTAGAAATGGATGAGTGTTCTCCTTACTCCAGTCCTCTCCAGCATAAGTTATCATTGGTGTTTTTTATTTTAGCCATTCTGACAGGTGTAAGATGGTATCTTAAAGTTGTTTTGATTTGCATTTCCCTGTTAGCTAAGGAAGTTGAAGGTCTACAATGATATTTTTAGGATAGTAATACAAGTTATGATAGAAAGTGTTTTAGGTATAAAACTTTAGACTAAAAAAGAAAACATCTTCAACAAATGGTGCTGGAAAAACTAGATGTCAATATGTAGAAGAATGAAAATAGATCCAAAGCTATCCTCATGCACAAAACTCAAGTTCAAATGAATTAAAGACCAGTATAAATCCAACCACACTGAACCTGACAGAAGAGAAAGTGGGAAGTAGCCTTCAATGCATGGGCACAGTAGACCACTTCCTAAACATAATCTCAGTAGCACAGACACTAAGAGCAACAATAAATTAATGGGACCTCCTGAAACTGAGAAGCTTCTATAAAAGAAAGAACACAGTCAATAAGACAAAAAGGCAGCCTACTGACTGGAAAAAGATTTTCATCATCCCACATCAGACAAAGGACTGATCTCCAGAATATATAAAGAACTCAAGAAATTAGACATCAAAATTCCAAATAATCCAGTTAAAAACGGGGTACAGAACTAAACAGAGAATTCTCAACAGAAGAATCTCAAATGGCAGAAAGATGCTTAAAGAAATGTTCAATATCCTTAGCCATTAGGGAAATGGAAATCAAAACAATTCTGAGATATGATTTTACACCACTCAGAAGGGCTATGATGATAGCTTATGCTGGAGAGAATGTGGAGTAAGGGGAACACTCATCCATTTTTGGTGGGAATGCAAACTTGTACAATCACTTTGGAAATCAGTATGGCAGTTTCTCAGAAAGTTGGGAATCAACCTGCCTCAGGATCCAACAATACCACTCTTGGGCATATATCCAAAAGATGCACAATCATATTCATGGGAAAACTCTGTCAACCAATCACATCTAGTTAAGGTGTGGCTACCTGGAGCCCAGAAAGAAAAACTGGGAGGACCCAGGTGTGTGCTCTCTATGCATGGCTTCTGCCAGACAGATAGGAAGTCAGACCTCCTACTCTTGTAGCATGAGTTTCCCCTTATAACCATTAAAAAATGTTTGAAAATTTGAGTGCCAGCTCCATCACATCAACTTTGGCAAACTACTAAAGCACTGCTGAGCCTGTTTTATGCCCTGTAGTTGGGAAAATATTGAAGATAGTTTTCAGGAAGATTAAGTAATATACAACAGCAAAATAACTATCAGGTTTTTTATTTTATCAGTCATAGTATTTGCTTATCTCTTAATAGGTACTTTATGTATGACTAGTTTAAGTTTCAGACCAACTCTTGGTGGATGAAAATATTGCTGTATTTTCAGTGAGAAGATGAGCAGGTCTGTTTGCTACATCACTGCTTTCATCTTACACCAGGCTGCACTAGAAAATCATAAAAAGGGAATGAGGCACCAGTAGCCAAGAAAAGGCACGGTCTCCATCATGGCTGGAAATTCCTGTTAACTGAGATTGGAGCATGGAGGGAGGGCTTGCCAAGGCCCATGCCATCTGCTATTAATCTCATCATTAGGCCCTGGAGAATCATAGTGTGTGGTGGCATCTCTATCTTTGGCTCCTCTAACTCAGGACTTGTACTAACATGCCATTATGAAATCCCTCTGCACACCTCAGGATCCTCTATTAACAGAGCCTTGAGGGCAAAGGCATTGCACTCATGAGGACTCAATAGGCATCTGAGTTTCAAAGAAGCCCCTTTTTCTTGTGCCCCTTTCTCATCTCCAGGTCAAGTAAAAGACTGAGACTTGGTTTCTCTCTGCTCAAAGTGCACACTGGGGTCAGAGACAGAACAAAGCATGATGGGCACCACCATTAGTCCCACACTGAAGGGAAAATGATGAATAAACTAGACTTCATTATTCTCATGTAAAAAATGGAATTTGAAACTTCCTTGTTATGATTCTGGAACTAATATGAGGGTAGACTAGAGAACTGAGTGTGAGACCTTTTCAAAAAAGTTTAAAAACCACAAAACATCATTATTTGGCTCATTAAAGACCTGGTTTACTTTTTGGATCGTAGTTCCCCAAACTCCTTCCTGGGTGGCTAATTTCTGAGGTCCCTGGAGAGTGACTCCTCAGTGGATGGGGCCCCATGGCAGGATGATCTCATCTCCTTTTGACTCCTTTTCTTATATATGACCCTGCCTTGATCTCTGGGACTAGGGCCTGCACAGTGCCTCCCCCTCTCCTTTCTCTTCCAGAGAAGCCTTGCTCACCTCAGCACATGCAACAGGTGAGTAAATTCTCCTGGGAGCTCCCGTCTGCTCCTTGAGAAGTCACTTGATCTGCTACCAAATGAGGAAGACCTCTTATTTCAGAGGATTCAGTAGGGAAAGTCTTGTTCAGGTAATATGTCATATGAAAGAAGGAGCTAGAGTGACCTTGTTCAGGGCCCTTCTGCCATCTGGGCAAATTCCCTGGGTGAAACCTGCTTATGGTTGCTAATGGCTGATGAGCACATTCAGAGAATCCAGCCTTTCTGCCTGGATCAGTCTCTCAAGGAGCCATCTTGATTCATCTGAGGGCCTGACTGAGACTTTATTATCAGACCCATAGAGTTTGGTTAGAACATCAGCGATATGTTAAGGCTCAATTAAGAAAGTCTGCGTCTCAGACTGGATGCATGAGAATACACAGCTTCTGGCTCATCCAAGAGTCTTTCCAAGCCCCTACAGCCCAGTTTAATGCCCCCTTGCTGAAATCATGTTGGTCTTGTGGCTTTAGTTCCTAAATTCATTCTGCATTTGTTTTGGAAATATGGAAAGCCCAGTGCATATAAACTATGATGTCAGGCATTCAAAATGTGAAGCTAAACCAGATGGAGCTCTTCTCACAAGCCACAGTGGAGTGCAGCTGTGCCCTGCAGAGAAGCGGCGTAGAAATGGGTAGCAGAGACTCAGGAAGGGCACAGGGAGAGTGCTACGGGAGGTAGGATTGAACTAGGTTGAGCAGGTTAAGCTGGGGGAACCAGGATGACCCCCATTGGGCAAGTGTATTTTCATTCAGGCAAAGAAGTTTAGAGCTTGGAATAAGAAATCGTTGTAGGCAAAACAGTCAGAGAAAGCTGTGGAGAAAGGAGATTGAAGAGCACAACACCTTTACAGCTTGAGTTAACTTGTATTGGAGAGAGCGAGCCGGAGGACTTTATTCTTTGGCTATTTGACATGCCTTGTGGATGTCTTTTTCCAATGAATCTGCCGATTCTTATGACACTTACTGAATTAGTTCTGGGTCTATGCGTAGGACCTACAGGATGACACAATGAATGTGACCATTGACTAAGGGGGTTTTGGCATTGTAAGGGTCAACAAATTGAATGCCCCCCACCTAACTCACACACAGAGCAGCTAGTCACTACATTGTGGGCATTTGAGATTTTGATTGATACTCTGCCAACTATGCCTGTATTTGCTGCTGCTCTGCCTAAGTTGCATACAAAAAATTAACTGTGGAGACAGGGGATGTCTTCAGTATCTAGAGGATCAACTGTTGGCTGGTAGAGAAGAGGTGGTCAGAGGGTCTGCTGCATCAGTGGGGTAGAATCGGACCTGCTCCAGAGAGAACTGAAAAGGAAGTGGGATGTCTGCAAGGAAAACCTCTACTTAGAGATATCACTAAAACATGGATAAACAGACATCGTACCAACAGCCATCATTTATCTTCACAAAAGAAATGGGACATTTTTAGCTATATGCCATTAAGATTGCTCTCTGTGGGACAGCAAGATGGCTCAGCACACAAAGGCACTCACTGCTATGCTCATTGACCTGAGTTCAATTCCCAGGACTAACATGGTTGAATAGGAGAACGAGAACAAGAGAACTGACTCCCCTGACCTATGTACATAACACAAAAACACACGAGCCATGGCACACATATATGTACACATGAATGTTCATCACTACAAATAACTAAATTTTTTTTTTAGAATTTAAGCGTTTAGTTTTTAAAAACATTGCCAAAGTCATTTGTATTGAGATGAGCATGCACTTATGCACCAGGAAAGCTTCATGACTGATTTGGTCCCATGGCCTCCTTGCATCCATGGTTCACCAGCTTTAGCAACATTGGTACAGCTTTGCCGGGGTAGGACATGGGGGCCAGAACTCAGGGAGTTTCACCTGTTGCTGGTGTCCCTCCTGAACGCACGAGACAACTCACATTTCATCACCTTCCGTCCCCAACAAGCTCAGAAGAAAATCCCCAAAGTGCCAAGTTAGCTTTCTAACAGTGAGTCTCTGTTCCTGTTGCATGAGCAGCAGGACGTTGCATGCTTTCTGGAGCTTTTTAGTCATGGTATGGACCGACACGGGCCGCCGAGAAGGGAGTCTGTCTCACAGCCTTGTTGGCCGTGTGTCTTCTTTTAAGAATTGCCTATTCAGACTGTTTCCAGGTTTGGTTTTATTTGGTATAGTCTTTATTTAGACCCACCTTTGCCAGTTCTTAAGCTACACTTTTAAATGGCGTATGTTTATGAATCAGCTGATAGTTCTTAACCTAAAATCTGTACTTCAAGGCATAACTCCTAAGAGAAATAAAGCAAAAAACTAGATGACTTGGGTGTTTGCTATTGAGTTGTCTGACTTTCTTGTATGTTCTGTTTCTTTTGCTATGTGGAAGCTTCTGATTTTAATATAATTTCACTTGTCTGTTTTACTTTTGGTGCACGTGGGTAGATGGCCTTATACAAAACCACCTTGCCAATATTGCTGTCTTGAACTATTTCCCCTGTTGTTTTCTAGCAATTTCCTATATTTTCTTTGGGTCTTTTGGTACATTTTCTTAAAGATCATTTACATATATGATGAGGAAAAAGGATCCAGTTTAATTATTCTGCATGTATGTAACGCCTAGATTTAATATCTTCCTCTTGGGCAACTGGCTAGAAGGACCTCTCTTTAGCGGCTGGACCAGCAGACATATTGCTGGGTTCCTCGTACAAATCTTTCCTCTGACAGCCTCATAGCAATCACACTAGAAAGAATAAGTTTTCCAAATAGAAAACCAGGCATTTTATAAATATGGGGTTTGGCACATGGCTCAGTCAGTCTAGAGCTTGCTAAATACACATGGGGGCCTGAGGTTGATTCCCAGCATCCAAGTAAAAACCCCCATGTGCAGTGCCAAGAACTTGTCAAAGAACACATAACAACAACAACAGCAACAATAATAAGACAGAAATTTAAGTGAGTGTATCAAAGCTCATTTTAATGAAGACTTAGATGATTAAAAATTAAATTTTCATGGGTATGACTCCCGGTAGGCAGACCACCCCCAAGTGCAGGCCACACATTCAGGAGTATATGGGTGGCACAAACTGTACTAGATAGCTTCAAAAAGCAGAGGACATGAAGCTGGGTATGGAAGGGGCACAGATCTGGGAGGAGTGGGAGTAGGGGTGAATATAATCAAAACACATTATATGACATCCTCAAAGAGTTATAAAGATGAGAAAACAAATAAATTTGCACTTGAGAAAACAAAAAAAATTCACAAAAAGTAAAGTCAAAGAAAGGCATTTGCTTGTTAAGTAGAAGGTAAATGGTCTAAAAATACTTATCTAAAAATTCTTGATTTATGTGTAGCTCCTCTCCCTGCCTCTCCTTCTCTCGTTTTCTCTTCTCTCACTGTGTTGCCTGGTTGGCCTTCAACTTGAATCAACCTCCTTCATGTATCATGACTGACTTTAATTACCTTTCCCACTTTACTAATTTTCTCATAATTCTGAGTTTCCCGTGTTTTTGTCTCCCTCTTGAGTTTTACTTAGACAGTTTCCCCCTCCCTCGTCATCCCTAAGAGTAATCCGGGTTCCCTGCCCTGTGGGAAGGACAGTTTCACAGTAGGCAATTTTGACTTTGTTTTATTTTTCATTGCATATATATCTATATCTCACATCTTCTGTATCCATTAACTACTTCTCGTGGTGCATGGAGAAATGTCTGGAGTAATGGTACCATCAGGCAATGAAAAGGTGAGGTTTTGAGGTAAAAGCCAAGAACTGGAGATAATACGTAAGGTTTGGCCAGAGGAGAGAAAACAGCTGTCTTAGTTAGGGTTTTTATTGCTGTGAAGAGACATCATGACCGTGACAACTCTTATAAAGAAAACAATTAATTGAGGTGACAGCTTGCTGCTTTAGAAGCTTAGTCCATTAACATATGGTGGAGAGCTTGGTGGTGCGCAGGCAGACATGGTGCTGGTTACATCTTGATCAGAAGACAACAGGAAGTAGCTGCGACACCTAGCAAAGCTTAAGCAAAAGAGACCTCCAAGCCCACGCCCACAGTTACACACTTCCTCCAACAAGGCCACACCCACTCTAACAAAGTCACACGTCCCAATAGTACCACTCCCTATGAGCTTATGGGGGCCAATTACATTCAAGCTACCACACTACCGCTGGGAAACACATAAGTTTACCTTCAGGCATAGCGTATGAAAATGTACCAGTGTATTTTTATTAACTAATTATAATAAAGATGTATCGCTTCTACTCTGAAATGTCTTATCACAGGAATTCATGGAGTCCAAATCTGAGAGCAATGGAACAGCAGTTACTGAGTTCATTCTATTGGGCTTGGTAGAGTCAACAGGGCTGCAGCTAGCCATCTTTGTGATCTTCTTCTTTGCCTACCTGCTCACAGTTGGGGGCAACCTAAGCATCCTGGCAGCTGTCTTGGTGGAACCCAAGCTCCACACTCCCATGTACTTCTTCCTGGGGAATCTGTCCATGCTGGATGTGGGGTGCATCAGTGTCACTGTTCCCTCAATGTTGGGTCGTCTCTTGACCCACAAGCGTTCAGTTCCTTATGGAGCCTGCCTCACACAGCTCTTCTTCTTCCATCTGCTGGCTGGTGTTGACTGCTTCCTGTTGACAGCCATGGCTTATGACCGGTTCCTGGCCATCTGCCGGCCCCTCACCTACAGCACCCGCATGAACCACACAGTCCAGAGGATCTTGGTGGCCACATCCTGGGCTTGTGCCTTCAGCAATGCACTGACACACACTGTGGCCATATCCACACTCAACTTCTGTGGCCCCAATGTGATCAATCACTTCTACTGTGACCTGCCCCAGCTCTTCCAGCTCTCCTGCTCCAGCACCCAGCTCAATGAGCTGCTGCTCTTTGGTCTGGGGGTCCTCATGGCTGGTGCACCTGTGATTCTCATCGTCACCTCCTACATCCATGTGGCAGCTGCAGTTTTGAGAATCGGATCTTCTGAGGGCAGGAAGAAAGCCTTCTCCACGTGTGGCTCCCACCTCACTGTGGTGGGCATCTTCTATGGGACAGGTGTCTTCAGCTACATGAGGCTGGGTTCAGTGGAGGCTTCAGACAAGGACAAGGGCATTGGCATCCTCAACACTGTCGTCAGTCCCATGCTGAACCCACTCATCTACAGCCTCAGGAACCCTGATGTGCAGGGTGCCCTGAGAAGGGTCCTGACAGGAAAGCGAGACGTGGCATGAGGCTGATCAGGAGGGAAGAAAACATAGCATAAACTGGGCATGGTTGTGCATGCTTGTAATCCTAGCACGTGAGGATGGAGGCAGTGGGATGCGAAATTCAGACAGCAACTCTGAGGGCAGCCTATGCCGCACGATGACCTGTTTCAAGGGGAAGTAAAAAAAAAATACATCGATACAAGATTTTTTTCTTAGAGATTTGTTTTATTTTCCCAAAAGTATTTCTTTAAGTTATGATAAATACAAATTTGGAGCTGAATGAAATAAAAGTTGCGATTTAGATGCATATTTTCTCATATTCTACATAAAATTTACACTATTTTATTATTACAATGGTAAATGAAACGATTCTTTCCAAATATTTGGTAACAGTTATAAATAAAGTCTTCTAATGTTTAACTGTAAATAATTAAAAATTATTATTATATTAAAAATTGCTGTCTTGAGATGCAGTTTTTGGAGGTTCACCTAAGTTTGATTATATTCAAGTAAGTATTTTTCATGATATGACTCAAATAGCGATTCCTTCCCAATTCATCTGTAGAATCCCTGATGCCTCCACCCACGATGTGAATTATTTGGAGATACGGTGATTAGAAAGTAAATGTGCTCCCACGGGTGTGGGTGACCCCACCTCAGGCACTTACAGGCAACAGTAATTAGACGCAGTGGGATATTTCTCTAAAAGGAAAAGAAGACAAGTAACTGGGAAGCAGATGTGCTGGGGCAGGACTCCAGGGGGAATCCCACAGGGGTGATGGAGGTAGACATGATTAAAATAATTGTGGATACGCATGAAACTCTTAACAGTTTAAAAAATATCTTTCTTTCTTTCTTTCTTTTTTTCATTAAAAAATTTACACTTCCTCGCCGCCTCCTCCCCTCCCACTCCCCCACTCACCTTCCTCCCTCCCCCTCCCTCCTTAAGAGAGGGCTGGGAATCCTGCCCTGTGGGAAGTCCAAGGCCCCCCCCCCCAACATGCAGGCCTAGGAAGCTTTGCATGTAAATAGACTAGGGTTCCAAAAATCCAGTACCTGCACTAGAAACAAGTCCCAGTGCCTTTATCAATGGCTTCTCAGTCAGCCTCCATTGTCAGCCACATTCAGAGAGTCCGGTTGATTGCATGCTCATTCAGTCTGATCCAGCTGGATTTGGTGAGCTCTCATTAGAACAGGCACACTGTCTCAGTGGGTAGACCAACCCCTCGCCGTCTAGACTTCCTTGCTCATCTTCTCCCTCCTTCTGCTCTTCAACTGGACCTTGGGAGCTCAGTCGGTTGCTCTGATGAGGGTCTCTGTCTCTATCTCCATCTGTAGCCGGACGAAGATTCTATGGTGATATTTGAGATAAACATCAGTGTCATAGTGGGGCAAGGCCAGTTCAGGCACCCTCTGCTCTGCTGCCCAAGGACCTAGCTGGGGACATCCCCGTGGACACCTGGGATCCCCTCAAGAGCCAAGTCTCTTGCCAACCCTAAAATGACTTCCTTAATGTAGATATCTTCTTCCCTGCTCCCATATCCACCCTTCCTCCATCTCCACCGTCCCACTCCCCCAAGCTCTCTCCAGTCTTTCCTTTCTCCCTTCTTTCTCCCCCTCTTCCCTTCCCCCACCCCTACCCCCACCCCATGATCCCAACTTTTGCCCAGCAATCTTGTTTGCTTCCAATTTCTAGGAGTATCTATATATGTTTTTCTTTGAGTTCACCTTGTTATTTGGCTTCTCTAGGCTAGCGAACTATAGGCTTAATGTCCTTTGTTTATGGCTAGAGTCCACTAACGAGTGAGTACATATTCATATTCATCTTTTTGGGTCTGGGTTATCTCACTCAGGATAGTACACCTGTCAGAATGGCTAAAATCAAAAACACCAATGATAGCCTATGCTGGAGAGGATGTGAAGTAACGGGAACACTCATCCATTGCTGGTGGGAATGCATACTTGTGCAACCACTTTGGAAATCAGTGTGGCAGCTTCTCAGGAAATTGGGAATCAATCTACCTCAGGATCCAGTAATACCATTCTTGGGAATATACCCAAGAGATGCCCAATCATACTACAAAAGCATTTGTTCAACTATGTTCATAGCAGCATTATTTGTAAAAGCCAGAACATAAATGTATAAATAAATGAATATTCCTCTGTGTCCTTTAAGTCTTGCTTGTATGAATATGATTGTAGGGCTGACCACTTGGTACTGAATGACCAGTTAGAGGACTCATTCTTGGGAAAGATTTATTCTCCCTCTGTCAGCAATCTTTACTTTCTTGAAGTTCTTTGTCTAGGCTGCGGGATTCTGTGAGGTTTCCCCTTTTCATGATAACATGTCAATGGGTATTATCATTGTTCACATCTTGCTTAGGCAGCCCAATTGTTGAGATACTAAAGATGTAGCTTCCCTGTAATTTCTAGGAGACAAAATCTCATGGTAGACGTCCCAGTTCTCTGGCTTGTACAATATTTCCAGTACCTCTTCTGTGATGGCCCTTGAGGTGCATGCATTGTGTTATAGATGTATCCATCATGCCTGGGCATTCCAAGGGTTAGTTGTTTCTGCATCTTGACTGGTTGTAGTTTCTGTAATGGGTCTCAGTCTGTTGTACAGAGAAGCTTCTATAATGAGAGGTAGGAGCGACACTTACAGGTATAAGGATATATATTTAAAATGAAGTTGGAAATTATGGTGGCTTAGTACTGTAGCAGTAATAGCTTTTCCTCAAAGATCTATGATGCCACTAGCTCTAGTAGTTAAGTAGGTTTCTAGTAGCAGGCATGACTTCCCCCTGTTGAGCTGATCTGAACCCATTAGCAAGAGGTCCCCAGCCAGACCTCCTGCTCCATACAAATAATTCTGATGCTCAGTGTACTCACCCTGGTCAAGCATGCTAGGTGTTCTGGGACCGACACTCACACAATTTCTACCTCGTGCACACCCTAGAATGTGAAGTTGGGAACGTATGGCCACCTGTGATTCCTTGTTTCTGGTATACATCCCAGTGCACACTCTCCACGTAGGAAAGCAGGAGATTCCATGAGCCACTCACACTGGTACACATCCACAATGCTGCACACACCCACACACATTCCAGTTCATGCAATTAACACTCATATAAATTCCTAAGCATTTACAAACTCCCAGTTCTTGAGCCTGGAGGATGTATAAAGCCCTTGTCCCTAGAACAACCTTCACCAAACAGCATGGAATCTGGTTTATGAGGTCAGAAACCATGGCCCACCAAGATCCAGATGAGATCATCTTTGACTATTCTGTAGGTGAATCAATACCTCCATGACTGAATTTTTAACAATAATGAGCTTAGCAAAAGTCCACAAAGCAGGGACACTATCAAATAATGGGGGAAAAATCCTACTCAGGTTTTGCAGAAAGTAATAACCAATAAATACTCCAGATGGATAGATTTCAACATAGAAACACTAGTGTCAGGAACACTCATGATAAAATGTCTCCTCCAAAAGCTACTAGTTCCATAGCAATGGCTGCCGTGACAGTGAATTAGAAGGTTCTGAACAGATAATTGAAAAAATGATATAATTATATCCAAAGAGCTCAAAAAGGACACAAACACATGAAAGAATTTTAAGAGGAAACCCCCCAACATACACAAGAAAAATCCTGAATGAATTTCATAATAATACAAATAGTTAGATGATATAAGGAAGTCAATCCAAGATAAAAATAGTATTCAATAGGGATAGAAATACTGATGAAAAAGCAATGATTCTCCAAAAGAAAAATTCAATAAACCAAATGATACAAAACTCAGTGGAAAGCATCACCAATAGAATGGATCACATGGAGGATGAAATACTAGGGTTTGAAGATGAAGGAGAAGAATTAGACCATTTGGTTAAAGTCAGTGACAAAAATGTGACTGGCAGGAACAAATAAGATCTGTAAGACACAGTAAAACACCCAGTTTATAAAGTATATGCATAAAGAAGGAGACTTAGGTACCAAAGACACAGAAAATATTTCCAATAAAAGAAAAATATTTCAAATCTAGGGCAAGAGATGCCATCTAGGTACAAGAGACACAAATAATGCCAAACAGGGCCAGAGGAGAAAACTCCCACATCATATCACAGTCAGACACTAAGTATTTAGAAGGAAGGCAATGGAGTGACAAACAGATGGGCAAAGTCATATGCAAAGTTGGCCCATTAGAATAGTAAACCAGTTTTCAGTGGAGACTTTAGAGCCCAGAAGGGGCAGAAGGTTGTATTTTTGGTTCTGAAAGAGTAAAACTGCCAGATTAGGCTACCACATCCAGCAATTCTATCTGTCATTGTGGGGGATGAGGCTGTCTAAGTGACCTCCATGGCCATTTGAGTAACAATCTGTGGGAGGCAAGAAGATATCTCAATTCAACATGACTAATTAGCTGGTGGGTGTTGATTCAAACTTCAGAAATCTGACCCCAAGTAGTTTATTTTAGGCATATTTCATCACAGCACAATTTGGCAAAAACTTTTCTGGGGGTAATTAATTCAATCCTGTGTGCTTAATAAGGCATACATAAATCTCCTTGGATCACAGATTGCTATTACAAGGATTAGTATGTCTTGGGATCATCTCCTGTTTATCCTACATAGGCATCAATAATCATCACAAAAATCAGGACTCCAATAGTATTCAAAAGTGCTATGCAAGCTGCCAATGGAGAAAGGCAATTAAAAGTCCTACCCAGCTGCCAAACTTATGAACCCCAACAATAGGCAGAATGGCAAGATATACCCAAGAGTATAATAGTGCCACTTATATCTTGGAGGTAACCAACAACTGTATAATTGTATTTAAGATCCACTTAGTAGGAGGGAATTTGTGCCTCGTACTATGACCTAGTCAACTGCTAATGACTGGTGAGGTCATAGACTCTAAAGGAGAGTCTCCTACTGCCCGATTCCTAAACCAGTGGAACTACCAACTGTATTCGACATTCTTATCCTTATACGTACAAGTGCCTTTAGTTTTCAACCCTCATCAAAGTAGCTTCTCTTTGCAGCAGACAGAGACCATCACAGAAATCCACAGATGGTCACATGCAGAGAACAAATGACTGTAGGGTGCCAATCTCCAACTGATTCAACTAGAATTCAACTCCTACATCTAAGGTGCAGGGAACTTCAAGGAAGAGGGTTAGAAAGACTGTGAGGGCTAGGCTGCTGGCTGTGAGGTGACATCCCAACATGATGGAGAGAAATTTCACAAGGCCCTAAACCTAGACAAAGAACTACAGGCAATTAATGGCTGCTAAGAGAGGGAGAAAGTCAGTCTTCCACAGGGATGTAACTGATTGTCCAGTCCCAAGTGGTCAGCCCTAAACATACACATATACAAGCAACATTAAATGGGATCAGTAGGTTATACACACATACACACACTCACACACACACACATTTAAAAAGAAGTCATGAATCTGAGAAGGAATGGAAGGGCATAAGGGGAGTTTAAGGAGGGAAAGTTACAGTGGGAATGATGTAAACATAGTACTCATGTATGAAATTCTAAGAAAAGTGTTAAATAAGATAAACAGAAAGGTTAATGCTACACACAAAAATAGATCTAAAAATAATACACTGTGTGGCCAATGGGTCTTTTAGAAGGAGATAGAGAGGGTGCCTCATAGCATATCTGTTGAGTCTATGTTCCTTAGAATGGTACAAATGCATATTTAACCCCCTAGTCATCAGATTCCCGTGTGGCTATAAGAAAATGACTGACTCACTTTGAAATTTAACTTATAATTCTGTAAAATGTGAGGGAGGGATATGTGTACATGACAGAATCATTGGAAAGATGACTGGAATTCAATCAACCCCATGTAAAGATCTTGGTATACTAATATAGGAAGTATGTGATGAATGTTACCCATTGTTCTTAAGTTAGTGAAAGTATTGGCCATCCCCTAGGAGGAACTCTGCATAGATTGTTGGATTTTATTCTCACAGAAAACTTAAGAAAGAAAATCATGTGCATTTCACAGATAAGAAAGTTGAGGCCCAAGGGGGAGAAGCAGTTGCTAAGGAATGGAGGACAAGTCTCTCCATCCCACAGGGTGTGCACTACCTCTGGGGTTTGGGCAGCCCAGTTGTTGAGAGGGCTAAAGAGTTTGAATGTCACTTTGCACAGCTGCTGCAATTCCCTCTTCCATCATCTGTATCACTAAGGCTCCCAGCATGAAGGGCCTGGCCTGAAAACCACACTAGGGAACAACTTTGGCTCCTCATCCCCACACTTCCTGTTTTTCCCAGCACAGCGTTTCCAAGGTCTCTCCCAGGATCATTACAGGAATCCCAAGACACAGTCCCTCTGGCCCTCACTAACAAGGTTCTAGGTTGGAACACATTTTATCCTTGAGGATTTGGTTTGGTTGCCATGGGCGTCTTCTGATTCGCCTCCTTTCTTAGGTTTTCCCTTCATCCCCAGACCCAAAGAAGTTTCTCTCCTTGTCCACAAGATAGAAGTCATCCCTGCTCAGTCCTCAAATCCTGTTCGTAGCAGGCATGTAAAGCAGCTGTTTTCTTAACCTAAAGACCCCATTCAGTCCTAGCTTCACCTCTAATTCCCCGAGAGACTTTGGGACAGCAGACAGCTCTTTATGCCCATCTGCTGTAGCTCCTCCGTGTGCTGCAGACAAAGTGAAGGTGAGAACAAAGACAGGGAAAATTCTGGGTCCCCAGTGTGATGTGATGCTCCATTGCATCACCACGGTGATGTTTATTAGGGCTTGGATCTTTGACCTGGCCTTGCCTGTATGCACATCCTCCTCCCATTTCTTGGGACTAATTTTGAGGTCCCAAGGGGCTGACACTATGATGGAAAATCCCCAGGACAGAGATACCTCAACCTCTCTTTGTCTTGTTTCTCTCTCTCTCTCACACTCTCTCTTTATATATATATCTATATCTTTATTTCTTTCACTGAAGCTGAGTGAGTTTGTGTGTTTCACATCCTTTCCCACAGAACCACATTGGTTTTTGCATCATCAACAGGTGAGTTTTCATGGCCTTTCCTCTGTCCTTAAGTCACCTGAAGGGAACTTCAGCTGTTTCTCAGCAAGTTGACCTTCCTGGCTTTACAGATCAGTCTCTCAAAATCAGAAAGGAGACTTGCTCCAGATGACAAGTCTCATTCGGCAAATGAGTGTAAGAGCTGGTTCAGTGTCGGTGAAGGTCCTCACCAGTTATGGTCCTCTCAAGATCTTACCCACCACAGACATCTAGATGGTAGTGTTATGTGACTGCAAGCATGCTTGGTCTCTTCTTGACTGAGGTCAAGGCAGCAGCTAGTGTTCTGTGCCATGGGATGACTGGGTTTTCTTATTTATTTATTTATTTATTTATTTATTTATTTATTTATTTATTAAAGATTTCTGCCTTCTCCCCGTCACCACCTCCCATTTCCCTCCCCCTCCCCCATCAAGTCCCCCTCCCTCATCATCCCTAAGAGTAATCCGGGTTCCCTGCCCTGTGGGAAATCCAAGGACCACCCACCTCCATCCAGGTCTAGTAAGGTGAGCATCCAAACTGCTTAGGCTCCCACAAAGCCAGTACGTGCAGTAGGATCAAAAACCCATTGCCATTGTTCTTGAATTCTCAGTAGTCCTCATTGTCCATTATGTTCAGCAAGTCCGGTTTTATCCCATGCTTTTTCAGACCCAGGCCAGCTGGCCTTGGTGAGTTCCTGATAGAATATCCCCATTGTCTCAGTGTGTGGGTGCACCCCTCGCGGTCCTGAGTTCCTTGCTCGTGCTCTGTCTCCTGCTCTTGATTTGGACCTTGAGATTTCAGTCCGGTGCTCCAATGTGGGTCTTTGTGTCTGTCTCCTTTCATCGCCTAAATGTTTTTCTTTTACGGAATAACTGTTCTGACTATGAAAATGATTTCTAAAGTTTATATTAAAAGATATTTCTGATCATTGTCCCACCTGCAGGAAACCTGTACTTCTTACTCAGCTCTGTCCATCCTCCTTTCAACATTCCTCGAAGTCTAGCTTGTCCACATTCATATTTGTCCCTTAAAAATAGCTTTTGATAATTCTTGCTAGGCACTGATGCTCCTTTTTTTGTCAACCAGTGCAGCCATCCGACTATTTGTGAAGTGGTGCATAGATAGAGTGGACCTATACATTATAGGTCCCAAAGAGAAATAAGATACAGATTCTACCCTTGAGTTAAACTGGGGTAATTAGGTAAATAGTTAAATGATTTCTATAAGGTAAGCAACATATAGAACATAATCGCAGTGAATTAGGAATTTGAAGACACAAATGCCACTTTGTTGTGGGCAGGAACTAGTCAGGAAATAGCATCATTTCCACAAAGTCATGGAGATGTGGCCATAGGGCACTTCAAGGGCATTCTATGCAGAGAAACTGTCAGAAGCAATGGTGATAATGCAGGAAATCAAGACAAAAGACTGCTGTGGCTATGACTCACTAAGGCACTCACTCGAACTTCAACTACTTGTCTCTAAGGCAAGATCTCGAGTGCACGAGTCCAGTCACAGGGATTATGAGTGGAATTTTGAATCACAAGAGTGGTACAGAGAGCTTCAGGAAGAATCTAAGAAAGGCAAGGCCTTGAGCCCTTGAGATCCTGGGATTAATGGGAGTGTTAGAGGTTAAGAGCAGAGGCTGTGGTGGGTTAAACCTGCCCTGCCTGTGTCTCTTGCTTTATACATGCTCATGTTTTTCTTGATGTAAAGCAAAGAATAAAATAGTACTCATTCTACAGTGATGCCGAAAGGATGAATAAACTGCTGCATGTAAAGTCCTTAGAATAGTGTCTAGCCTAGAGCAAGTTTCCCAGTAGCTCATCTGGGAGTGCTATCAGAGAACGCCCCAAGAACACTGTCCATAGCAAAGGCATTGGTTGCGGCAGAGAAAGAGAGCTCTGTTTATCATTTGTTCCCTTAGGTCATTGTGATGGGGTGTTTAGTAGGTTCACAT
Source organism: Chionomys nivalis (assembly GCF_950005125.1). Classification (NCBI taxonomy): domain Eukaryota; kingdom Metazoa; phylum Chordata; class Mammalia; order Rodentia; family Cricetidae; genus Chionomys; species Chionomys nivalis. Next base: position 55,139,548 of record NC_080092.1, on the reverse strand, counting down.
CACCAGGTGTGGCACTACATAGCATTTAAGACTCTGTCTACAATTGTCAATTGTAGACAATGGGGAAAGCTGAAACAAGCAAGGGAGTAAATGCCACCTTAGTTAAAGTCACTGGTAAGTTGAAATTTCTTTTAGTCTCTCTCTCACTACACACACACACACACACACACACACACACACACACACACACAAACACCCTGCTACACTCTCATAACATTATACCATGAGAATTTTGCTTCTTAAGGAAAACATAGTAGTGAACGTAGCTTTCACTGTTTCCTGTCTGCGTACATTGGTATCATAAACGTAAACAGGGACTTCTAAAATTTTAACTCCTGTTGTCTTGACAGCTCTTTTATTTTTGCTGTTAGAGTTTCTTTCCAACATACAAACTCCCCCCCCTCAGGATTAGTGTTGCGAATGCTACAAATATTGTAAAATTAAATATAACGGTACCATCTTTCTCTGCCCTCATCCTCTCAGAAAAATCAGACGCTGTCCTCTAGCAAAGCTCACTCTTCTACAGGACCAAAACTGGGCTGTTTTCTCTTTAGAGTGAAGTGTGGATTTGGCCTGTGATTTGTGTGTGCACTAGACAATTGGCCTGATACATGTTACAAACACGTTGACACACATGTTCCTTTAAGGGCTATACCTCAAAAACAACAGGTTACATTTTTAAAATTATTTCTTATATTTTTTGAGATTATTATATAATTACATCATTTGGAGGGAAGAATGGGAAGGGAGGGAATGATATAAGCTCCTCTTTTAAGCTTCCAATTGGTGAGCTTTCCAGCAGCTGTGATTTACATTTCCTCAATTCATTAAGAGATCTGATTGCTTTCCTACTTGGTTGTTTCTTTAGAGGAACTCATGCAGCCAAAGCCGAGAGCCAATGGAACAACTGTTACTGAATTCATCCTGTTGGGCTTGGTGGAGACACCAGAGCTGTGGCCACTTGTCTTCATACTCTTCCTCTTGGCTTACATGACCACGGTTGGGGGCAACCTTAGCATCCTGGCAGCTGTCTTGGTGGAACCCAAGCTCCACACTCCCATGTATTTCTTCCTGGGGAATCTCTCAGTGATGGATGTGGGGTGCATCAGCGTCACCATTCCCTGCATGTTGTTTCGGCTCTTGGCTCACAAGCGTACAATTCCATATAGGGACTGCCTCACACAGCTCTTCTTCTTCCATCTGCTGGTTGGGGTTGACTGCTTCCTGTTGACAGCCATGGCTTATGACCGGTTCCTGGCCATCTGCCGGCCCCTCACCTACAGCACCCGCATGAACCACACAGTCCAGAGGATCTTGGTGGCCACATCCTGGGCTTGTGCCTTCAGCAATGCACTGACACACACTGTGGCCATATCCACACTCAACTTCTGTGGCCCCAACGTGATCAATCACTTCTACTGTGACCTGCCCCAGCTCTTCCAGCTCTCCTGCTCCAGCACCCAGCTCAATGAGCTGCTCCTCTTCGCTGTGGGTTTCATAATGGCAGGAACCCCCATGGCACTCATTTTCACGTCCTACATCCACGTGGCAGCCGCAGTTCTGCGAATCCGCTCTGCTGAAGGCAGGAAGAAAGCCTTCTCCACATGCAGCTCTCACCTTACTGTGGTTGCCATATTCTATGGCACAGGCATCTTTAACTACATGAGACTTGGGTCCATCAAACTTTCAGATAAGGATAAAGCTATTGGGATTTTCAACACTGTCATCAACCCCATGGTAAACCCACTCATCTACAGCCTCAGGAACCCTGATGTGCAGGCTGCCTTCTGGAGGGTATTCACAGGGAGGAGGGCAGCCGCTTAAGGAGGTCTTAAGGCTCCTTCCATCTATTACTTTTAAAAGTAAACCTGGGGATAGGGGGTGTTCTGTAGTGTCAAAAACTTCAACAAATTTTTCAGAACTCTTTTCATGTCAGAGCTTAAGTTAAGGGATAATCGTTATTGTCCCCCAAAGAAGTTGTACCCAGGTAGACTATGGTGTGTACATGGTTCTCCCTTGTCTGCCCTTTGATGACTTCTACATTTACTCACTGTATCTTCCCTTTAGCTGGAGTTCCCAAGTGTCTCAGAAAGCATCCTTCTGCGGAGTATTATTTATTCCTCAAGTTCTAGACTAGTTGGTCTGTCTATGCCACCTAAGCCAGGAGGGAAAAAGCTCCTTCCTCTTATAAAACTCTTACAAGGTTCAGAGAAAATAGCGAGGCAGCTTTGTCTGTAGTTTCACATTCCCTAGTCATTCTAGAGAACCTGGTATCTGGGTGCAGCTCACAGACCTGATAGTAAATAGTAAAATATTTAAAATATAAAAAAAGTTATGGTGCAAAATGAGCTTCCCTCAATTACCATGCTTGTATGTTTCTAAACCTTTAAAAGATAAGAATTCCTAACCTAAACATTTAAACATTTCAACCCCCCATTACTCAATGTTAAACTCCTCTCTAAATTTTCACTCTTTGCCATAAATCTCTAAACCGTAAATCTATGTATGAATGTAGACTGCATTGTGATGCCTCACCCTGTCAGGGAGAGAGGGTTCTAACCTAGAGTGTTCTCTCATCCTGTTTTCTGTTTACCAGTCATCAATCTAGTCATTGCTTAGTGCATCTTCCTCCTAGGTGTTTTTTAGATTAATTACTTGTTTCTGACAGTGTTACTGTCTAGTTGATACTTCTCTAATTCATTTCTCCAATACTCTCTTTTGACCTGAATCTATGGGTTAACTACTCCGTGATATTTGATGTGGGTAGACAGATTGGGGGATGGTTAAGATAGAGATGGAAAGAAAGGGTGTGGAAAGGGGACATAAAACAAGATTGGCGGTAGAGATTTTGTGGGAAAATAAAAATTAAATGATGAGGAAATAAGGAGAAGTCAGGATAGACCCTCAAGTAAAGGGCTTGAGAAGAAACAATAGAAGCATTAGAGAGAGTGGCATGGGCTCCAGGGGTAGAACAGGAGATGGGAAAGAATTCAAAGGATGATAGGATAGAAAGAAGCTATTAAGAGATCTAAGAGGGATAACATTTGTATGTCAGAGATGGATGGTTTGGACTTCCCATTCTGTGTGGTCCAGCAGCAACCAGGTCCTTACAGCCCTGAAGCTGTTATTGTTGTCCAGTACCTGTCCTAAGAAAGCAATATCTCAAGTTTTGATGAATGTGCTAGAGTGCCCCGGGACTCAGCTGTCATTTCTCTAGACAGAGAGTCACCTATAAAGTCAGGAAGAATGTCTGCCAGAGGAGGAAATACAGCAGGGATGAGGCAATGTTTGTCACGGATCCAACAGATCGTGACTACCACCTGGTCCACATTCCTGCCTTTTGATTCATCTCTGCTAAGGCTGTCAAAAGACAGATGGAAAGATGCGTCTTTCTTGATCTATTTTGACTTCTCAGACAAACTTCAGGATACAAACAATGAGCTTCCTACAGGGGTCTGGGAAAACATCAAGAGTTCTTAGGTCACATCCTCTGCTGTCTATGATGTCGTTGACCTGGAGCAAACTCCTTAACGTCTCTTGACTTGTATTTGGCAGGAGGGACAAAGCAATCATCAAGGCTCTCTCACCACTAATGTTGTCTGGTTCTGTTAGTCTAAGTGGCTAGAAAGATTCTCATTCTATTAGTGTAGGGAGTGGTCACTTCTTCCACCACTGCTTCTCATCATCAACATTTAACACCACAGTGAAACACAGCCTGTTTGCCTTCAAGTCCTTGGAGTCTCAGGTCTTCCCAGTAAATAGCTATTCACTCCCAGCTTCAAGGGTGACTTGCCTAGTGACTTGGTATGGCTCCATCACTAGGTGAAGCAGAACAACTGACACCAGTAACACAAAGAAGCACGTTAGGCAGTAATCCCACTTCTCTGTTTACCCAGAGACATCACAGGGTTTCTTGAACAATTTGGAAGCTTCTTTTTCCTTTGAAAATAATGTCCTGCTTATTTTTGTTCCAAACTAGAAATCTCTTCACAATTTAAATTTGCCATGAGACATAAAGTACACTGTGTTGTAAAAGCTCAAACGGTGCAGAATGTCACCATTGCCTTTCTACACCAGGACCACAACAACGCTCCACACATCCACTCACACACATTCAAAACAACACATTGTTTTACAACTAACTTTCATCTTTTACATTATATAATTATGGAAATTAATATACAAGCATATCTTATCCATTTTAATAGCTATAAAATATTCTACTTTATATATTAACAATGGTCTACTTCACCAACTCATTTATACTTTTTGCTTTTCTAAGTGTTAATAATTCTGAGATTAATATTTATCTGGTTTCCATGCATATGCAATTACCTCTATTGGTTAAATTTCTACAAGTAATATATAAGTGTGTATGCATTGTGCTAAAGGAAATACAAAGGCAAATTTGAGTTTTGGTAAGTATTCTGTCTTTCTTTTGCCAAAAATTGTGCAGCATTTTACGTATTGATTGGCACTGTGTGAGAATGCCGGTTACTGCACATCTTTGAGGTCACTGGGTATTATAAATATATCTTTTGTCTTTAACAATTAAATTCAACATTGCAGTGTTCTCTAATTTGAATTCCTTTATAAATGTGGTTAGTTATCTATACATGGTTGGATTGATGGAAGGATAGATAGATATTGATATATTTGTTATTTGCACATTCTGTTCTGTCAGCAAATTGTTCTGGTGTAGGTGAGCACACAGTAAAGAAACAACAATCAACTGACCACTCCAACTTAGGGGGAGGGTTTTATTGCAGGTT